>NC_139224.1:151450025-151762525 GCF_055691185.1 Crinia signifera
GTGTCTACGGCTCCTGGTGTGTGTGTGTGTGTGTGTTGTGTGAGCTCTGGGGACAGGGGTGTCTACGGCTCCTGGTGTGTGTGTGTGTGTGTGTGTGTGTGTTGTGTGAGCTCTGGGGACAGGGGTGTCTATGGCTCCTGGTGTGTGTATGTGTGTGTGCTCTGGGGACAGGGGTGTCTACGGCTCCTGGTGTGTGTGTGCTCTGGGGACAGGGGTGTCTACGGCTCCTGGTGTGTGTGTGTGTGAGCTCTGGGGACAGGGGTGTCTACGGCTCCTGGTGTGTGTGTGTGTGTGTGTGTGTGTTGTGTGAGCTCTGGGGACAGGGGTGTCTATGGCTCCTGGTGTGTGTATGTGTGTGTGCTCTGGGGACAGGGGTGTCTACGGCTCCTGGTGTGTGTGCGCTCTGGGGACAGGGGTGTCTACGGCTCCTGGTGTGTGTGTGTGTGTGTGTGTGTGTGTGTGTGTGTGTGTGAGCGCTCTGGGACAGGGATATCCACGGCTCCTGGTGTGTGTGAGCAAGCTCTGGGGACAGCGATATCCCGGGCTCCGTGTGTGTGAGCTCTGGGGACCGGGATATCCCAGGCTCCTGGTGTGTGTGTGTGTGTGTGTGTGTGTGTGTGCGCGCGCTCTGGGGACCGGTATATCCCAGGCTCCTGGTGTGTTTGAGCTTTGGGGACAGGGATATCCCGAGCTCCGTGTGTGTGTGTGTGTGTGTGTGTGTGTGTGTGTGTGTGTGTGTGTGTGTGAGCTCTGGGGACAGGGATATCCGGGGCTCTGGGGGGGTGTGTGTGTGTGTGTATGTGTGTGCGCGCTTGGGGGACTGGTGTACTCTGTGGACAGGGATACTCAGAGCTCTTTGAGCATACCCCTGGGGTCAGCGATACACTGGGCTCCTGTTGCGTGAGCTCTGGGGAAATGGATTTTCTGTGCTTATGCTGTGCGTGTGTATGATCTGGGCACAGTTGTGCCTCACTGTTGGGCAATGTATTGAGCCAATAATAGTTTTCAACATAACTTCTCATTTTATAATAAACTTATTGTTGGTGAAGAGACAGCTGTGACTGTCCATTGCAGCTGCCCTGAGTTTACTTCTCTGCTGTGAATGTCTATTACCGGTATTTATAATAAATGTAGTGTTCATTGAATTTGTGGGCTGCCATGTTATGAATGACTTGGTAGCCTCTCTCGGTTGCTGTGTTCGGGATGAGTTGGCGGCCTCTCTCGGTTGCTGTGTTCGGTATGAGTTGGCGGCCTCTCTCGCAGTGGCTGTGTTTGGGATGAGTTGGCGCCCTCTCTCTCGGCGGCTGTGTTCGAGGTGAGTTGGCGCCCTCTCTCTCGGCGGCTGTGTTCGGGATGAGTTGGCGCCCTCTCTCTCGGCGGCTGTGTTCGGGAGGAGTTGGCGTTGACTCGTGTATGGATTATGTATTTATAAGTAGAATTGTGTGCAATAGTTTGAGGTTATACTACTATTAACTGAAGCTGCAGCTCACCCGAATAGGGTGTGTGTCAAGTAAAAAATTTTAAGAGAAGAAAATGAGTGTATTGCTGTCAGCTATGCAAACACTACAAGTATCTCTGTAGTAATACTCATAATGATATTACAGGAAACTGACTGCAGTTATCACATTAAATAGATAGCCACCCCAAAAATGCTGTGATTCACAGGATAAAGTTGCGCATTTGTCTTTGGCAGCCCTCATAGAAACATAGAATTTGACGGCAGATAAGAACCACTTGGCCCATCTAGTCTGCCCCTTTTTTAAACATGTTACCTCAAACCATATTTGATCCTTATTTCTTTGTAAGGCTATCACTATGCTTATCCCAAGCATGTTTATATTGTACTACTGTATTTGCCTCTACCACCTCTGATGGGAGGCTATTCCACTTATCTACTTCTCTTTCTGTGAAAAAATTCTTCCTCGCATTTCCCCTGAATCTTCCTCCCTCTAGTTTCAGTGCATGTCCTCGTGTTCTGTTGCTCCTCTTCCTGTGAAGAATGTCTCCCACCTGTACCTTGTTAAAGCCCTTGATATATTTAAAAGTTTCTATCATGCCCCCCCCTTTCCCTTCTCTGCTGTAAAGTATACATATTAATATCTTTTAGTCTTTCCTGGTACGTTTTGTGATGTAGGCCATGCACCATTTTAGTTGCCCTTCTTTGTACAGTCTCTAATGTATTTATATCCTTCTGGAGAACTGAACACAATACTCTAGGTGAGGTCGTACCAATGACCTATACAGTGGCATTATTACTACTTTCTTTCTACTGCTGATGCCTAGCAGCACTTGCCTAGTCCTGAGAGTGCCATTGACATGGGTGGCATCTGTGTCTATGGCACTTAGGCAGCCAGCTACGGACATAGACCGGGCCAGCGGCATTTCAAATGTAGCATCAAACTCTAGCCAATCATAGCTGGCTGAATTGCAGCCAATCAGAGAAGCGGCTGCAGCAGCACCTCCTAATTAGCTGAAAGGCCAACAGCTCTGATCTGATGGCGGACTTCACTACATTTGAAATTCTGCTGGCACTGTATGTATCTCTATGGCTGCATCCTAATAGTAAGTGCTATTTTAAGTTCTTCCATCCTGCCTCCCTAGCCACAGGTCATTCCCTGGCTGTGTCTGTCTATGTTCCATGAATCCCCATAATTTGTCCTTCTATTGTGCTATTTGGTCAGACTCGGTGGGTAGGAGATGGGTAACTACAGTATCAGTGGATGTACACCTCCGTGCCTCAGACTGAGGGCTTCTTACTGCATTATCTGTCCTCTTATATTCTATTTATTAAATGTTGATTTCCAGCCAATATTTTGGAGTACATGAAATATTCATATATAGCTCATTAATTGTGTGAAAATCAATCCTAGCTTGAAAATGTGGATGTAATAAATGTGCATGCTCTCTCTATGCATGAACCTGAGACGGGAGGGATTTGCATAGTGAAACGTGGAGTTGTCACACTTATCAGTGACACACCAATACGTGCATTTCTTTGCTATTGAGTCACTTTTATTTGTAACTTCCTTGAAAGTTTTAAACCTGCCAATGCCGCCTTCCAGGAACACAGTCCCTGAGGCCAGGGCGAAAGCGCTTTGGTAAACGTAGATGTAGAATGACACCTTTATGGTACTTTTGGTGTTGCTGATGTCACACCGGGGTTAGTATCTGCTGGGAAAATGCTGCTCTCCAGCTTCTTGTAACTCTGCTAGGCAAAAATACTATGTAGCTTACAGGCCTGTACATGCATGTCCGTCATACCTTCCCACATACATCGGTCCTACCTATAACACCATCTCTTTCCCTCTAGTTTATCACATGTAAAAAAATACCCCCCCCCCTAGTTTTCATGTCTCCAGGGAAACCCCTGATAGGCACTGACACTTGGAGATAAATAAAGAGACCTGTCTCTACTACTCCTTTAACAAATCTCTACTATCGACCTACTATATTTTATCTCTGTTTATTCTGCTGTAACTACTGGCATCGTATCGGGGATAAGTCCCTGATTACGTGTTATCGTGGGTCCCGGTGACCGCTTATTAAGCGCCTTGAGTCCCATTGGGGAAAGTATGCTATATAAATGGAACTTACTTACTGGGGATTATGCAGCATAAGAACAGATAACAGCGGTATCGGGGCTAAGGTACGGCATCAGATACCCCCCCTTAGTCTATCTACATATATTTAGATGTAGCAGGAATAAAAAAGTTATTGAAAGATGTAAAGTAAATAAAGTCAATGCCTTATAACATTAGTGTTAAGGTGCGTACCCGCGGTACGATTTATGTTCTGTATGATATTGTATACGATTTCCCAGGAAAGTCCCAGTGGTCAAAAGCATAAGATTTGTGCTTAAAATAACGTACAATGTGCATAAGATATCATATAAGATAAGACATCACAGCTGTACTATACTATCTTATGCTTTCTAGCCTAGACGACCGGCGGGAGCATGCATCGTACGTCGGATAGTGCGTACACATGGTAAGATATAGTGCACTATCTAGCATGCTATTCGAAATTAGCTAGATAGTGTGCTAGATTTTGCACTATATCTTACCGTGGGTACGCACCTTCAGCATTAAAACACAGCTGATCATGGTTTCCCCAATACATGATTTTATTTTATTTCTATTAAAATATTCATGAAAAAAAAAAAAACTGGTTTAAATCACATAAAAAAAACAAAAACGGTTTAGTTAAAACTTTATGACCCATTGCATGTTTGCAGTGTATCAAAGTGAAGACACCGGTAATGTCAACAATTGAGGCCCCAAGTATGAAAAGAAAAAAAAAAGTTTTTTTTTTCTTGGTACATAAAGCATTGTAGCTTGTACAACAAAAACATGCGATTCCTACTATTTCGATACATAGAATCTGCCGGAAAATCTTCACAGTATCTTCATACATTTAAATGGACCTTGGGACTTGATAGTCTACGTCAGCAGTTCCCAAACTTTTTTTCCCCCTCTCCCGGACTCCTAGATTAGGCTTTCCATTTATGAGTACCCCTCATCTTAACTTAAAATATCTACAGTACTTACCAGTGGAGTGGAAGTGAGTGGTATGCGTGTCCTTATATTAAGGTGCTGTCAGGAGACGGGCCCCGCTGGCCGTGTACGGTTTCCGGTGTTCCCCCTAATGCCTGTAAGATTAATGCCGCTGCTTACTCCACCTGTGTCAGCATGGGGCAGATGATTGCTGACACAGGTGGAGTAAGCGCCTGGTACAGCATGGGGCAGATGATTGCTGACACAGGTGGAGTAAGCGCCTGGTACAGCATGGGGCAGATGATTGCTGACACAGGTGGAGTAAGCGCCTGGTACAGCATGGGGCAGATGATTGCTGACACAGGTGGAGTAAGCACCTGGTACAGCATGGGGCAGATGATTGCTGACACAGGTGGAGTAAGCGCCTGGTACAGCATGGGGCAGATGATTGCTGACACAGGTGGAGTAAGCGCCTGGTACAGCATGGGGCAGATGATTGCTGACACAGGTGGAGTAAGCGCCTGGTACAGCATGGGGCAGATGATTGCTGACACAGGTGGAGTAAGCGCTGGTAGCTCTCAGTGGATTGCTGGTTGGGCAAAGCACAAGGAGATTATGACACTGCAGATGAAACCAGAAGTGACGCAACTTGGTTAATCTCCACGGCAATGAGATTTCTTCGGCCACCAGGAGACTTCTTCCTCTTCCGCCAATCACCAATATTTTCAAGAACCTCCAACTGATCTGCAGTGTACCCCCAGGGGTACACAAACCACTGGTCTACACATTTATTATTTAATAATTTCTATTTCAATGGACAAGGGTTCATAAAGGGTTAAAGTTTAGCAAATGGTCCGTCTACTTTAGGGGCTGTACCCGCTGGTGTTGCATTCAGTCAGTGGCAATGCTTATATAATGAGACCAGACTGGGCACTTGCCCCTGGAGGTAGTGTGCAAGTACAAGCAGGTCGTGGTTTGACTGATACATGCACAGTGAACACAATTAAATTTAGGGTACTTATGTATTATCTGGGCTCCCATGTTAAATGCACCCCATTTTTTCATACCCCTACTATCCAACTACGCATGGAGTTGATTTTTTTTAGTGTGGCGAGCGCAGGGAGCCACCGTGCCGAAGCGTGGCGAGCACAGCGAGGGGACGCGGTCTCATGTAATATCTGGGCTCCCGTTTTTCTTATAAGTACCAAATTCAGCAGCAGCACCCCACACAGTACTAATGGTGGTGAGCAGGTACTATTCCTGCACCCTTATCCTTGTATTCACTAGTATTAAACTGTTGGTAGAAGCATCTACAGTGTTGTGAGACTAGAGCAGACGTCAGCAGTAGTTCTTACCCTCTGTCCTCAGGACCCCACACAGGCCATGCTTTCCAGGTCACATGGCGGCTGTACGGTGTATCACTTTCTATATCTATTAATAACTGTCCTAAGCTTCCTACAGCGCAGTCACTCATATCTATCTGTATTACCTTGTGCTCTGTACATAGACGTGTCAATGCTACATTCAGTAATGTGTGTATTGGATCCTCCTAGTCTGCCGCATCCAGGGGATGACTGTGTAAGGGGTACAAAATGCTGTATGTGAAAGTGCCCTTCATACTGGGCTTTCTTGTGGTCTGTACCCTCAGATGATTTACCAATCGGACATATCCAAGACCTCTGTCTATATAATTTCTAGATTTTTTTTTTTGCCCATACTGCATTGGCTGCAGGTAGTAATGCCATTCCATTACTATGTGGTTCATATACATTTCACGAGAATGATAAACTGCCTCCGTTTGTAGCATTTCATGTACCTGCAATGCAGACTGTGCACGACCTCTGTTTATTCAGCAGCATGGCGAAGGGGTGCCATACCAGATTCCAGCAATTACTGCTTGCATTGGTGTAGTACCACCTAGTGGCATCATGTGGTGGTGCAGCTTTCTTACTGATCTAATCTTTATTTTGGCACAGAAATGGTCAGCAGTCAGCACATCCCGATAGATGACGCAGGGAAAAGGAGAAAGAAGAAGCGAAGGACCAGAGCGGCAGAGGCCTTCACTGGGAAATTTGCAGGTCAATCTAGAACTATAAACACAGATTCCACTTATGCTTTGAAGAAGGGTCTCGTACTGTTTACATTAGTGAGGCTGTAAACAGCCCTCTGCCATTGATATGATTGCAGCACATACAGTTCTCATCTTACTGGTTTACTTTCACTCTCGATTAATCATATGTGCTGAGAACAGTAAAGACCTTGCACGTCTCTATTACATGGCCCTGGTATACAAATATGGATTCCGTTGCTTCACACCAGTGGCTGACTCACTATGTACAGCCAACTTACTTAACCATTGGTGTTTGGCTTCTTGATATAAAGGTACAGTATAGCTGTACTCACTGTTACATACTGATTCTCATGGAGCAAAGCTTCAGCGGAGTGTGGTGTCAATACAGCTCACCAGCCATTAAGTATATGTAGGCACTGGGTATTTACACTGGAATCATAATTGCAGGTCTTACTGGTGCTAAGAGGAAGATGTATGTCTTCCACTGTGATGCTCTATAACAGTCTCACAATCTAAACATGGTTCCTGTAGTGATCCCGATGGCCATCTTGGGAGAGTACATGAAGCCTCCCTGGATTTTACACAGTGGTGCACTCCTTTCAACGGGTGCCGGACGGGATCTGGACTGTCAAAACATTGACAGCTTTTTTTTCCTTGTGGGGGTCGACGACCCCCATAGAGGGAGAATAGAATAGGTAGCGAGCCCGCAAGGGGCTTAGTTGCGCTCACCATGCTGTCGGGCTAATGACTGTCGGGCTAAGGACTGTCGGACCCCTATACCACACCCCTTTCAACAGCTTTTACTGTAAATACAGTGAAGTAATGGTGGCTTTTTACATAAATTGGGAGGCGTCAGTGCGAGGCTTGTAACAAATGAGAGCAAAACTAGGCTAAGGTGATTCCATCTGTTTAACTTTCCTACAGTTTCCGGTGTGCTAGCTCCGCAGACGTTGTCCCTCATTGTCTGTTTGTTTTTTGCAGACTTGTACCAGCTGACTGATGAGCTGCTTGGGGAGGGGGCATACGCCAAAGTTCAAGGATGTATCAGCTTGCACAACGGAAAAGATTACGCCGTTAAGGTGAGGTAGCAGTTAAAGACCAATGTTTCTGGGACCTATCCTGTATATAAACTCTAAACTTTTACTCCCAACTGTCGGAATGTGTGCGCTGTCCCGTCAGTGTTGGCGTGTGAAGTAGAGAACCGGTCTAGCATCCCCCCAAATCCTCTACTCGTCGATTTACATGAGGGAGGCAAGAAAGAGGCCCGATGTCCGTAGATGCCGGTGATCAAGCTTCCATATAGTGGCATTGCTTGTAAAATCTCACTGGTTTCTCTTTCCCTGCAGATCGTGGAGAAGAAGCCCGGTCACAGCCGTAGCCGAGTTTTCCGAGAAGTTGAAACTCTGTACCAGTGTCAAGGCAACAAGTAATAGCACATGCCGCAGCATTGAGTAATCTGTGCCCATTGTCCTGTGTGCTTGTGAAAATCATTTGTATCACATGTATAGGATCCTAGGGGATAATTCAGGCCTGTGTATATTCAGGTATACCCTGCCCCGCAGAATGCACTCCCCAATGAAATGAAAGTACACAGAACCTATTTTAATGAACTGCTGTGAAGAGGAAAGATGGGTGTGGATAATATATGATAACCTCTCTTTCGGCCTCCTAAAACTACAGAAGAAGCTTACCCCTATGATTCTTCACACAAGCGCGGTCAGTCTGCAGCCTCTTGGCTTTGGAGTAAAATGACTTGCTTTGTTGTTTTAGGAATATATTGGAGCTGATTGAGTTCTGTGAAGATGACGCCCGTTTCTATCTGGTGTTTGAAAAGTTACGAGGAGGTAAGTCAAAGAACTATAACATCATCATTGGTTTGGGGGCGTACTGCCATTAGCCATGCGCTTAGAATGCATTCGGTACGGAGTATAAATAACATACGTTATTTTGGTGTTATGTACCATTCATTGCTTATAGAAGAACCGAATGGGCATCAAACGGTTTTCCTACATTTAATTCAGATTCCATCCCAATGCGCGTTCCCGTGTAGTGTAAATCGAATAGAAAAATAGTCTTGTCAGGCAAGACTTTATAGTACAGATCTGTACTATATAGTCCAAATCGAATGTGAACACTGTAACCAACCCAGATCGAATAGGGGTTTAATGTGAAATCTCAGTGTGTACGCACCGTTGGGAATCAACACCACAAAGTTATCCCAAAATCTAATAGGTTTGGCAACAACATGAGTTGTTCAGTGTTCTAAGTGCAGATGAAGAGAACCACAAACATGGAAGGGGAGGAATTCCTTTCATTGATCAAAGCTTTACAAAATTGGCAGATAGTGCTAGCTCCAACACCGGAAATCAATCCGCGTCACTACTAAATGCATACCAAGCCTATCTGGCTTAGATTTTTTTTATTTTATTTACTAAATTGTGACTAGAATTACAAAGAAAATGCCACTTAAATCTTTAAGCTCCGTGTACTGAGATGGGGGATATAGATCGGCTTATTCAAGTGTGTACATCCATTAGCATAAATATATTACAGATATATAACCGGTGTAAAATCCTCTGGGTAATGCTGTGTTTTCTTTCTCTGATAAATAAGGGGTACATTTTACAAGCTGCTGATTCTCTATGGCTTTGACCCCGAATTTTAAAATCTACAGTATTAAGGGTAAAACCAGACCTGCACTTCAACCTCTACATAAGTCACTCAAAACCTGTTAGAAGTCAACCTAAGTGACACACTGACGATATATTGAGCATTCGATCGAGCGGCCGATATATCGCTCGTACACACTGGCCGATTGTGCGTTGATCTATCTGTGAACGGCGTTGTTCAGATATATCACGTTGACTCTGCAACACAGCAGATACGCTGATATATGTCTAGATATATTGGGCATCACACAGTGTGTACGGACGATCCGTTGACCATTCGTGAAGCCGTTGGTGATTGACGGCTCAGTGGGCAGTCACATGCAAATGCACCCGCCCCGCCCACTTATGTTATTTCCAATGGATCGGGCAGTGTGAAGGGAGAACACACTGCCTGATCTGTAGGTATATCTGTTGGTGTGTACCCAGCTTAAATCGGTGAAATCTTGAGGTGTGCATGCATTACTAACTAATTTAGTGACTGATTAAAGATCAGTAACATCTTATTTATCTTTGTTCCAACCATGGGCTTAATGTAATAGTCTGCAAGCTTCTGGGAGTAAAGGACTTGTTCTGGGAATGCCCTTATGTATGTTTGTTATTTTTTTCAGTTATTCGGAAGGCAAACCCATGTTGGTTTTGTCGCGTAAAGGATTGCTGCTTTAAAAACACGGGCAGCCTCACCCAAAGTCCTGTCCCTCCGGAAACTTGCAGGCTGTTACATTTAGCATCATCAATTAAAATTTTAAATGCACCTATAATTGTTCTACTTCACTTAGGGGTATATCCGATGGTGCGTGAGTTGGTACTCTTTACCTAGCATGGCGGGCATCGCGGCCATCAAATGCACTAAAAACCGGGTGCGACGCGATGGCCGCGATTTCCCATAGGGATCAATGTTAAAAGTGTGATTGGACGCGATTTTACTGTTCAATGCCCGCGATTTTTCCATAGGAAACCATGTTAAATGGGCCACAGAGCCCTTATAGTGCCTCTGAAATGGCCCCCACAATTGTTAACGCCACCCCACGATCAACGTGAACCCGAAGCGTGGCGAGCGCAGCGTGCCCGCGAGGGGCGGCGGTACGCGTCCTCCGACCTTTTCATACCCCCACTATCCACGTCGGCGTGGAGTCGAGAATAGAATAGTGTGGCGAGCCACCGAGCCCGAAGCGTGGCGAGCGCAGCCGGATACCTTCACAGGTAAACGCGTCCCTTTGCGGGCTTCACAGGTATCCGCGTCCCCTCACGGGGCTCGCTGCGCTCGCCACACTATTCTATTCTCAACTCCACGCCGACGTGGATAGTGGGGGTATGAAAAGGTAGTAGGACGCGTACCACCGTCCCTCGCGGGGTCGCTGCACTCGCCACGCTTCGGGTTCACGTTGATCGTGGGGTGGCGTTAACAACTGTGGGGGCCATTTCAGACTTTAGGGGGACTATTAGGGCTCTGTGGCCAGTTTAACATTGTTTCCTATGGAAAAATCGCGGGCATTGAACAGTAAAATCGCGTCCAATCACACTTTTAACATTGATCCCTATGGGAAATCGCGGGCATCGCGTCGCACCCGTTTTTTTTAGTGCATGCGATGCCCGCGATTTTTTACCCCCGATGACCGCGATGGACATCGTGGGCGCCGTGCTAGGTAAAGAGTACCCGTGAGTTTTACTCTGGGTACAACACCTGGAGCTATTTAATTATGTAGCCTTTTCCCCATGTAGTAAAACCCCTGGCAATGCCGTATCTGATTTCCATGCATGTTCAGTACCAGAGGTGCTTTTTAACCCTTTGAGTGCCAAGTGAATTAGTCAAAATAGATTTGAATATTGGCAGGCAAACCTTCTTATTCATCATAATGACCTGTAATGTTTACCTTTCTTTTATATAGGGAATAGACACAACATTTTTTATTTGAATCTGTATAACCATTGTGAGATGCTGGCATTTTAAGCAGATATTTTGCACATCGCTCACAGATGTTGACACTCAAAGGGTTAATGTGGATTTTGTTTCCTCCAAGGTTTTGAGGAAACAAACTGGTAATTGAACACATACGTTATCGATCGCTAATTGAATTGCTCAGCACTGTCAATAAGCCAAGTGTATACCCCTCTGCTAATTGGATATGCCTCTTAATGTGTTTCTAGGGCATAGGATTGCTACAAATGAAGTCGGTAAAACTGGTACTTTCTCATTTGCGGTTCTACATAAACTTTTCATGAAGAAAATAAACTGTTCTCTTGATTTATTCTAATTCCTATGGAAGCAGCACAAGTACTGACATTTGTTTTTATATATGTGGGGGATTATTCACTGCGGAATGTTCTGAATTCTCTTGCAGGTTCCATCCTTTCCCATATTCAAAGGCGGAAACACTTTAATGAGCGAGAGGCCAGTAGGGTGGTACGAGACATCGCCTCTGCCCTGAATTTTCTACATACCAAAGGTAGGAACATTGGGGGTAGATGTATGAAGCAGTGATACGGGAGGAGAAGGGAGCCAAAGGACGTGGCCTATGGCAACCAATCAGCTGCTTTGTATAATTTTATATGCAAATTATAGATGTTCAGTGCTGATTGGTTGCCATGAGCCACTCCTCCTCTGGCTCACTTATTCTCTCATCACTGCTTCATATATCTACTCCATTATCTGTTATATGTTACTTATATAGTGCTAGCATCTGCATTTAACATGCGTGGTAGAAATACAGTTCTGGTTTTAGGTGAGAGCAATAGGTAGGGGATTGCAGTAGTCAGTGTGGTAGACAATTTAGCTGCGTCTTGTGTGACTTAAGTGTATCTAATGGAGATGTTACTTAGATACATGCACGAGGAATTGGAAGCTTATTGGATGTAGGGTACAAAGGAATGTTAGGGTGTCCACTGTAGATTATCGTGTGTGTGTGTGTGTGTTTATGCTTTGCTTATACAGTAGGGTTTAATGTGTTGTCCCCATAGTTAGAAATGTCTGGTAGACAATCACTGGAGTAATTTGCTAAGTAGGGTGAGCACCTGGATATAACAGTGGGGTAATTGTATCAAGCTTAGAGAGGTGGTATCGATCCCCATAAAGATGTTATGTGTAAAGTGATAATGCTCCAGCCAATCGGCTCCAATATGTAAATTGACAGGTAGGAGCTGATTGGCTGGAGCATTACCCTTCACATAACGTTCTTTCTGGGGACCTAGAGAATGTAGCGTTTGTATGAGAAGGGACTGGCCAGCAGGAGAATTAGAAGTAATCGCCTTTATTACCTGTAACTGAGGGGCATATTTATTAAGCTCTGAGAAGTGATAATGTGGCTGGTACTTTATCATCGGCCAATCAGATCCTAATTGAAGTTACAGGCCTGGTTCGAAAAATGACAGGTAGGCGCTGATTGGCCGGTGATAAAGACCAGACACTTTATCACTTCACCGAGCTTAATAAATCTGCCCCCATATTACATGTAACCAGGCTATAAAGCTAGCTCTTCTGCTCACCTATAGGGAAGGGTGTCCGCACTGGCACACTAAGGGGCAGTTCAGGTGCACACAGCCGCTGATATTACTGTTCTGTCATTTTAGGTCGAAAAAGAAATAGTATGTGCCAGCGCTTGCTGCTTCAATAATTAACTACACGGTTCTTGGATTTAATTTTTAATAAAAGATAAACATGTAGATAAACATATACATTTAATATAAAAAAATAAAAGATAAAATGATCTCGTATTTGTGCATCATTTGTATGCTTACACTTGCTCCTGAGGAAGCCAGAGGTGAATATTCTGGGGAAACTCGTTGAGCACATTCAAATCTGATGACTTCATCCTTCTAAAAGTGACCGAGTTCATCTTCCCTTGACGTCCCTTTTTACAAAAAAGCTTAAATACAATTCATGGGTTACAGCATTTTCCCTAATTCATTCCAAAGAAAGGAAGATTGTCGCACGGGAGTCTTGAGCCTTTGAAAATATAAGGCACTGCAGAACTGTCGTTGTCACAAGAGATCTGGCTACACATTTCTACCAGAGACATTGGATGGTAATATATCTGTCAGCTTCTAACATCCCCCTATTTACGGGACTAGTTCTAATGAAATCACACCTCAAAGTGATAAACTACAAATGATGCACAAATACGAGATCATTTTATCTTTTATTTTTCATATTAAATGTATATGTGTATCTATGTTTATCTTTTATTAAAAATTTAAACCAGAGAACCCTGTAGTTAATTATTGAAGCAGCAAGCGCTGGCACATACTATTTCTTTTTCTACCTTAAATATTAGGGTTCTTGACAAACCCTGTGCCAGCAGCTATTGATTGCGCAACACACACCACCTGTTTTTTCCCCTTGTTCTGTCATTTTGACAGGCTGGTAACTAGCATAAGTTCAAAGTTTTATAAAGTCCTGTAAAGCTTGTGCAATCTGTGTAGGTGTGCACTCTATACAAGTATACATACGTTTAGGGTTGCAGTCAGACTGAGCAAACAACACTTGAGTTAACCAGCTGTAAAGTTAGGAGCTGCCAGACTTGGGACATGGATTCAGAACTAGCCAATTGGGATAGAGCTGGGGAGGGGGGAGTTGGCTGATATAATAGAGACGTGATCCGCCTCCGCTTAGAGCCCAAGGTCTGTCTCTAAGATTGGTGGGCATCCAACAACCAGGTGGTTTTCCCAGAATAACCTCTGTAATTCCCAGCAGGGAGATCACTATCTATATTTCTGTTATTGATTTATTTTGGCTGATATAATAGAGACGTGATCCGCCTCCGCTTAGAGCCAAGGTCTCTGTCTCTAAGATTGGTGGGCATCCAACAACCAAGTAGTTTTCCCAGAATAACCTCTGTAATTCCCAGCAGGGAGATCACTATCTATATTTCTGTTATTGATTTATTTTGTCTGTTTCCCAGGAATTGCACATCGAGACCTGAAGCCAGAAAATATATTGTGCGAATGTGAAGATAAGGTACACAATGCTGATGTTGGTAGCAATATTTGAACCACAGTAATGGTAATCTCATACTAGTGGGAACAATAGAGCTAGCGTTTTATAATGCCATTATTATGTGGCATCTGCATTAACAGCACCTGTGGAGACAGCCACAATAATGTATTGTCAAGTGATGCTCTGTGTCTGATCTGTTTCTAGGTCTCACCTGTGAAAATCTGTGACTTTGACCTTGGGAGCGGTGTAAAGCTGAACAGCGCATGTACCCCAATAACAACCCCGGAGCTCACGACTCCTGTAAGTGCAGATGGTACCCCAATAATAACAGTAATCTGTAAATGATGCACATTAATCATCTGTGTATTGATCTGAACGTCATTGCTTTGTAGCAGATGTAGTAGCCTCCAAGTTTGGAGGCTGTACGGGAGGCCGACCGAACTCAGACATTTAATTTTTTTTAAAGGGGCAGCATGTTCAAGGCCTGGTTTGCCTTGTAAAATCCCACACTGCCACCCGTTACATGTGGCCCCTAAATACACATGTGCTGGTTAGTGCAGTGTAACCACTTTGGTATAAAGTACCCTTATTATCCATTCTCAGGTTTGATTTATTGTTTTTATCGTTCTCCCAGCTACGTGCCTGAAATACAGAATCTGTGTGGCGCACTGAAGGGAACGGGTGGTAGACGTCAGAGGAATATGTCCGTTCCCTTAGGTCTGCTACTAGAAACCTGTAATTCATTCTCTGGCTGACCAGCGATTTTAGCCAATAATTCAGACATGGAAAAGATAATGTGCTGAAGTCCTCTATTCCAGGTCCAATCACATATTAAGGTGGGTGAGGGCAGGGGTTAGGTGCTAGCTTGGGCAGTACTGAGGGCAAGTAGTAGTTGGAGTAGAAGTAACTAAGGGCAAACAGCTGTTGGGGGTAGAGGGGAGTAAGCGCAGGGAGTACCGGATGGTGCTTGGTGGTAAGGATAGATAGCAGCTGTGGCAGGTCTGAGGGCACAGGGGGGGGGTTAGGGTTAGGCAGTACTAGGAGCAGTGTTGGCCATAGATAGCTGAGGATGGGGTTAGATAGCTGGGACAGTGCTGGGGGGGGGGGGGGGGTATGTAGGGGTACATAGCTAGTGATGGGGTTAGATAGCTAGGGTAGTGCTGGGTCATATCCGATCGACTGTGGACAATGCTATGGACGACCCCGCTTAGTCGAACATGTCTAGTGAGATGCCTAAAGATAGTTGACCGCTTCTAGATCCACATTAATGGACGTTACCGTTCCTAAACTAAAACAAGACTTAATGGATTATGGTACCTGCCACTGCTACGGTTGATGCTGTAAATGGTTCCTGCCGTTGATGCTGCATAGGGTACCTGCCGTTGATGCTGCATAGGGTACCTGCCGCTGCAATTTATACATTGCCCGGCCTGTAATGAACCATACTGGAATATGTCCTCTGCCATCCATGGTGTTGCGTTGGTTAATAATATGCATATCCCGTTACTTGCTGCAGATTTGGACTGTGCACGGTGTATTAACATATAAATTAGAATCTTTGATGTCTGTATGAGAAATTAATAAGCGCTGGGTATTTGTATATGAGCTGCATCCCCCCCCCCCCTCTCCGATAATATATTTGTAATTACTGCCTGTTTACGCTGTATTAGCTCGGGTGCCAGAGGATATGTAACCTGCCATATTTAGCCGTATCCAGGCAACGGCCGGCCTATCGCATCACACGTGGCACCTTATGGAGAATGAATTATTTTAGCACATTACTACTACATCCAGATTGAAGCCTCACTGTAGCTTGCCAAGTATCCGTGAGAGACACCAGATTAATTTCTCCAGTTTCCAAACACTGTCCCAGTTATCCGTAATTAGATCCGAACAATCAAAACAGCTTTCCCGTACGTTCACACGCTTTCCTGCCCCAGGATAGGGCAAATGCTATTTGGAGACATTGGGGCAGATGTATCAAGCCTGGTAAAGTGATAAAGTATGCACCGGCCAATCGGCTATGTTTGAGAAATGAGTTACAAGATGATTGGCTGGTGTGTTATCACTTTACCAAGCTTAATACATCTGCCCCATTGTGCGCCGCATGCAGAAATGCACCGATATTGCAGATGCACGTGTCCGATAAGTAGGCTGGCACTGCGCAGGATAGGAACATGACATGTGGAAATGGCCCATGTTCTGTGTGGTGACCGGTTGCAGGATTTCTTATTCTCTCTGGAAAGCCAATTTTTTTGGCACATTTAAGTTGGAGAATGCAGGTTTTAGGGACGGGGTGCTTCATTTTGATTTGCTCATAGCAGTTAGGTTTGGGTACTAGTGGGGGGACCTAGGTTTAGGCTGTCTGGGAGGGTTGGGGATATGCTCCTTGTAAATGGGGTTATGGTCAGGCTGCAGGGATGGAGGGTTAGGGTGGGGGGCAGTGGGAGTTATACTTACCTGACCCCGGCTGGGATTTCACCCATTGGGATGCCAACGTAGGTATTCTGACCGCTGGTCATCCGTATGTATCCCAGGCAGATTTTGGGTACGTTACTTAAATAATTCTTGGTGTCTGCTTAGGAGGATGTACAGACCTTTTTTTTCTCCCTGCCAAATGACCCTACTTATCCATGGGCTGATGTTTCTGTGTTCTGCTCAAGTGTCTTCTGTTTTGAGCTGAAACCATTTCTGCCTGGTTAGCGTGGGGGCCTTACTTGCGTCATGTTCATTTCTCTGTGAGTTAGGAAGTCTATTACTGTCGTTATGCAGCTGACTTACCGGACATGCTTTGGCAGAGCTGGTCTGTACATGGTACCAGCTGTGTGCTAGTATTGTGTACATAAAACAGATCTGCCCTAACAATATCTGCAAACACAACTCCACGGGCCGGATTTTCTGCAAGCTCAAACGGTAGCGTATATACCCAGCGCATCATGGTATTGCAGTTACGAGATAGTCGACCTTCCAGGTCTGTCAACCTTAGCAGTGTTGACCTTCTGTGGTCGACCCAATGCATGTCTACATTATATGGGTCACCCCAATGGCGCATACCCTGTGAGCTACACCTTGCTATGGGCGGTATTCAGTTATCTTTACTCCAACGGGGGGAAAAAATCACGATGTCCTGCTATTTGACCGATGGATATTATCGGGATATCCAATTTTATTTATTAATAGTTTCTTATATAGAGCAGCACTTTTCATTGTGCTTTACTATAATCGAGTCCAGCAATGCATGTGGAGACCCGGTGCACTAGGTCTACCCTGGGTGTGATATAGCTCACAGACAATGTCGTGTCAGACAGTCAATAGATAGACACCAAAAGTTAGACATTGACGTTATAGTATATTACATCTACAATGTCTAGGTCTACAGTCATATGGTCCACAACAGATACTTTTATCTTCAAGATGGTGCTAAATAAATCAGTAGAATCTGATTGGTTGCTGTGGGCAACATCCATCTTCAAAAGAACCCTCATCTTAGTAAATTTACTTGTGTGTATGTATATGTGGGGAGGATATTATATGGCGCAAATGGTAAATGTGACACTTTTTTGTTAATTCCGCTGCAAGGTTTACAGGACTTTTTTACATTCCCTTCTATGGAGGCAGGGCAATTTTTTGGGGCACCCGCAGGAGAAACTCTGTTGTTGTTGTTGCCATGCGGTTCGGCGCGGATGTAACCCTATATTGTTGTTGCAGTGCGGCTCGACGCGGATGTAACCCTATATTGTTGTTGCAGTGCGGCTCGGCGCGGATGTAACCCTATGTTGTTACAGTGCGGCTCGGCGCGGATGTAACCCTATGTTGTTGCAGTGCGGCTCGGCGCGGATGTAACCCTATGTTGTTGCAGTGCGGCTCGGCGCGGATGTAACCCTATTTTGTTGCAGTGCGGCTCGGCGCGGATGTAACCCTATATTGTTGTTGCAGTGCGGCTCGGCGCGGATGTAACCCTATATTGTTGTTGCAGTGCGGCTCGGCGCGGATGTAACCCTATATTGTTGTTGCAGTGCGGCTCGGCGCGGATGTAACCCTATATTGTTGTTGCAGTGCGGCTCGGCGCGGATGTAACCCTATATTGTTGTTGCAGTGCGGCTCGGCGCGGATGTAACCCTATGTTGTTGCAGTGTGGCTCGGCACGGATGTAACCCTATATTGTTGCAGTGCGGCTCAGCACAGATGTAACCCTATGTTGTTGTTGCAGTGCGGCTCAGCACAGATGTAACCCTATGTTGTTGATGTTGCAGTGCGGCTCAGCACAGATGTAACCCTATGTTGTTGTTGCAGTGCGGCTCAGCACAGATGTAACCCTATGTTGTTGATGTTGCAGTGCGGCTCAGCACAGATGTAACCCTATGTTGTTGTTGCAGTGCGGCTCAGCACAGATGTAACCATATGTTGTTGATGTTGCAGTGCGGCTCCGCAGAATATATGGCTCCGGAGGTGGTGGAAGTGTTCACAGAAGAAGCCACGTTTTATGACAAGCGCTGTGACCTGTGGAGCCTTGGAGTCATCCTGTATATCATGCTGAGTGGCTACCCACCCTTTGTGGGCAACTGTGGGACAGACTGTGGTTGGGATCGCGGGGAAGTCTGTAGAGATTGCCAGGTAATACGATAATCTCTGCCAAATGTTTAATGCGCACCTGGTCTTCTACCATTGCTACACTGGCCAATAGGGATTAACTACTTCTAGTGCACTACTTCTAGAAAACCCTTTATCAAACTAACGTTTGCCAACAGGGCCCATCTGCTACCCTGTGCGCCTGCCTTTTATGTGCAGTTTGGTGACAGAGCTGTTAGTGTAATCTGTCACACTAGAGCTCCATTTGTAGATCTATGGAAAGACTGTAGGCACTAACCCTCTGTTCAGCACTGCGCTGGAAGAGGTGACACTGACAGCTGCAGATAGCCAAGTCCTCAGCGGCACACAAAGGGGCAGAGTGCGTTTTGGAAGCTTAAAGTGTGGCGCAAAATAAGCCTAGAGGTAACGCCTTACCACATGTACATACAGTGCATCCGGAAAGTATTCGTTTTTTATTTTTAATACATTTTTAAGAATCTCCCACAACTTTTTTTTCACGTTGTCATTACAGGGAATTGCGTGTAGAATTTTGAGGCAAAAATTAATTTATTCCATTTTGGAATAAGTCTGTAACATAACAAAATGTGGAAGTGAAGCGCTGTGAATACTTTTTGGATGCACAGTACACACACATACTGTATTAGCCTACCAGTAGATCTTTGCAGTGTATTCATAAACCCCCATGGTGGGAATCGAACCCAGGATATTGGGGCTGGCAAATTGGTTTCTTAGTAGACCTACTTTTCTTCTGAAGTTGGTTTTGATTTGTGTTAGTAATATGATTCAAAAGCAAAGGGACTACTAAGAATTTCTATTTTAGAACAAGCTGTTTGAAAGTATTCAAGAAGGCAAGTATGAGTTCCCAGACAAAGACTGGTCCCACATCTCCAACCCAGCCAAGGACTTAATCTCAAAGCTGCTCGTACAGGATGCCAAACTGCGCCTCAGCGCTGCTCAAGTTCTTCAGCACCCGTGGGTGCAAGGGGTAAGTAGGGATGCACCTGTAGAGACTCTTAAGGAAGAATCTATTTTTTTTTCTCTTCACTGTGCCCCTTTCTTGATAGTCCAGACTCTCCATGCTCTATATTCCTGGCCCCAGTCTTCCGTCTTGTTACCCCATGTTTCGTCCATGAGTTGAATCTACTCTACCCCTTGTAAATATTCGTTGAAACTTAGGCCAATATTGACGATGGATTAACAATGGTGCGTTTTTTTTTATTTTTATTTTAGGGTGCCCCAGAAAGAGGACTGCCCACTCCACTGGTTCTTCAAAGGTAGTTTTCCAGTTCGATCCTATTAAGAGCATGGCCTTGTTATCCCATTACAAAGGCAGGGGCAGATGTATTAAGCCTTAACAAGAGATAAATGCAAGGGTGATAGAGAAATGTCCAGCCAATCGGCTCCTTACTGACTTTTTTTAAACACAACCTGTAACCTGCCTGTTAGGATGTGATTGGCTGGACGTTTATCTCTTTATTACCCTTGCATTTATCTCTTGTTAAGGCTTAGTACATCTGCCCCAGGTTTTGTATTTTCAACACGCTCCTTTTCTGCTAAGCAGTGTACTGTAACATATCTCCCCACTGTTACCATGCAGAATATCGTCCACACTGTACCGGTGTAACATACCTCTCTTCTCCCAACAGGAACAGCAGCACTAAGGAATTAACCCAGTTTGCAGCCGATGCCATTGCGGTAAACCGCCAGATTTCACAACACGACAGCGACCTGAGTGAAGAGAATGAAAGTTTTGTCCAGAAGTTTTGCTCCGTGAGGCTCTCGCCTCCATCTAATTCCCGCCTGGCAAAACGGAGGGCACAAGCCCATGCCAGCAAAGGTAGTGGCGTAGGAAGTGCCAGCTCGGTGTCTGTCTGAGCATTATGGGCACCCTACAGCTCTTTTAACCAGGCTGCTCTCAGTGACTGTTCTAATTATTTTTTTAACGTTTTAATGTGCCAGCCGGTGCCTTGCAGCTGCACTGGAAGAACTACCTTTTTTAATTTAGTGAAACATATAAATAATATTAAATAACTGTGATACAGACAGGAACTCTTTGTGTGTTCTCTGACTTGTACGAAGATCTCTGGTGCTAATGGCGACAATTGCACATCTGTCGCCATTGTTATAGGAACACAAACGGTTTGTTAGGAGATAAATGTGAAAACCTTTCCCCGACTTATTTATTAATGTTGCACAATCTTCCAACACAACTGCCTTTTTTTTTCTGTACAATTTTTATTCACGTTGTGTGTTTTATTTTTTATTTTTTTTAAACCCTTTATGATCACAAAGCCACAGTGGATGCAGCTAAGCCAAAGCTGTGTTTTTTTTGTTGTTGTGTGTTTTTGTTTGTTTTTTAATTTTGTTATTTTGTTCTCTGAATATTTAAAGTTTTATTTTTTATAGCACTTTAAATAATATTTTTTTAATGTTGGGGATGGGGGGAGGGCATTTTGTATAGAAGCGGATATGTTACTGCCTTGTCAGTGACTGGTCGATGTGACACAATTTCGGTGTAAAATGTGAAAGTCCTAACATCATGAGTTTTTTTTTTGTTAATGTTATTTAATACTTATACTAAAATAAATATCCATATTTTTATCTTATGTGTATTTGTTTCATTCTGAAAGTAGCCAGATATTGGGTGACTCAGCTCTCTGGTGCATGACTAGATCTGTCATTTTCCATTTTTTTGCAGTTGCATATTAATCTGCGGAGATGTATCACAAGACTTATAGAGAGTACAAACAAGTTACTAATGGATTTTTTTTTCAAACAATTACATCCTCACATAGAGATATAGGTCCATAAATATTGGGACCTCAACACAAATCTCATATTTTGGGCTCTATACACCACTAAAATGGATTGGAAATTAACCAAACAAGATTTGCTTTGACTGCAGACTTTCAGCTTTAATTTGAGGGTATTTACATCCAAATCAGGTATGTATACACGGTGTATACTAGGAATTACAACAGTTTCTATATGTGCCTCCCACTTTTTAAAGGGCCAAAAGTAATGGGCCCCATACATCAGCAATCACAATTAATGGTTTTCCAGATCGTGATTTTTTTTGGTCAGATAAATGGTTTCTAAAATCTATTTGACTTGGCCACATATTACAGATTTATTTCAGTGATCGGCAGATTTTTCCCATCTAAAGATTGCATCTTCATATCTGGAAATTGCCCAATCGATTGTCTTTTCAGCTGTTCATAATGTAAATAGATGAAGACGAATTGGGAATGCCCACACATATAAAAAAGAACCGCAGATAATATCAGATTATTAAGCAATCAATTTGGCGATCCCTATTAATTTTTGATTGGGATTGCCAAAAGGGGGAGCCCATACATCTAAAATTAATTGTGGCAATCATCTCCAGATCTCAGGATTGTCACAATTAATTGCTGATGTATGGGGCCCATAACCCACACATTACAGATTTATTTCAGTGATCGGCAGATTTTTCCCATCTAAAGATTGCATCTTCATATCTGGAAAGTGCCCATACATCACCTCAATCGATTGTCATTTCAGATGTTACTTCTTTTCATAATTTAAATAGAAGACGACGAAACGGGAATGCCCACACAAATAAAAGAACCGCAGATAATACCAGATTATTAAACCTGTTTAAAAATCTGATTCAGCAATCGATTGGCGATCCCGATCAATTTCTGATCGGGATTGCCAAAAGGGGGAGCCCACACATTAAAGATTAATTGACAATCATCTCCAGAACTGAGGATTGTCACAATTAAATGCTGATGTATGGGGCCCATTACTAGTGATTGACTTGGCCGTTGCATAACATTCCACTTATTTGCCTTGAAGCATTTGACTCAATATGAGCAGATAATATTGCCTGAAACTTCAGAATTCATCATGCTGCTTTTGTCAGCAGTCACTTTATAAAAAAATACAAGGGAACCAGTTCCATTGGTGGCCATACATGCCCACGCCATGGCACTACCACCACCATGCTTCACTGATGAGGTGGTATGTTTTGGATCATGAGCAGTTCCTTTCCTTCTCCATAATAGTCTTTTCTCCTTCATCCACTAGGTGGCACTGGAGTTAGTGGGGAATAGAGGGCGATCACTAGGAGCATGGGCACTTTAAGAAATTTACAAGTGTGGCTGACTCCTCCCCTCTACTTCCCCATCCCAGGCAGTCTTAAGGCCCATACACACTGGGGGACTTTGAGCTGAAAGTCGCTCAAAACACCCAGTTTGAGTGGCTTTCAGCTCATAGTCGCCCAGTGTGTATGGACCTCTAGAATGTGCCCGTGGAGCTAGGTGCATTGTTTTGCTGTCTCAGGGCAAATACATTTTTTTTTTTTTTTTCGATTTATGTTTTTCTTGTACCGATTTTACACTGAGGATGGACAGGCGTCTTTGTCTCATCTGTCTATAGGATGTTGTTCCAGAACTGGTAAAGGCTTTTTAGATGTTTGGCAAACTCTGATCTGGTCTTCCTGTATTTTGAGGCTCACCAATGGTTTACATCTACCCCCTATATTCACTCTTGTGAAGTCTTCTCTTGATTGTTGATTTTGACACACATAAACCTACCGCCTGAAGAGGTATATGTGAAGGGCTTTTTCTTCACCAGCGAAAAAGTCTTCTGTCATCCACCACAGTTTTCCATGGTCTTTTTGGTGTTGCTGAGCTGTCCTATGCGTTCTTTCTTTTAAAGAATGTTCCAAACAGTTGATTTGGCCACACCTAATGTTTTTGCTATCTCTCTGATGGGTTTCTTTTGAATTTTCAGCCTAAGGATGGGTTGCTTCACTTATAGTGACCGCTCTTTGTTGTGGTCGACTCTCAATATGAGATCCAGATTCCAAATGCCAATGTCACACCTGGAATCAACTCCAGACATTTTACCTGCTTAATTGATGATGAAATAACTAGGGAAAAGCCCACACCTGTCCATGAAATAAGCTATTGTCCCATTATTTTTGGTCCCTTAATAACTAGGAGGCACATATAGAAACCGTTGTAATTCCTACACCGGTCACCTGATTTGCATGGAAAGCACATTTTGTTTGGTTCATTCCAAATCCATTGTGGTGGTGTATAGAGCCCAAAAGAGAATTGTTGTGTTGATATTCCAATATTTATGGACCTGACTGTATATATTCTTCAACTACTTCTCACCACCTATGAGGTGAAGTACCAGCAGTGACCACTAGAGGCCACTTGACGGACCAATTTACTACTTTTGTATGCTAAAAGATGTCATAACTAGGGTTGCCAATCCCGGGGCATTTTTTCAATCCCGGAATTCGGGATTGAAAAATGCCCGATCCCGGGATTGGCTTCCCTAATTACAAAAACCCGCCCCGGCCGCCCGCATATTTACTTACAGGTGCGGCCGGGCGGGTGATGAGAATGCAGGCTGGGTGGGAAGGAGGGCGGGCGGCGGGAGGTCAGCGCAGGAGTGAGATGAGGAGGCGGCGGCTGTTGTGTGCCCTGCGCAGCGTGACCTCTGACGTCGTCACGCTGCGCAGAGCTGCACTGCCCGGGACGGGAGAAGCCGGGCAGCGTCTGAGCACTAGCTCAGACGCTGCCCGGCATTAGACTGCGCATGCGCAGTCTAATCCCGAAATCCCGGGATTGGAAACTCCAATCCCGGGATTGAAATCCCGGAGTTTTAGGGGCCAAATCCCGGGATCCCGCCGATCCCGATCCCGGGATTGGCCACCCTAGTCATAACAAAGTAAAAGAAATTTTCCTTTTTCAGGGTCCATGGGTACCACAGGGGACATCAGGGTTGTAGGCAGATCCAGGGGGTCCGAGGCACCAATCAGCAAAGCTCTTTAAGTTTTCCCAGAATGCCCGGGCCCTCTCTGCTGCAACCCTGCCTCCAGGCTCATACATCCAGTTTTTTGTTGGTGCCTGCAGGAAGCAGATGCACCTTTATATCAATAGGGATTACCTCACTGAGGTAATCCCATAAGAAGCTGTCTTTTGACTTATTTATTTTTAATTTTCCTTTTTTACACTTGCAGCAGACTACGGTAGCTATGCAAAAGCTGCTGCCGCATGCTGCTCAACCCAGTAGACCCCTGTTAACACCATTGCTACCTGTAACTCAGGATGACACTTATGATACTGATGATGGCGGGGATGATAATGCGGATGATGACATCAATTTGGATGATCCTATACCCACTGACACTCCTGCTTCTCAAGCAGAGACTCCTGATGTGGCAGCTCTTATTCACGCTATCCGTGAAGTACTACTGTCAGACGCAGATGAGCCTTAACCTACTGCCAAGACCAGAGATGTCTTTAAAAAGCAGAATGTAGTCAAGGCCCAATTCCCACACTCTGATCATTTTAACTGAGATCAGAAAGGACCAATGGGAAGCTTTGGGGAAAAGGGCCAGTATTCCCAGGAAGGTATTGTCTAGATATCCTCTTCCACCTGAGGATTGTAATCCATGGGCGATTCCCCCTTCAGTGGATTTGCATGTCACAAGACTGGTTAAACCTTCAGTTCTCCCAGTCACTTCAGGGTCGACTTTGAGGGCTCAAACAGATCGGCGCCTGGAGAACGCTCTTAAGGCCATATTCTCTTACACAGGTGCAGTACAGAGGCCTACTATTGCAGCAACATGGGCGGCAAAAGCCATTATGCCTTGTATACAGGCTCTGGAGGAGGAGCTTACTCCCGATGCATCGGAGGAAGCCAAATTTGTGTGTTCATCATATTAAATAAGCGGCATCGTATATTATGGAAGCTATGTCGGACGCAGGCACCTTAGCGGCCAGGGAATCCGCAAGCTCCATTCTGGCCCACTGCATTTTCTTGCTTAGGCCATGGAAGGCGGACCTAGAGTCAAAGAAAACCCTAGAACTACTACCCTTCAAGGGTGAAAATCTGTTCGGGGAAGAGCTCAATAAAATTGTAGCCTCCTTGGCTGCTGCCAAGACCGCATGTCTACCGACAGCTCTTCCACAAAAAGCTAGAACTCCGTCCTTTCGCCCCCAGGGTAAAGCCAGGGGACAATCCTACCCCAAGTCCACGCCCTCTAACCAGGCAGGTAAATCCAAACCCAAACAGGCCTGGACCAACAGACAGGCTCCGCCAAAGCCTGATAAGCCTCCTGCATGACGGGACGGGCCGGGCCTCCTGCAAGGGGAGCCCCAAGTGGGAGACAGACTTCTATACTTTGCCCAACAAAGGATGCCTGGCTGAAGGAAGTGGTGTCTCGGGGTAACTACATCTCATTCAAAAAGCCTCCCCCCACAGGTCTTCCTCATGACCCACACAAGGCAGAACACCTACAAATAAACTTGAGGTCCCTACTTCAGTCTCGAGTTATTGTCCCAGTACTGTCACAACAAAGAGGACTCGGCTTCTATTCAACGTTGTTCCTGGTTCCCAAACCGAACGGAACGTTCCGACCCATTTTGAACGTAAAATCACTCAACAAGGTGGTAAAGGTTTCAAAATTCCGGATGGAAACGCTGAGGACTATAAATCTAGCCTTGGAAGAAGGGGATTACATGGTCTCATTAGACATCCGAGATGCTTACCTTCACATCCACATTCTGCCAGCACACCATAAAAACCTGAGGTTTGCTATTCTCAAAAGGCCTTACCAATTTCAGGCTTTCCCGTTTGGGCTAGCCACTGCACCCAGGATTTTCACAAAAATCATGTCAGTAATGGCAGAACATTTACACCGGCAAGGAATCAGAGTCTTCCTGGACGACCTATTGCTAGTGGCCAAATCCCCAGAAGTGTTATCGCACCTGCAGATAACATTCACAACTTTGCAGAGTCACGGGTGGCTCCTAAATTGGGAGAAGTCTTCCCTGAGTCCTTCTCAGCGGATGCTACATCTGGGAGCCCTTCTGGATAACAGGTCATTGAGGTTGTTTCTTCCCAGAGACAAGTGTTTGGATCTCCAACTTCGGATTCAGGCATTCTAAGCCCAAGAGTCTCTGTACACTGGGCAATGAGGATCCTGGGCCGGATGGTATCCACATTCAACATGGTCGAGTGGGCCCAGTTCCACTCTCGCCCACTTCAGTGTCTCATCCTGTTGAAGTAGAACGGTCTACCTCAACACATCCGGTCAATTTTCTTCACATTGACCCAGGAGGTAAAGACTTCTCTTCTGTGGTGGATGCAGACAGAACATCTCACACAGGGCCATCCTTTCTGGTTCGAAGAGTGGCTGATCCTAACATCAGACGCCAGCCTCAGAGGCTGGGGGGCGGTAGTAGGATCCCAATCCTTATTATGTAGTTATTTTCTCACTCAGTGTGCAATTGGGATACAACATGTTTTTTTCCTAGACAGAATTGCCCCTCCCTTTTGGCACCTGAGTGACACACCTCTGATTGAGCAGCTTACCAACAAAAGTGTTGTGCGGATCCCAATCCTTGCAAGGTGTGTGGACGATGCAAGAATCCCGCCTTTTCATCAATGTCTTGGAGCTACGTGCAGCCTACAACGCCCCAATCCGGTCGCAAGACCTGCTCCACGGGAAACCTGTACAGATCCGGTCAGACAACGCCACAGCCGTGGCGTACATCAATCGCCAGGGAGGGACTCGCAGCGTCGCTGCTCTCCGGGAAGTGTCCAGGATACTAGCCTGGGCGGAACAGCACCTCCTAGCTCTGTCGGCGGTCTTCATCCCAGGCGTTCTAAATTGGGAAGCAGAATTCCTAAACTGCCAAGATATCCATCCGAGGGAGTGGTCTCTACATCCAGAAATGTTTGCCATCCTGACAGACCGTTGGGGCCTGCCGGATGTGGACCTAATGGCGTCCAGACACAACCGCAAAGTCGCCAACTTTGGGTCAAGGTCCAGGGATTCTCAGGCTTGCTTCACGGATGCCCTGTCGATTCCATGGAGGCTTCACCTTCCATATGCCTTCCCACCGATAAACATGATCCCCAGAGTGCTCAGGAAGTTCAAACAGGAAGTCGGGACCATCATCCTTATTGCTCCAGACTGGCCACGCAGGCACTGGTATGTGGACCTGCAGCAGATGTCTCACCAGCCTCCTTTTCCATTATCCCTTCGGGTGGACTTGCTGAGTCAGGGTCCTTGCCTACACCCGGACCCTCAACGTCTGTCTTTGACGGCGTGGCACTTGAAACTGCCCTATTGAAACGTTAGGGTTTTTCTTCAAAAGTGGCCAAAACCATGATTCAGGCTCGCTTGTGCTTCTAGGATATAATACCGGATATGGCACTCTTTCTTTGCATGGTGTACAGCGAGGAAGTACGACCCAAAGGTTTTCAAGGTAGCCAGAATCCTGGCCTTCTTACAGAAGGGCCTGGACATGGGGCTGAGGCTGGCCTCTTTTAAAAGTCCAGATCTCAGCTTTCTCAGTCTGGTTCCAGAAGAAAATTGCCTTCCTGCCGGATGTACGCACTTTTATACAAGGTGTTCTACATGTCCAGCCTCCGTATGTTCCTCCTACTACACCATGGGACCTTTCACTTGTGCTACAGGCTTTAACCAAACCTCCTTTTGAACCATTACCTACAGTTGATTTCAAATGGCTGACAGCCAAGACAATTTTTCTCTTGGCCATCGCTTCCGCCCGAAGGGTTTCAGATCGGTCAGCCCTTTCTTGTAGATCACCCTTCCTCATTTTTCATTCGTACAGGGCGGTTTTGCGGAC
Organism: Crinia signifera; assembly: GCF_055691185.1. Classification (NCBI taxonomy): domain Eukaryota; kingdom Metazoa; phylum Chordata; class Amphibia; order Anura; family Myobatrachidae; genus Crinia; species Crinia signifera. The sequence continues at coordinate 151,478,444 of NC_139224.1, forward strand.
AAAACCTTCTTACCTTCCTAAGGTCGTCTCAAAATTCCACATTAATCAGGAGATTGTGGTTCCTGCGTTCTCAGCAGAGGATCTTTCCCCTGATGAACGCTTACTGGATGTGGTCAGGGCTCTGACAATCTATGTTGACCGTACCAAGTTGGTCAGAAAATCTGATTCCCTTTTTGTACTATACGGATTCCACAAAAAGGGTTGGCCAGTGGGCAAACAAACCATTGCTCGCTGAATTCGCATGGCTATCCAACAGGCTTATCAACAGGCTAACATGCCTATTCCTGTTTCAATTAAAGCTCTACTAGAGCGGTTGGTCCATCATGGGCAGCAAGCCGAGGTGCTTCTGCCGAACAGCTGCAACGTGGTCATCTGTCCATACCTTCATCAGATTCTATGCTTTTGACGCGTTCGCCTCCCAGGATGCCTCCTTTGGTCATCGGGTTCTTCTGGCACTTCAGGCAAATTCCCTCCCTTGAAATAAGGCTTTGAGACATTCCCGATGTCCCCTGTGGGACCCATGGACCCTGAAAAGGAAAAGGAGTTATGGTAGACCTACTTAACTCCCTTTCCTTGAAGTCTATGGGAACCACAGGGCGCCCAACCTTTAAATTTGCTCCTGAGGTATCCCTATGTGTGATTCTGATCTGTGACCTGTAACGACCATAGTCGTGTCCATTGCTATATTGTGTATGTATGAATACATGGGCATGTGTGTTCTGTCCTGTCCTCTTCTCTTCTCCGCTTCTTGCTTATGGCTTAACAAAAACTGGCTGTATGAGCCTGGAGGCGGGGTTGTAGGGGAGAAGGCCCGGGCATTCTGGGAAAACTTAAAGAGCTTCGCTGATTGGTGCCTCGGACCCCCTGGATCCGCCTACAACCCCGATGTCCCCTGTGGTTCCCATGGACTTCAAGGAAAGGGAGTTAACAAAGGTAGGTCTACCATAACTCTCCTTTTTGCAGGGACACTGATCTGTTTCCAACTTGCTGGAGTTAGTAGCAGATAGGGACTGGGGGTGTGGTGAAGAGTTTGTGCTAAAAACTGTCACGGCTCAAATACAGGTCACGTGTTATTATATAACATGTGAGCTCTGTGTGACCCAGTAGCGTTGGGTGCCTTTTTTGAGACTTTTCCAGTTAAATAGCATCTTATTTTCAAAACGGAGCGACTATGATGCACAAGCAGCTTCTGCTAATTAAAATGTGTGGCATGTCTATATGAAGTGTGTGTGACTGCGGCTGTATCTTCATAAGAAATGTAACGTTAGTGTTTTCCTGGTAAACAGTGTAATGTAGCCTATGCCGAACATCACACCAAATATAGACATGCGCAGATCACTTTAATCAACAGTAGCTGCTTGTGCATCCTAATAGTTCAGTTTTACAAATAAGACCATATTTAATGGAAAAAGACCCCAGGCATGGTGCGAATAGAAGTGCTGTTTTAAGCGAAAGCAGGCTAGATCTATGTGTACACCTCATTACATAGGTCTTTCTGGCTGAAGTTCGGGTTAAGAATTGGAGCTGATTTGTATTTTGCTATATTGGCGCATATCTATTGGTCTACAGATTATAATTCTAGTTACTGACATGCATTTCGTGGCATTAATAAGTAGACTTTTTGCTACATCGTAATGAATTTCCACATAGTGGAGGACTTCACAGTGGCTCCTGTGTGTATTGATCACTGATGAATTGATCAATCACTGTAGGAGTTGATGAAGCACTTTGTTGGTGTGAATCAAATGGGAGATTGCTGGGATCATGCTGCCTGGAACCTGCAATGTGCTTACTGCGTGGAAAATCCAATATACTTGGTGTATTCTGGGGCCTGATGACATACTAGGAATAACTGGAGCTGAACACATCAATGATTGGAGAATCCTGACTTCCCCTTCAACAAGTGTCCGTTTTCTCTGCTCCCATGGTAACTGGTTGCTAAGACAACTCATAGGCATATATAAGGTATGTTGACTATAGGATTGTCTTCTGCCTGGTGTTATCCTCACATGATTCAGCCGGAGACAATCTAATAGTGTCTGCTGCTATTTATGAAACGCCTTCAGTACTGAGAGATCAGTCTCCAAACATCACCTTTACTCGACCCACAACTGCTCCAGCATTCTGTACAGGGCGCTGCCGCGCTATGATGCTCATTCACTTTAGAGTGTAAGCTCCGAGGGTCAGCTATTTTGGTCATTGAATGTAAAGGAATCGGTTGTTGAATGTTGTCATTGTACTGTGGCTTTATGACTGGTGCATTATCCTGCTGGAAGCCGTCATTAGTGGAGTAGACTGTCCAAAATGGGATGTACCATACTTGGGGCCTGATTCAGACCAATTGCTCATACATACATACATACATACATACATACATATGCTCAGTTAGTTTAGTGATATCCCTCTGATGCTTGTGAGGGAGCAAGAAAGAAGCACACTTGGTTTCCCCAACACACTGATATCAGTAACCGGATTTAAATCTACATGATAATAGAATTCAGATATCTAAGTTACATATATTTGCAAATACATGATAAGCCCCAGAAGCCAATATGCAAGGCTTTACGGAGTATTGCTATATCTAGATGCAGGGTGCGGCACTCCAAAAACTGGCTTAAGCCAGAAAGCCCAGAGCAGCACACAGTGAAAAAACTAAAGTCTTAAGTTGTACAGAAAGTGATAGTGATGAATGGAATTATTATTATAGGAATAGTGTTAGTGATATGTATAAGGGCGAGATGTATCAAATGGAAAATGCAGTAAAACCCAGTTTTTACCGCATTTTTCAATGTATCAAAAATGATACCGCCACCTTTGGGTGGCGATACCCTATAGAAGCCTATGGGCTTCTTTTCGCCACCCGCCGCAACCCCGCCGCCTCGCCGTCCCCCCCCCCCTTTCCCCCCTCCCTTGGGCTTACCTTCTTGCAGGTCCTCCTGGACCCCGGAAGGTAAGCCCTTCCTCCCCCTATCAACACAGCCGGACGTCCTTCCGGTTGCATGGGGGAGGAGGAAGCGCCGGGGACAGCCTGCTTAGCTGTCCCCGGCGTGAAAGCAGCAGAGGCCGGCTGGGAGGTGACGGAGACCCCCGCAGACCAAAGTACAGGTATCCAACCTTATTTTAAACGTATTTATAGTGTCTGCCGACACCACTTCTCCAGGAAGAGAGTTCCAAAGTTTGACTGCTCTGACTGTAAAAAAAAAAATTTCTTCTAGATGAACAAAATCTTTTTTCTTCTAATCTAAACTCGTGCCCTCGCGTCCTAGATTCCTTTCTAGCAGAAAAAAAGTTGTTTGACACTTCCTTATATTCCCCTAATATATTTATACATGTTGAGCATATCCCCCCTTAAACGCCTCTTCTCTAGTGTAAATAGTCCCAAATTGCTTAATCTTTCCTCATAGCTTAAATTCTCCATTCCCCTAATAAGCTTTGTTTCTCTTCTTTGGATTTTTTCTAATTCTATGATGTCCTTTTTATAGTGTGGGGCCCAGAATTGTACTCCATATTCGAGGTGCGGTCTAACCAATGATTTGTACAGAGGCATAATTACTTTTGAGTCCCTAGTTTCCATTCCCATTTTAATACATACTAGAATTGTGTTGGCCTTTTTTGTTGCTATATTACAATGAGCACTACACCCCAGTTTGTTGTTTATTTGGACTCCTAGATCCTTTTCGAGTACTGAATTACCCAATTCATCCCCGCTTAGGTTATAACTAGCACACTGGTTATGTCTCCCAAGGTGCATGACCTTGCATTTGTCCACATTGAACCTCATCTTCCACTTTTTTGCCCACTCATCTAGATTGTCAAGATCATCATGGTGACCTCTTCGGATGATTTAATAACTCTGCTCAGTTTTGTATCGTCCGCAAAGATTGATACATTGCTGAGTAACCCCATCCCAATATCCTTAATAAAAATGTTAAATAAAATGGGCCCTAGAACCAAACCCTGTGGCACTCCACTTAGTACTGGTATCATATTTGATACGGCACTGTTCACGACCACTCTTTGTTCTCTATTACACAGCCAGTTCCCTACCCATCTACAGATATTTGCCCCTAATCCCAGGTCCTCCATTTTATTTATCAACCTCTTGTGTGGTACTGTGTCGAAGGCTTTAGCAAAATCTAGGAAAATCACATCTACAGCGTTTCCATTATAAAGGTTTTGGCTAACCTCTTCATAGAAACCAAGTAGATTAGTTTGGCATGACCGATTTTTCACGAACCCATGCTGGTTGATGCTACTGTAAGTAAACTATGAAGGTCTAAATATTCCTGGATACTGTCAGGTCTGGGGTCTGTTGTGTTCCCGACCCTGACCGTGGTGAACCAGTGGAGGGCGCTGTGTATCGGAAGGCTGGAGGCCTGATGAATGACATGCACAGAAGCAAGGCCTTGCGTACCAGAGTGTTGGCGGAGACCACAAACAGAGGCGCGGAGTCTAACCTGCCAGCGGTATTCACCAGGGACCCTTGCAAGGGGATATGGACTTCGCTGCGTCTGACAGGCAGGTCGTGGCCCTCTGCCCTGGCCCTCTGGTCGTAGGCTGAGAGTAGTAATGTCACTGGAGACACGGGTAGGTGAAACAGTCTCTGGGAGGCACAGTGGGAAAGTGTCAACACTGATGTCGACAGCAGGGTCGATGGGATCACTCAACTGCACGATGGTAATTTGCAGGAGGCTTCTGGAGATGGTATGCCAGGTGAGAATGGTAACAGGAATAGTTACTCGACTGCAGAGTGGAATGGCAGGAGTCTTCTGGAGATGACAAACCAGGTAGTAACTGTAGATACTGCGAGAGGTACACGGGGAGACCGGATAACCAGGAGCCTTTGGAAACAGCTGAACACAGGAGGTACTGAGGTCAGATGAACACATATTCAAGGCGATGACTGAGAGTTAGAGGCCGGAATATATCCCCCTCGCTGAGTACTGATTGGCTAGCTGCAGCAGCACCAATCAGTACAGGGAAAGAGTGAGCATACCTGAGAGGTATGCAGGTGTGTGGGTCAGAGGTTACCCTGGCTGAGCAGCGGGATTGGACCCTCTGGTCAGCTGAGCGCATGTGTCATGGCGGCGCCCATGACGCGCGGAATCCAGCGTGCCGGCATGTCGATTACACGGGTCAGCACCAGCCAAACATGGGACATCTCGCCAGACACTGACAGCGAGCAGAGGCCTTACTCTCAACGCTGACCACCGGGAAGGTAATGGACGTGGTCTCAGACGGGGCTGAGACCCACGGTTTGTGACAGATACCATCTCTTAAAAAATCTTCAACTAGTTTACCCACTATTGATGTTAAACTAACAGGTCTGTAATTTTTAAACTAACAGGTCTCCTTTTTTCCTTTTTTGAATAATGGCACTACCTCTGCTATTGTCCAGTCTTTTGGTACCTTACCTGATGATCGTGAATTATCAAAGATATAATGTAGAGGGGAACATAATTCCTCCCTTCATTCCATTAGTACCCTAGGATGAATTCCATCTGGCCCAGGTGATTTATTTGCTTTGATTTGGCTGTGCCTCAATATTATTCCTTCGGTAGAGAAATCGGTACTTGTTTCCTAGCACGGCCACACCGATTGACATCGGGGTGGTCGTGTCGGAAAAATCGGGTCGATCGCATCGCATGCGATTTGGTCGCATGCGATGCGATCGACGCGACCGACCGATTTTGGACCCGATTTTTTTTTTTTTTTTTAATGTAAATCGGGTTCCTGGGACCCGATTTTACATTGCATTCAATGTAAAATATTCCCAACCCCCCCAAATTTAATGGCGTACACCGCACCCCACGATAGACGCCAACCCGAAGCGTGGCGAGCGCAGCGAGCCCGCGAGGGGCGGCGGTGCGCGTCCTCCGACCTTTTCATTCCCCTACTATCCACGTCGGCGTGGAGTTGAGAATAGAATAGTGTGGCGAGCGCAGCGAGCCACCGAGCCCGAAGCGTGGCGAGCGCACGCGTATACCTGTGAAGTTATACGCGTCCCCTCGCGGGGCTCGCTGCGCTCGCCACGCTTCGGGCTCGGGGGCTCGCTGTGCTCGCCACACTATTCTATTCTCACCTCCACGCCGACGTGGATAGTAGGGGAATGAAAAGGTCGGAGGACGCGCACCGCCGCCCCTCGCGGGCTCGCTGCGCTCGCCACGCTTCGGGTTGGCGTCGATAGTGGGGTGGCGTTTACAATGGGGGGGCATGACGGGGCCATATACAATGAGAAATGGCCCATATTGGCCCATTTCCCATTGATTACTATGTTAAGATGGACTTAATCAAGTCCATCTTATCTTGTGCCATTATAATGGCACAAGACCGACACGACCGACGCGATTTCAATGTTAAAAATATTTTAACATTGAAGCCTATGGAGAAATCGGGTCCATCGCGTCGGTCGCGTCATGTGCCATGTTAAGGCACACGACGCGACCGACGCGATGGACCCGATGGACGCGATTTCTCCATAGGCTTCAATGTTAAAATATTTTTAACATTGAAGCCTATGGAGAATCTGGTCCATCGCGTCGGTCGCGTCATGTGCCTTATTAAAGGCACACGACCGACGCGATGGACCCGATTTTCCATTTGACGGTAAAATGGACCTGATTTTAAAGAAAATCGGGTCCATCGGGGGCATCGTGTGCCTTAAAGTTAAGGCACACGACCAAGAAGATTGTGGCCGTGCTAGGAAACAAGTACCGAGAAATCAATATTGAGGTCCGGCTTGTTCATCCAATTTGTGTTATATGTGCGTTCCACTGTCTGCTCTCCCTTATGCTGCGTTCTCATTGCCGCCACGGCAAAATTCTGGGTTTTTGGCGGGGCACAGAGCATCTCAGCTCTACAGACCCCATTCATACTGCACCTTAGACCCGGGAAATTCCCGTGTCTGCCCCGTTCACACTGCTTCCCCTGGTATGTCTTCCATCAAGTGTGTGGCATCTAAGAGCAGCTTTGATTGGCTGTTTAAAAAGCAGCTTTGAGCAATGCAATGAACTTGCTTTTTTGCATTTTGTGAGAAAAACCTGGGTCTAACCTGTTCACACTGCCATACACCCGTGTATTACCCAGGAAAAACCCTGCAAAAAACCCGTGTGTAATTCCCAGGGCATAGCACCCGGGAATTTCACAAAGACCCTTTCACACAGAGATGTGACATGGGAAATTACCGCTCGCCCTGGCAAATACCCGGGTTTTTTGCGGAAGTGAGAACGGGGTATTGGTAAACTCTAATAAGAAGAACTCATTTAACATTTCTGCTTTTCTCTTATCCTCCGTAAAACCTTTTCCAGTGATATTGGTTATTGGGCCTATGTTGTCCTTAATTATATAAAATAAGGATTAATCCCGGGTCAAACTTGTGATTGGTATATATCCGCTATACTGTCATACGCAACTCTCTCACCCTCTAATGATTTCCCCATTCTGTGCAAGTTTGCCTAACACTAAAGCTGGCCATACACTTTAGCGATGTGCACGCAATCAACACAATTTCGATGGGTGGTGCGTTCGATGCACGGTCCTCAGCTCAGACGTGCTGCGTGTCTGATCAGTCGGCGGTCAAAGCGGATCGTATGTGCTTTTAAAGTGCATATGATTGTTTGTTAGACCCCACTTGCGCCCTGCATACGGTATAAAGGCCATTCTATGGGGGACCTTAACCCTTCCACAACTCTGCAACAGATACAAGCTGATCAGGGCCGGCGATGACCCTCACAGTAGACTGCATGTTACCAAACACAAACAGCCACTTCCTGTCAATCAAACTGCAGGGGGATTGCGATTAGATCCTTTCACTATTTGGCATTGTGCATGTGTGCTACAATCTGTGCGTGCGCAGTCATTCAATAAACAAAAGGATTGTGAATTCGCACACCAGTCATCAATGCTGAATCAGACCCTAGGTCAGCAACAATTTTAAATGTTGCTTCATTTGTAATAAGGGACCCAATCTGTACCAATAAAACATTCCCTACACTGCTAGCACCAGCCTGAACCAATAGGGCATGTGTAAGGAACAGTGGGGCAGATGTATTAAGCCTGGATAAGAGATAAACTGGAGATAAAGTGAAAGGAGATAAGGCACCAGCCAATCAACTCCCAACTGTCATTTTCAAACACCGTTCATTGGCTGGTGCTTTATCTCCTTTCACTTTATCTGCAGGCTAAATACATCTGCACCAATGCGTCTTCGCCAGCCTTTGACAAAGTCAAGGGTCACGTTGAGTTCTGACTGTGTATTGTTACACAGCTTGATGCGCTTAAGGACTCGCATGCACTGCAGGTCAAAATGTCATATGGCTGTTATTGCTGCAATACTGGCAGACTGTCAGCTCCCCGCAGACAGACCAGTACTTGGCGGCACCATGAAAATCAGACAGAACCTTAAGCATTAAAGATAACATGGGTGCAAGACTCCCCTACCACTGCCCCCCCCCCCTCTCCCCACCACTGGTGATCATACTTACCATTTCCTGGGGATCGCTGTCTGAAGCTTCTGTAGCACTGTCAGTCATTGAGGCTTCTGCTTCTGTGACCAGGGCAGCCGAGAGGAATGCCAGGCCCCGGTAAAATTTTGGGAGTGTGGCCTAAGTGCAAGGGTGTGGGCACCTCCCGCACTTAGGCCACGCCCCCGAAATGTTTAGAGGAGGGTGAAAGAAAACTCTAGAAACTGTAATCTCAGCAGCAGCACACACCTACAGCATGTGCTGTGCTGACAGCAGGCTCAGCATGACCTCTCACGCTGTCAGTGAGACACTCATGCTGAGCCTGCTGTCAGCACAAAACATGCTGTAGGAGTGTGTGCTTCTGTTGCTACCCGGGAGGGACGGAGGGGGCCCTCCAGCAAGCCTGGGCCCGGGTAATTAGTACCCTCTCCCCCTCCCTCTCGGCTGCCCTGTCTGTGACCTCTCGGTGCTGTAAAGGGAGCTGCTGCTTTATTGTACTGGTTATCATAGCACCATCACCAGCTATAACAGGACTGGGTGTGGTATGACACACCGACAGTCGGGATTCCGACAGTCATTTATCCAACGTCGGAATCCCGACTGCAAAGTGGGGGGAGCGCAATGAAGCTCCTTGCGGGCTCGCTGCGCTTGCCACCTATTTTATTCTCCTTCTATGGAGGTCGTGGACCCCCACGAGGGAGCAGTCGGGATTCCGACGTCGGAGTAATGACTGTCGGAATCCCGACTGTCGGGAGCCGTCCGGCACCCTTTGGACTGGCCTCCTCCCTGCACTACCTAGCGCCAGAGGAAGCAGTGCAGAAGCCAGGATTCCCAATGAGACCTGTGAATTCTCCAGCTGAAGCAGGTGTTCTTATAACAGTGTTCAGTGTGTGTGTGTGTGTGTGTGTGTGTGTGTGTGTTCTGTAAATTTGTCTGGATCGCGGTTCCATTAGAAGTATGGTTTGTTATAATGTACAATAGTAAAGCTGATTGTGTTAACAAAAAAAGGTAAAGAATAGTTTGATTTATTCAGAATTTTAAATATTCCCTCAACATTCAGGTGAAAATTATTGGGCCTAAATGGATTGTCCCTGGCGCCAGCCTCATGATAACTTTGCAGACTTTGAAAGTAGCCGGATTTATCAAGGACTAGTCTTAAGGCCTGTGCGACGTACGGGTGAAAGTTTGTGCTTATGCAATTCTTATTCGACCCACTCTTCCCAACCACAGCAGGGCAGAAGCTACAGCAAGCACAGCAAGTCTCCAACTATCCACCTTCCCTTCCCAACCACAGCAGGGCAGAAGCTACAGCAAGCACAGCAAGTCTCCAACTATCCACCTTCCCTTCACAACCACAGCAGGGCAGAAGCTGCTGCAGTATCCAGAGCTAGCCTCTAACTATCCACCTACTCTACCCAACCACAGCAGGGCAGGAGCTGCTGCAGCAGCCATAGCAAGTCTCCAATTACCCACCCTCCTCTCCCAACCACAGCAGGGCAGGAGCTGCTGCAGCAGCCTCAGCAAGTCTCCAATTACCCACCTTACCCTCCCAACCATTGTAGGGCAAGAGCTGCTGCAGCAGCCACAGCAAGTCTCCAATTACCCACCTTCCCAACCACAGCAGGACAGGAGCTGCTGCAGCAGCCAGAGCAAGTCTCTAATTACCCACCTTCCCCTCCCAACCACAGCAGGGCAGAAGCTGCTGCAGCAGCAGGAGCAAGACTCTAACTATCCACCTACCCTTGCCAACCACAGCAGGTCAGAAGCTGCTGCAGCATCCAGAGCAAGTCTCCAACTATCCTCCTACCCTTCTCAACCACAGCAGGAGCTGCTGCAGCAGCCATAGAAGGTCTACAACTATCCACCTACCCAACCACAGCAGAGCAGAAGCTGCTGCAGCAGCAGGCACAGCAAGTCTCCAACTATCCACCTTCCCCTCCCAACCACAGCAGGACAGGAGCTGCTGCAGCAGATACAGAAGACCTGAAAAACCTCAATGAATATGCAAACAATCAAGAGAAAAAAATAACTGACTGGGGATAGATCTCACATGGATTTCACAACGATATCTACAGTGTTCTATTCACAGACCACTGTGCCGACGAGTCGCTTATTCATTTCAGTTTGTCAAATATTTTGTAAAGTGAAAATGTTTTTAATTTAATGGACCCTTATAGGCCTTTAAGGGTTATTTTAATGGAGTCTGTTTATTGTGTTGTATTCTGAAAGTCATAAGCTTTCCAACCACATATCACAAAGCATGAAAACAACAGAAATAGCATGGATCCTTATGACTGCATCCTTAAGGGCTCATCCGATTAAACCCATCTTCAAACTTAAATTGTCCATTAAGATGATAAGTTAGCATGCAAAGTTTAAAACGATTAAGTTAAAGCGTTCCAGAGCTATCATGGAACACACAACAGGGGCGGAATAAGGTCTGTGCCCCCCCCCTCCCACACACACACACACAGACACATTACCCCCACACACACACACACCTGTGGATGTTGGTACCTGGGTAGCGCAGGAGGTCCCTGCAGAACTCTGAGCAGTCAGCGCCGTGGTCCCTGAAGTGTATGGGAAGTTAGCAGTGGGGTCCCTGTAGCAGATGAGAACTAGTAGCAGTATTGGCTACTAGTTCCCATCCACTGCAGGGACCCCACCGCTGACTTCCCATCTGGGGCAGGGACCCTGGCGCTGACCGCCCGGACCTCTGCAGGGACCCCCTGCCCGTCTGCGCTGCGCCAGCCTGCGCTCCCTGTACCCTTGTGTGTGGAAGCCCCGGGGCGACCGCCCCTGTCACCCCATGCTTATTCCGCCACTGCCACACACACATTGTTCAATTATACTTTTGTTGATAACTTACCCAACGTCAGTGGTGCGAGTAGAAAAAACGACTCCGGCGCGCAGCGGAAAATGGGCGTGGTCAGGGGAGTGGCCATGGGCGTGGTCATATGACACAAGGGGGGGTGGTTACATGCCACCGCCCCCCCCCCACAGAGTCTGTACGCCCGCTGACATACTATATAACACCACAATGCCCATGACATACTATATAACACTCCGCGATGCCCATGACATACTATATAACACTCTGCTATGTCCATGACATACTGTATAACACACCATAATGTCCATTACATACTATATAACACCGCAATGCCCATGACATACTATATAACACCGCAATGCCCATGACATACTATATAACACTGCAATGCCCATGTCATACTATATAACACCGCAATACCCATGACATACTATATAACACCGCAATGCCCATGACATACTATATAACACTGCAATGCCCATGTCATACTATATAACACCGCAATACCCATGACATACTATATAACACTGTAATGCCCATTACATACTATATAACACACTATAATGCCCGTTACATACTATATAACACACTATAATGCCCATTACATACTATATAACACTGTAATGCCCATTACATACTATATAACACCGTAATGCCCATTACATACTATATAACACTCCGCGATGTCCATGTCATACTATATAACACACTGTAATGCCCATCACATACTATATAACACACCGTAATGCCCATTACATACTATATAACACAGCGTAATACCCATTACATACTATATAACACACCATAATGCACATTACATACTATATAACACACTGTAATACCCATGTCATACTATATAACACTACGCAATGCCCATGTCATACTATATAACACAGTGTAATGCCCATCACATGCTATATAACACTACGCAATGCCCATGTCATACTATATAACACTACGCAATGCCCAACACATACTGTATAACACACCATACACATTTGACACATAAGTGCCACTTACCTACATGCTCAATGCCAGGGGCTTCATGCCGATGCCAAGGTGGACTGAATTTGCTCGTTGCTCAGGGGGATAGATCTGTGCCACTGTGCTCATTGCCCAGGGGGATATATCTGTGCCACTTTTCTCGTTGCCCAGGGGGATAGATCTGTGCCACTTTGCTCGTTGCCCAGGGGGATATATCTGTGCCACTTTGCTCGTTGCCAAGGGGGATATATCTGTGCCACTTTGCTCGTTGCCCAGGGGGATAGATCTGTGCCACTTTGCTCGTTGCCCAGGTGATAGATCTGTGCCACTTTGCTCGTTGCCCAGGGGATAGATCTGTGCCACTTTGCTCGTTGCCCAGGGGGATAGATCTGTGCCACTTTGCTCGTTGCCCAGGGGGATAGATCTGTGCCACTTTGCTCGTTGCCCAGGGGGATAGATCTGTGCCACTTTGCTCGTTGCCCAGGGGGATATATCTGTGCCACTTTGCTCGTTGCCCAGGGGGATAGAACCCCCCCCCCCGGCAGGCAGGCACATACACAGCCCCCTGTGCCTGCCCGCCCGCACGCTCTCGTCTCCCCCGCTGTGTACGCGGGGGAGACGTGCTGCTGCTGCTGCTGCTCCTGATAGTTACAGCTCCTGCTGCTGGACCGCGCGCTAACCAATAGCCGCGCGCGGTCCAGCAGCAGGAGCTGTAACGAAATCATGAGAGCAGCAGCAGCAGCAGCAGCAGCACGTCTCCCCCGCGTACACAGCGGGGGAGACGAGAGCAGGGAAGACCCGGCGGGGGGGAGCGGCGCTAGCGCGCATATGTAAGTGGCCACGCCCCCCGCCACTTACATATGCGCACATGCGCAGTAAATATTTCGGCCTATTTGTTATGGCGGTACGGGGTACCGGCACCATTTGTTTTAATGGTACGCCGTACCACCCCGTACCGCCATAGTTGCACCCCTGCCCAACGTAACTTACAGCTGTGAATGGCTGCCTAGGTGCTGTGCAGCTCAGCAAATATACAGTATGTTCCCTGTGTGTCCCCTATACATGTCCATCACCCTCCCCAGGGTACAGTACCTCTAGCATATACCTGTACGTGTGATGTATATCTGTACTGTTACCTAACTGGCTGTTGCACAGCAATCTAAATCTGATTCCTAGTATACTGTACACAAGTATACCTGCCAATAAAGCTGATTCTGAACATAGCACCTGGGTATTTTGATAGTATTTTCTATGGGGTTATTATGGGCTGCTGGGTTTGGGATGAATTGTTCATATTAGTGGTGGCAGTTGTGTAATGAATAGAGTTGATCACCGTAAAAAGGTGATTCTGTTACCGGTGGAATTGCCCTAATCTGATGTTGCTATACACTATCAGATAATTGGTGGAGTAGCCACTCAGCAGCTCCTGCAGTGCAAGGAGGCGCCGAGCTGAAGAGGCACTCTCCCTGCGCTGCCACTCTGAGAGCAAACTATGATTATACATCATAGGAAGAACGTGGAGCAGGGTTCCCATGGCTGGCATGCTTGCTCCTCGACGGCAGCCCCACCACCTCATCCTGCTGCTGGAGGATGTACATGGGACTGAGCTCTCCCTGCGGCAGGGCAAATGAATTGGCTGCGATGCCGGGGTGTCCGCGACTCGAACTCCACGCTCACTCACAAAGGAGAAGCTGGCAGGCCGGGGGAAGGGGAGCTGTGGGGAGACAGAGGGTGAGGCTTAGGAAGGATCAGCGGGTGCTGGAGAAGGAGACCCACGAACTGCAGTGACTGCAAGCTGGCCGCCAACGTCTCAGGTAGGGGCTGCTCCTGCCATGGATGAGGGTTGCCTGGGGACATATACTAGAGTATGTCACACTGCCAGGGACTTCTTGGGGTCTAGCTCCAACATTGCACTGTAGAACCCCGTTAGACTGATCTATATATGAAATTATTAATAATTACAAAACATATTTAGCAGGCAGCTTACATAGAACAGCAGTTATGTATAAGCAGCGCTACTACTGACCGCAACAGTGGGTCTTCTATATATATAGAAGCCCCGCCAGTGGCGGAACTTGTGAGTGTTAGGCCCAGGTGCAAAAACAGAATTTGGGCCCCCTTCCTCCACTCCAACCCAAGTTCACAATATGCTACACAAAAGTGGGCCCTTTAGTCCTCAGGGGCCCCGGTGCAATGCACCTGCTGCACCAATGGTAGTTCCGCCTCTGAGCCCCGCTACTACTGTAAGTAACTGTGGGCGTTATATTTATGTAAGCAGCGCTACTACAGTCAGTAAGTGTGGGTGTTATGTATAAGCCGCACTACTACTGTGGGTATATGCATGAGTACTCAGGCATTACGTGTAGCATAATGTGTGTCACAATGTCATATGGAAATTATGGTGTGTGGCATATGGTGTAAGGGGCATCATGATGTATGGCATAATGTGTAATGGGCATTACGGTGTGCTGCATAATGTGTAAGGGGCATCATGATGTGTAGCATAATGTATAATTTATTTACAGTTTATTTACAATTGTAGACAGTGATAAAACAAACTGGGTAATAACAGACTTGGAGGTAGGAGGGCCCTGCTGCAAGCTTATAATCTATATGGAAATTACTGTGCGTGGTAATAGGCATTACCGTGTGTAGCATTATGTGTTATGGGCATTACGATGTTATTGGTACTTTTATATGGCCACACCCCTACATTTTTGCGGCACGCACTCTCCCTGTTTTCACTGTCGTGGTGGGGCAGTCACCAATTGCTTTTCTGCCACAGGGCACATAATGGCTAGTTACAGCACTGGTGCTGTGTAATGTGAATAAGATTGTGCTAATGTATGGTGTCATTTGGAATGGGGTACATGCACTGTTCCTTTGTGAAGTATGGGAGGGCGCCAAATACCCTAGCAGCTGCCCTGTATCCACTTTGTCTGCCGTTACTTATTATTTGTAGTCCTGTTCAGCTGCTATTTTGTACCTTTATATTGCTTTTATGTATGAATGTGTGGTTTATTAAAGTTACACATATGTAAATAGGACATTATCTGGCTGCTCATCTATATTTCAGCATTCAGATTGGTTGCAATTTATCATTCACGTCCAAATATCACTGGTGACTAATGATTGAGATGTACCCAATTCAATAAATGCTGAATTCATTTGATAAGAGGTTGGTTTTCATATGCATACATAAAGGCCCTTATTCTGGTTGACTCGCAAAGGCAAATCCACTTTCTCTCTCACCTGCTCTTCCTGTCTCTGTCAGCTCGCTGGCTGTGTCCTATTTGTCTCCTCTTTCTCTCTCATCCGCTCTTCCTCTCTGTCGGCTCGCTGGCTGTGTCCTATTGGTCTCTCCCCTTTCTCTCTCATCCGCTCTTCCTGTCTCTGTCAGCTCGCTGGCTGTGTCCTATTGGTCTCTCCCCTTTCTCTCTCATCTGCTCTTCTTGTCTTTGTCAGCTCACCCCTCCCCTCTCTATCCTCTTACCTCTATCTCTTGCAGCTGACCATTGATCTATTCTTGTGGGTTCCCCTGGTCCCATAATGCCGACAGGCACCAGGGGCACCTGGGAACCAGTATGAGGCTTTATGAAAGAATGAATGTCTGTTTCTTCTGTTCCAGACCTCACAATAGTGCCAGGGCTCTAATACGATTATCCATAGACCCTGTTTCCCAAAATATTTCCACCCAAAACCGGATAGTTTAACTTGGACATGCATCCTGGAGCCCAGCTGTTGTGTGATAGAGAAGGCACGCCAATACGACTTGGCCCAAAACTTCAGAAATAAGGTTCCACACAGCATGTACGTTCCTGGGTGGCGTACTATGGCCTACTGGCTGAAACTCAATGTCTGCTGTAACATAAGATACATACACAAATGTCAGTTACTTTTTTTTTTTTGTCAAACATGCTGTATGTATTTGTGTGTAAAGGGTCCAATAGACTTGTCCGATTTGGCCTCTATTTACCCGATTCTGACGGATTGGGCTGAGAAATTGGGTGAAAAGTGGCCAATTCTGAGGTGTTCAGCGGCACCTCCTACCTCTGTGTCGGAGGAGGGCTGCCACTGGCCGCGATGCCGCCCCCCCTCCACTGCTGGTGCCCCCGCTGGTTCCCACCATAAGACTACCGCATGCATGGTATCATCCTTGGTACTGTGCATGGACTGCCCCCGGCTTCTATAGGCTGCTTTAGCAGCAGCCCATAGAAGCTACTGTACACTGCAGGAGAAAATCACCGGGACTGGCTCATGCACAGTATTGGCCTCGATAGCAGCCCATAGAGGCATCCCGGAGAGAGGGAACACCTCCCAATGGGACTGCCTTGGGTGACTGGCAAGTTGAACTTCCAATAGGTAAGTCATTGCCAGTCACAGTGAAGCCAGTGCAGTCTCATAGACTGTATCTGGCTACACATGTCAGAGCACGGTAGTGGATTTTACCTGGGGGGGGGGAATAGTTAAAAACCGCCACTGGAGGTGTTTGATGTCCAATCCGATGCGTGGTCCTGTGCTCATCGGATCGGAGTCAGAGGTTGGACCTGCTGCACTTACGACCTATGACTCATCCCCCCTCCCGGCAGCGGAGAAACGGATCGCATAAGATATATCGTATGTGTCTATGCCACACAGGGAGCTCCTGGGCAGTTCGAAGGGCATCGTATGTGACTTCTCTCCTCGAAGAAGCCATGTAATGTACGGGGGCCTTTAGTGATGTGTTTATATTATAGGGCAGCTGAAACAATAGGCACTAAGCCCTCCAGGGATAAACCATCCAGCTGTAGAAGCTTAATTACCAGCTCTGTGGTTATCCTTAGCAGTGGTAGTTTTGCACTGGCTTCACTGTGACTGGCAGTGACTTCCTATTGGCTGCCGAGCGGCAGCCCATAAAATCCAGATATTGCGCATGCGCAGTACCTACATCAGTACTGCGCACACGCCGGTCCCGGTGCCTGTCATCTGTATTATACAGGCGCCGGGACCATGATATCTCTTCTATGGTCTGTTGCCGAAGCAGCCCATAGAAGCTGGCTGCATGCGCAGTACAGAGGTTTGTACTGCGCATGCCCCAGTTCTGGCGCCTATCATCATAGTACAGGCGCTGGGAAAACAGCACCTGTGGTGGGAACTGGGAGAAGCGGCGCAGGGGGGGTGTCTGTATCGCGGCCAGCGGCAGCCCCCCTCCTGCCATGAGGTATGAGCCGCCACTGATCCTTAGTAAGGACCATAGGCGTGCGCACGGAGGGTGCCGGGGGTGCACAGGCACCTGCTAATGACCAGCACCCCCTGCACGATTGCAGCTCCTCCAGTGACCGGCAGCTGCAGCTTCCACCTGACCGCGACCCGACCCGACCAGTATATTTACAATTGATGAAACCCCCCGCACGCCCATGTGACTGACACACACACACCATTGCGGCGGGACAGTCTGTGTGATGTGCTCTCCTGCTCCAGCGGTGCTGCAGGCACACAGCACTTAGTAATAGTGGCAGGCACCCTCCGCTACACCGCACCACTAACCCCGCGTCCCAGCCTCTGCGTACCGCTCACACCGAAATTTTGAGCGCAGGAAACCGGCCACAAGTGGGGACATGGCTGTATCCTCCTCCTTCCTGTAACCCCTCGCGGGAGCCAAAACACACACTGCGTGAGCCGGGACCCTCCTGGGCTGCCAGTCTTCCACCCAGAAGCACGGAGCTGCAAGTCGCCAGGAGCTGGGACCCACCTTCAAGTGCTTCCACTCCCTGGGCCACTGCAGTTTAAAGTACTTGGGGTGCTATATAAGAGGTATGTGTGTACAGCAAATGAGCATATGTATACAAGGGGTGTGTTTGTGTGTGTGTGGAGGAGTTCCAGAAAGCATACAAAGGGAGTATATATATATATATATATATATATATATATATATATATATATATATATATATATATACACAGTATATATATATATATATACACACAGTGTGTGTGTGTGTGTGTGTGTGTGTGTGTGTGTGTGTATATATATATATATATATATATATAGGGTGTGGGGGGGACGGTGGCACTCAGCAACAAAGAAATACACCAGGCAGGATTAGTGAGCCAACGTTTCGAGGCACAGCGGCCTCTTTATCAAGGTGAGAACCTTGTTCTCACCTTGATAAAGAGGCCGCTGTGCCTCGAAACGTTGGCTCACTAATCCTGCCTGGTGTATTTCTTTGTTGCTGAGTGCCACCGTCCCCCCCACACCCTGCATATGGTCAGCATCCCTGACAACGGAGGGCACCAGACTTTCTGCAAGTACCACATATTTGTGACAACCACAGTGGAGTGCCGCCCCTACAGATCTGTATATATATATATATATATATATATATACATACACATACATACATACATACTGTCCCCTCTCTCTCCTCTCTTCCCCCTCTCACGCAATATCCCCTATTACTCCCCCCTTTCCACAACCCTCCCTCTCTCTCCCCCTCTCATTCGCTCACTGTCCCCCCCTCTCTCTCTCTCTCTCTTGCTTCTGTCCTGTAGTCACCATGTTGCAGGTAATAATAGACTTTAATTTATTACTAATAAAATGTGCTGCGCACGCCTATGGTAAGGACACAAGTTATGGTCCTAATATACAGAGAAGTCCAATGGAAAGTCACTGGTTTCCTTTTCCCACAATCAGTATAATTGTATGCTGGTATTTCCTACTTGTGCACAACGGTTTCCTGCCAAATAAGAAGCCCCTTGTCACAATGCCCAGCAGCCCCATGCCCAATGGTGCCGACCATACCACTATCTATTGGTCTACACCCATTTTCAGTGCATGAGATAGTCTGTGAATATTTTGGATAATTTCTGTCTGTGTTGTTCATGCACCAATTATACAGAATCTTTGGAAGAATTATGTTTTCACTCATTGTACCACATTAGTAACGCAAGTTGCTTTGTTTGTGATGATATTTTAATGACATACCTCTACCTAATAATAAATCTACAGTATATAGGTAGTTTAAAGGCAACTGCTTTTATTAAGGCCATCATTTCTACAATATACGGTACAATGAATACATTTTAGTGCTAGCCTGTAATATTGTTACCCTTTATTTATTAAGGCCAATAGTCCACAGTGTATTACAGGGTATGGTTTAATTATTCACATCAGTCACTGTACCTGTGGGTCTTACAGTCTGAGTTCTGCAGAAATACATTAACACTAACCTGCCAGGGGAGAAAGGAGAAAGGAGGGGGGGGGGACAGAGCAAGTACATCGATAATACATATTTCTGCGGGAGTGTGTGTGAATCCTATAATTTCTATTATTCTGACTACGGTAGCTACAATTATTATTAATATGGCCAGTGCTTTCATGGGGACGCCCATAAAACGCTGGGCAGTCCCCGTCCCCACTTCGGTCCCCCCGCCCCCCGCCCCGCCCACATCCTTGCAAATGGCTCGTGACTATTCAAGTCGCCAAAGTCATTCGCAAAGGGGAGCTGCACATGCGCAGTCCCCCAAAACATTGGGACGGGGCCAAATTTGGCCATGTTCGAGTAAACTAGACTGACCCCCATTGTTTATATAAGATAGGGTCTACTTAGCTACAGGAAGATTGCTGTTATTTGATAGCTACTTTGCATTCACAATAAAATGATCTGTCTTCTTAATTAGAATAGAGGCCAATTTGTATGCTAATGAAGACCAAGGAAAGCACAAACAAGTACAGTAATATAATCATCTTACAGGCGCAGATCACAACAGGCTGTGTGTATCATACACTGGCTGCAATAAATACTCTGCTGTAATCACATGACATACAAGGATCCGCAGCTCATGTGGCACCTATGCTGCAGCTACAGCATGCCCCCCCACACCACGCAGCGACGCCCGGGCACAGAGTGGAGGAGAGCTGTCAGTCTGTGACTAATGATGACTGTGTTAGGTTATAATTGTCTCTGGAACCAGTGACATAGCAGCCGCTGCATGCATCACTCGACCTCTCCGACGCCCCTAGCGTTTCCCTGCGGTACTGCCGGATGCTTTAGCTGGTTTCAGCACCACATGAGTGGACAGCGCAGAGACTCTGCTACCTGATGCTGTGATAGTCACAGTGGGTGGGCGGTTGAAGCTCTTTCGAGGACATCAGTGGAGTGAAATCCCCCAACCCGCAGCCATAGGATAATCCACCCAACTTTCTCCGGGAAAGATTGCAGCAACAAGGCACGAGGTTCGCAGTGCCTCAAATTCCCAGCTGTGTCGGGATTTAGTGCTGGGGGGGTTTGGTGAGTAAATTGCAGAGTTATCCTTTTATTGTGCATTGAGGACCAGTGCAATTCTGGGGTTTGAACTGTGCATTGGGTTTTGTGTTACCAAACTCCCTCTATATTTATTAGCGTCATATCTCGGCAACTTGGGGGGGGGGGGGGGTATAGGGGGGGTACTGGGCTAACAATGAATGGGGGAGGTGGGGAGGGCTGAGACTGTACAATGGAATTAGAATTATGTAAAGGATTTCTATAAGCCCAGCACATTTATTGCCCACGATGTATTGTGCAGAATGGTGTGCAATTATAAAATCCGTCTTTGTCTTCTGTTTCTGTATCTATCATGTTCTATAACCCTTACATGTTCTTATTCAATGCTGCCTGTAGGAAAATTCATGTGGGGATTCACCTACCGTGGTATACTGTGCAGCCACCTGGCACTGAGACGGTTAATGATCACAGTGGTGAAAGGATACTAATGTTTCTTATATGAAGTAACCATGGTAACAAGATCACTTTCCACATCCAATTCTAGGACCACTAATCCTCACCCCCTATACCAGAAGGATAACCATCATCTTAGAACATTTTAAAAATTTGGATGTGACATCATAACTGCTGGCTTTCCCAATTCCAGGGACACCCAAAAGAGCTGGGCTGGTGCTCCTGCTATATGTTAAAATGTGGAGACTCCCATCCACGTTCCCTCTATACAGATTCAGCAAGCGTTAAACCTATGATTCCTGAAGCTTAAGATTGAAATTCCCCTTTTCGTCCACTAGATGGCGATTGGACAGAATGATGCATGTCAGATGAATGAAAAGAATGCATGTGATTTGTGAATCAAATTATCACATCGGAGTCTCTGCTTTTATTAATAGATTGGCTGTATTTATGCTTTGAGAGGAGGCGACCGTCAGTCACTTGCAGAAATAACACAGAGTACACAGTAAGCTGCAACCCTCCACCCCACTACTAGAGTTTACAAGGCCCACAGCAACTTTTGAAAAACGATTATATACTTTAGCCCCCCCCCCCCCCCCCCCCCCAGTGCTTCTGCCACAGTATGCACAAGAGAAAATTAAGGGGGAGTGGTCTCATGGGAAAAACCTAGTTGTAGTGCCACTTCCACATTTACACACCATAGTGGTGCTCCTTACACATTATGCCTACAGTAGTAGTGCCAGTGCCTCATACACATTATTCCTGCAGTTGTAATTTCCCCTTACACATTATGCCCAGTTGTAGTTTCCCCTTACACATTATGCCCATTGTTGTAGTGCCCCTTTAACATCACCAGTTGTAATGCCCCTTATACATTCTGCACACAATTCTAATGTCCTCTTTACACGTTATGCCCACTGTATGTCCCCTTACACATTTTGCCCACTATTCATGTGTGGATAAAAAAAACCCTGTTATGCCCCCTTGGGCAGCTCCTGCCCAGAAGCTTGCAGAGCAGGCAGTAGTGTTGGCTCCGCCAAGCTGGTGTCCAGCTTTAGCCCTTGCCCCTCTATAAAAAGTGCTCAGCCTCATATTGTCTAACTCCAATTGTCTATCTCTGTCCTGTAGAGGTTAGGGTAACTGGAAAAGGGAACTTTATTCTAATTGATCCTGCCTACTATAATGAGACTACTATGCTGGCAACATTGTCAATTCAGGGGACCAAAATTGTCCTATTTCTATGACATTCACGCCTCAAAACCCCGGGGGTTGGGAAGAAACATAGCACTTGGCTAAGGGAGCATTATGTTGGTCCTTCAATAAATGCTCTAATCCCACGCTGACCTGGTGGCCTGGGTCATTGGGTCAAAAACTAATATCAACCATTTGTTGACCTTCCCATTGTCTACTTAATGCTTGTGTTGACCTTCCAACCCTGTCGACCTATTTTAGGTGTTAACCTAACCACCTTTAGTGGTTGACCCAATGCATGTCATCCTAGTGAAGTATCCTGTCTAGAGCCAGCTCTGACTATAATAATGGGGACCCCAATGCTAGCGGTCTGTTATAAAGAAACAAGGTCTGGCACAAGTGCTGGTGGAGTATTTGGAGAGAGCATATTGATTGGACACTTTATCATTTCCTTTTTATTTGCACACTGCCACATCTGCGATGTTAGCGGAGGGAACGGTCAGTCTCTTGCAGTTCTGATTACCTGCCTTCATTTGTTCTTCAAGTCAGAACTGCCCACAGGGGGCGTAACTCCCAGAGGAAATCAAGACCCTGGGCTCCAATCTGCATCCTGCTGGAGGCTCCTATTTCAATTAAAAGTCTCCAGCTGCCCTGCGTTGTACTTCTAATCTCCTGGATTCTTCTGATTCTTGTCCGGAGTGCCAAACAATGCAGTACACACACACACACACACACACACACACACACATATACAGTATAAGGCAGTGGTTCCCAAACTTTTTGAATCAAAAAAATGACGGCTCCTCTAGGATAAAAAAGTTCCTTATTGAGAAATTTAGAAAAAACTATTGAAGTAAATAAATTGTGTTTATATGTCATTCTTAGGTTTAATTATGTGGGGAAGGACAGGATTCACTTGTTTGTTTATATAGTTTATGATTGACAGCCATAAGCTCTGGTTTTGCCTATTACATTGACCATAAATAATTTTCATTGCTCCTGAACCACCAACCCGAGGCACCCCTGCAAAGGTTCCAAGGCACCCCAGGGTGCCACGGCACACAGTTTGGGAACCACTGGTATAAGGTATATTGTACTGAGTAAAGGTGCGTTTTTCGGGTGAAATGCGATGCGCGCTCCTGCACTCAGCACATAGCACAGCACAGAAAGTCGGTGCAGCCCGTGCTTTTAGTACTAGATTGTATAATTTCTAGTACAGGAAACACGGTGCTGTAGCACATTGTAAGCTTTTTGTACTAGATACAATGCAATCTAGTACTAAAAGCATGGAGTTCATCACACCGTGTATGGGCACCTTAAGAAGAAAATACATGTCACAGTGTTTTTATAGTTGCAGTTTACTAGTATCAATACTTGCAAAACTTGGCAAAATACATTGTTACTTATTTAATACAGAAATATCGTGCAACAAACACACTATTGTAATCGCCCCGATTTTATTTTCCAAAAGTAGGCAAGTATGCTTCAAGCCCTGATGGGCACCTGCATGTACAGCAGCACCAGTGTGGATCTCAGCAGGATGTACGTGTGATCGCTACTCTTCCAGCAGAGCTCTGCGGCTCACCTGCTGCTTTGGCAGAGTTAATCATCTCTCTCCCAGGAACCCTTCTAACAGCAGCAATAGGGGACAGGAAGACTCCCTCCTGGTCCCTCTCAGCCTATGTTGTAGCAAGCGATGGTGCACCAACTGCTGCTGGATCATGAGATGGGACTCACCGGTAAATGCTGAGTCTTGTGAGTGTGGCCCTGACCCACCGGTCGTCATTCAGCTTAGCTGGTGCTCTGCCAATTCACGTTCACTGTAGGCTGGCGGAGATCAGCTATAGACCCAATAAGTTGACACGCAATAGATTGTCAGGGTCAAAATGTCACCATGAAAAAGGTAGCCACATGACAAGGTTGACTTTAGTTTTTCATGTTTTTTTTTTTGGGGGGGGGGGGGAACCGGGTGTACTCACTTCACCATCTATGTCGGCATAGAGGGAGAATATAATAGTGCTTGAAGCATGGCGACCAAGCAAGCCATGCGAGGGTACGTTTTACACTAATCGGGGGTCCATGTCGACAGCTGCTGACATTGACACAAATGTGAAAAACCCTGCTGACCTTTCCCATTTCAACCATTTGACCCTGTCGACCTATTGCATGTCAACCATTTGTTGTAGACCTATTGACTGTCGATCTAGACACTGTAGACCAGGGTTGCCTACCCTCCCCGGAATGCCTGGGCAGCTCCCGAAAATCCCTCTCCTGGCCCTCCGGAAAGGTGGGATACCGCCAACCCCCCCCCCCATCTTGCCGGCAGCAGCTTCAAAATAACTGCAACTCGCCGCTTTTAAGAGGGGGCGGGCTAAATATGCAAATTGCACCCTTTAAGCCCTACCCCCTCATCGTAGACCCGCGAATTGTGGGATTTGCCTTACTGGGGGTGGGGATTGATGACGTCTACATCAGGCCCCACCCCCAGAAGTGCTGCTGACAGTCTCCTCTCTGGGGTTCTCCTAGAGAGGAGACTTTAAAAGTAGGCAGCCCTGCTGCCTATACTGCCTGTGCCCCCCTAGAGGCAGCCCTTACTTCAGTTCAGTCCGCAGATGGTGCTGGTTTATTTGTGTAAATGGAATTGTTTTCATCATTATCTCCAGCATCTGCTGTTTAGCATACGCTGTGCTCCTCTCTGTAACTTCATATATCTTTAGTGATTTCACATACCGAGCGGTTAAACAGTTTGATACAACACTCCTTTAACGAAGGACAAAGGGATTATACAATTTCATCCACACAGAATATAAACGAGCAGTGGGAACAGGAAGCGCAATGTGCAGTTTACAAATAGAACCAGGGATATTTTCGGCATAGCACAGCGAGGGCCGCCTGCGTAAGCTAAAGGCATGCATCAGTGATGCAGCGTTATTGTCAGTGCATTTATTAGCAATATGAGGATTAATAGCGAATTTCGGCCTGAGTCAGATCTATTAACGAGCAGATGGACAAATTAATGCTGCACTGCAGGTGGGGCAGATGAATCATGTGCAGCACTGGGCGTGAATGCAGCACACCTGTAATATAGTAGGATCACTGCAACAAGCACTGCATCCACCCTCCCCATCCCAAACAGCTGTCGAGGGTGCTGCCCCGCAAGTCGCGACCTGTTTGGAGCCTGCTCTGCTGCTTGCTAACTGGTAGCGGAGGCGGTGAGGAAGTGACGGACTCCGGGATGCTGGGGCACTGCAGAGCAGTACCGGGCAGAGGGGGCTCACAACTCCCCCTACTGCCGGCCCTGGGCGAGTCATGGGACTGTCCCAAACAAAACGGGACGTTCCATGAAAACTGGGACAGTTGGGAGGTACTGTATAGTAAATAGGCACCTCCTGACTGCTCCTGTCATCCGCTGTTGTGACTGAAGCACTGCTAAACGTAAGCGACACGTCTCTGATTTAAAACCTTCAGCCTGTTAGACTGGGTCTGAGGAGACAAGGACGCGATACCAGTTCTGCACATGCGCAGTGTCCGTATAAATAAAGGCACACACGGTTTATCCTTTTATACAGAGGCATTATTCTGCACCGGCTCCTCCACTACCATTATGTGAGTCAGGCTCCTTACTAGCTCTTGAGATCTCTGCAGATCAGGGAATTCTGGGGCATTTTAAACCACTCCAGAGCACTCTGCCTCTTTATCTGCTATTCGGTGAAAGCAAAGTGTTTTAGGGACTGATTGTACTAATGACGAATAAAACCCCCCACAACTTAAACCTTCAGTTTGGGAGCAAAATACTAAGACTGGCTGATTATTATTATTATTATTATTATTATTATTATTATTATTATTATGTCATATACCAATACATTTGCTAGAACTATAGTACTTACAGATAATTGCCAATATCTAAGCATGTAAAAAAGTGCTGACTATAGATTATTCCATTTATTACAGGTAATCATTTTTCTATTTGATAAAAGTGATTGTTATTAACGTTATCATATTTTAAGTAACTATTGAACGGGTAACATGACTGATGGTCGCTTTTATTGTGAGCACATTGATCTATGCAGAATCGGACTGACCCACTGGGGCTGTTATTGTTCTGGTACATTATCATGCATGCATTAGCAGATGGCAATTGTAGGTGGTAACTGTCCATTTCTGGGAGTGTCGGGGAAAACTCAGGCATGCCCATGGTGTTTGAGGGGTCCTGGGTTACGCACCGAGGTGAGTATTCTGGTTGACTCACAAGGCTGAGAATTTCGCAGCCTTACGAGTCCCCCAGACACCACCTGCACGGCCACCCCCCCTCGCACACTGTGATCCCCCGCACAGCTGCGAATCGATGTTTAGCATAGACATCCATCCGCAGCCTTGGGTGCGGGGGAGAAATCACTTGATGGTCGGAGACATCGAATGATTTATCCAGCACTCGCAGATCTAAGACACCTCTGTGGTGTCTCAGATCTGCGGGTGCCCTGTGCGGGAAGCAGGTGGGCAGCTGACATCCGCTGACATCTGCTGCCCAGCCCCTGCACCCGTGTCATTGGGGAATTACCATGGGAACACCCAAAAAACACTGGGAGCTCCCATTGGCGAATCCCCTGTCCCGCCCCCCCACGCCTCACTGTTGTGTGCGAGCGCCCGGCGAATAATCTATTCACTATGGCCCAGTGCCGTAAGTTCATCCCACTTGCCCAGAGGCAAGATACACATTGGTCCACACACACACACACACACACACACACACACACACCCACACTCACACAGACATACCTTACTCATAGAGCTATTTGCTGCTGCACTGTAAAGGTGCCCATACACTAGTAAGATTTATCTTCAGATCTGGCTGGTTGGAACAAAAACATGGTTATGGATGAGTGACAGTTTGTCAGTTTTCTAGCATTTCCAAGCAGATGGTCAACTGTCATTTGCTCTAATCCATAACCATGTTTTTGTTCCAACCAGCCAGATCTGAAGATAAATCTGCGTGTGTATGGCCACCTTAAGTATGCAGATTGTGAGACTGCACTGGATTCAATGTGACTGGAAGTGGCTTCCTATTGGAAGTCCGACCTGCCAGTCACTCAAGGCAGTCCTATTGGGAGGTGTTCCCTCCCTCCGGGGTGCCTCTCTGTGTGCAAATGCCTGGCAGCCCCCAAAACGGGTTCTGCGCATTCGCAGTACCACGGACGATACTGCGCATGTGCCAGACCCGGGAACCTGATTAAGTGTGCAGGGGAACAGGGCTGGGACTGGAAGGACGTGGGGGAGCGCATCGGCAACAGTGGCAGTGGAGGGGGGGGGAGCCTGCATTGCGGCAGCCCCCCTCCTCCAAAAGGGTAAGAGCCACCACTGAATCTAAGGAAAACATTTATAGACCACAATAAGCAAGAAGCAGATTAATGTCACTAACTAAATATCAGCGATCTGGCATTCTATGCGGATTATAGCGGCTGACCGGCCTCTCTTTGACATTGAGACATCCGGTTGGGCACCGGAATGGAAATAGAAGATGACATCATACTAAGACTGTTGTGCTAAGAATTCTAGATGAAAGATTCTCTTTTCTATTGCAAATTATTAGATTTTTTTTTTTTTGTGTCTGCGGAGATGCAAACCAAAAGAAAGTAAACGCTTTGTGGGCACACGCTTGGAAAATTGAAATATGAAATTAATTTAAAACATAACTTTTATTATGAACTGGCTTAAAAAATAGTGGCACAAAGAAATTATTATTAATGTAATAATTGTTGTGTTGCGTGGTTATATCTCATGATTTTATATATATTATTTTGTTCGATAAATCTGGTTTAACCACACATTTATATATCATTTACTGCATTTAGTCATCTGAGGTATAAGAACCAGAGTGACCGTAGGCTGCAAAAATGAGTAGATCCCCAAAAGAGCTGACAAGTAAAGGGGGATTCGTTACCCCACGTCGTATACAATCAATGCCTATGTTGGCAACAATTCGGACACAAGCAGTGGGCGGCTCCAAAACTGCTGGTCTGGTAACAAAATTGCCCCCAATCTTGTAATACCACACCTGGACTTCTCCAGGGGTCACCCACCTGGATACTGCCCAGGCCCTTCACCGCTTGGCTTCCAAGTTCGGGGAGGTTTTGGGCAGACCAGTGAGGTATGGTGGTATGATTATTGGGGGCTACAGTGTGTCCCAGACAGCTGCTCAGGTTAACTGCAGGTGTTATAGAGAGTATGATTTCTAATGCACTTGGCTGTGGCAGTAACCATGATTACACAGGGTTAGTCCTCTCTGTGCACTCTCCGCTGATTTTTAAAGTTTAAACAATGGTAAAGAGTATAGAAAGAAATATAAAGATTTGGCTGAGGATTGTTTGTAATTGAAAGGATGTTATTGCTTATAGCACACTGATTTTATAGAGTCACACTGAGATGCTGTCTGGGATGTGGGTTGTAATCAAATACCAGTACGCAGTCTTATGTAGATACAATGTTGCTGTTTGTTATTTGCACCAGCCGCTTTCAGATGTACTGGCAGGGTGATCCTGGCGTGGATTGATTTGCTGGGTGCTCTCGCTCCCTGCGGGGACTGCACCGGAGGGTTGTGGAGGAATCCTGCTTGTGCTGAGTTCCGACAGAGTGACGTGGGGAGCCGCTGGACACGTGTTTCGCCTACGACGGCTTCTTCATGCAGCGCCAGGATCACCCTGCCAGTACACCTGGAAGCGGCTGAGTCTCTCACGTCTCCCACGTCACTCTGTCGGAACTCAGCACAAGCAGGACTCCTCCAAAACCCTCCGGTGCAGTCCCCGCAGTGAGTGAGAGCACCCAGCAAATCAATCCACGCCAGGATCACCCTGCCAGTACATCTGGAAGCGGCTGAGTCCCTACTCTGGCATACAAATCCTGCATTGCACGGAACACATCACTTCAACCTGCCCAACCCACAGCAGGGTCAGGTATGGGAGCATTCTCAGACTGCCTTGTCAGCTGAGTATCGCTCCACAAATCACCCATTAACCCCTGCATTTAATGTACGAGTGCCAGTGTGTATTATATATATATATATATTTACCATTTTAAGGCTGCAGTGGGAAAGTGCCAGAGTTGAAATACCGTTTAAAGCTAAATGGTATTTCAACCAGTTTTTAAAGCAGAGTCCTACACGTTAAATGAATGTTTAAGAGGCAGTGGGAATGCCTCTTAAACGTTTTTTAGCCTTCAGTCCAGGCAGTCCCAGTGCCTGATGAGACTCAGTAGTTCTCACTTTGTGCATGTGCATAATAAAGAGCCGCTCATTACATATGCGCATATGTAATGAGCGGCTCATTATTATGCACGTGCACTCATTACATATGCGCAAAGTGAGAACTACTAGTTCTCATCAGGCACTGGGACTGCCTGTACCCTGCATGGACCCCCGCTGCCTCCCCACTGCCCTGCATCCCCGTGCAGGTAAGTAAAAGGGATGGGGAGGTGGGGGCACAGGGCAGGTACGGGGGGTTAGGCACTCTTTACACTTGGGGGGGGGGGATTAGGCACTCTTTACACTGGGGGGGAGGTTAGGCACTCTACATTTTACACGGTTCACTGCAATGGGAATGGTACTTAAATGGTATTTAAAACGGTAATCTGCTGCAGTGGGAATGCTAATACCGTTTTAAATACCATTTAAGATTACCAGTACTTTAAACTGGTCTGCAGTGGGAAAGCAGCATCAGTGTGACTCTATAAAATCAGTGTGCTATAAGCAATAACATCCTTTCAACTACAATCAATCCTCAGCTAAATCTTTATATTTCTTTCTATACTCTTTACCAGGGATCATTGTTTAAACTTTAAAAATCAGCGGAGAGTGCACAGAGGGGACTAACCCTGTGTAATCATGGTTACTGCCAAAGCCAAGTGCATTAGAAATCATACTCTCTATAACACCTGCAGTTAACCTGAGCAGCTGTCTGGGACACACTGTAGCCCCCAATAATCATACCACCATACCTCACTGGTCTGCCCAAAACCTCCCCGAACTTGGAAGCCAAGCGGTGAAGGGCCTGGGCAGTATCCAGGTGGGTGACCCCTGGAGAAGTCCAGGTGTGGTATTACAAGATTGGGGGCAATTTTGTTAACAGACCAGCAGTTTTGGAGCCGCCCACTGCTTGTGTCCGAATTGTTGCCAACATAGGCATTGATTGTATACGACGTGGGGTAACGAATCCCCCTTTACTTGTCAGCTCTTTTGGGGATCTACTCATTTTTGCAGCCTACGGTCACTCTGGTTCTTATACCTCAGATGACTAAATGCAGTAAATGATATATAAATGTGTGGTTAAACCAGATTTATCGAACAAAATAATATAAATAAAATCATGAGATATAACAACACAACACAACAATTATTACATTAATAATCATTTCTTTGTGCCACTATTTTTTAAGCCAGTTCATAATAAAAGTTATGTTTTAAATTAATTTCATATTTCAATTTCCCAAGAGTGCGCCCACACAGCGTTTACTTTCTTTTGGTTTGCATCTCCGCAGACACAAAATAAAAACATCCACAGTCATAGTTACTGAACGCTGGGCGCACCGCCAACCCCATAACTACAATTACTAGCTACAAGTAGTTCTTTATGTTGGTCAATATCAATTATTCATACTAAATCCCAGCTGTTGCGGGTCCACCCCCCCTTTTCTAAAATATCAGATTTTAGTGGAATGTTTTGCTTTACATATGGCGGATCCTTAAATAGTAGTGTAAGTAAGACTATGAAATATATACTGTATATCATGATAGATACAGTATAGTTTGCAAAAAAAAGACTGTAACAAGGCATGCATTGTACAAATGTCAACGCATGTCATCAATGATGTCACTGGCGTCGGTGGCACCCGGAGGGCCACATAAACCTCCTGTGCTCGCTAAAGGTGCTCATGTCTGACACGAGTGTGGTCTTGAGAACAGGGGCTTGATGATGTTGTACGCCCTTGTTTTCCTCACTCTTATCGGAGATGCTGGACTGCTCCTGGAGATTCTGCCTCCACTGCCGGCTCCTCCACAGTGACAGGAGAGAAGCGCTGAACTATAATATCACACTGCAGCACTCAGCTCCCAGTCACTGCAAAGGAGGTCATTTTCATGTCAGCCCACTGGAAGGGGACACTCATGTGCTGTCCACAATAGTGTCACCAGTGAATATCATTTCAATGATATAGACCAAAAACACAGAGTTAGAGCCAAATGTAATAGGGTGTGAGACTCAGAAAGTGAAAGATTTTGGGAGAGTTTTCCCGTTGTTTTTTATTTTTAAAGCGGCAATCAAGTGCATGGCAAAATCAATCTGGTTTTGCAGTGTAAATGATTGCCGCTTTAAAAAAGAAGGGAAAACTCTCCCAAAATCTCTCACTTTCTGATTCTCACACCCTATTACATTTGTTCCTGACAATTATATAGTGTAAGGAGCAAGGTCCCCAGCAGCACAGATTACAGCAGGATATGAGTGATGTTTCAGTGTGTTTTTGTGTGCCTCATCTTTGTTTAAGGTGGAGTGATGGGCAGCTTCAGGAGGTCCTTTGATTTTTGGGAGCCTCCTGACCAGTGAGCAAGCAAGTACAGTATGATCTACCGACTTAAGAGGATGTCATCATTTTTAGGCTACTGAAAGAAAAAAAAAAGGCATTTTACAGTTTGCGAAAATAACAATGTTGTAACTTTCTTCTGTGCCACCTCTGTGCTAAAAGATTCCTTACATAGAAGAGGTCACATTTTTATTTTGAGGAGCAACAGCTACTGTACATGATGTATTTTTAATTGTGCATACTAATGTGTGTCATGTGTGGTGAAACAGGGTTCGTTCCACCAGAGAATGCTGTATTTCTGTGGTCACAATTCCCTGCTAAGGGTTAAAGAGGAGCCATCCAGCCTCAGAAAGTGCATTGTAGCCAGGTAGGAGAACCTGGTTCACTGCAAAGCCAGGAATGGGTCTCTGGGGTGTGCTTGAGGGAAAAAAGGGTGTACGGGTGTACTCTCAAGCACAGGGCTCTGGTCCGGGTTTTCAGACCTTCACAGCCACAGCTGGGAAGTGGGCAGATTGCAGTTGAAAGGTTTTAAACCTTGTACAGTCTAATTAATGCCCTCACATGTTTGGTTGCTCACTAGCTGCTGCCATAGCTGATGTATGTTTCTGCACTGGGTAGCAATTCTACCCTGCTAACATGATGTAGAGCAATCGCCTATCACTCTTTCCCATCTCCCCCTTCCTTATCTGCAGTCAGGCACTATTGCTTCATCAGATATGTAATCTTGTTCTGTATCCCATGGCATCTGCATTTTTCTAGTGGCCTCTGTATGAAATCTAATACCACACTGGGAGGAAAACATTTCCCTCCATTGCCGAACTGAGAATTACAATAATAACTGTACAGTGATGGCCATGCATGAATCACTGCACTGTGTGGCTGAGAGATGAATAATGTGTATTCCGCTCTGCTGAGCTTGGGCTATGTCTGACTACGTTCATAGCAAAGTGCTTACTAAACAAGGCAATATAGTTTCCTGGCATGTGGAAGTGTTGGCACACGGCTCATTGTGCGGAGATGTTCTGCTTCCCACTCAAGAGCTACATTTCTCATTTGCGTAAGTGTTGCTAACGCATAATATATGTATAATGAAATCAGCGGCGTAACTATAGCACCGCAGCCCCCGCCACCGTATGGGGGCGCTGTGCATGTGGGGGCGCCGGGGGCTGCGGTGCTATAGTTACACCCCCCCCCCCCCAATCCCCGCAGACTTACCTATCTCGCTGGTCCCGGCGGCTCCATTCTTCTGCTGAGGACCACCACAAAATGGCCGCCCCCATATAGCACACAGTTCTCTGAAACTGTCTGCTGTATGGGGGCGGCCATTTTGTGGTGGTCCTCAGCAGAAGAAGAACGGAGCCGCCGGGACCAGCGCGATAGGTAAGGCTGCAGGGGATTGGGGGGGGGGTTTGCATGGGCGGCGGGGGATTGGGGGTGCTTGGCGGGGCGGCAGCGGGGGATTGGGGGGGCGCCCCCCCTAATGGCGGGGGGGGGCGCCCAAAACTTAGTTACGCCACTGTGTGTATGTACTGTATGTAGGTAATAGTGTGTGATATATTTGATTGGTCAGGGCCATAACTAGGGGGCTAGGGGGTCACGCGCCCCGGGTACTGCATCGGGGGGGGGGGGGGGGGCGCTGTCAGGTCCGGGCAGCGGGGGTCTGGGTCCGGAGAGCAGGGGTCCGGGCAGCGGGGGTCCGGAGACGGGAGGTGGGGGTCCGGGGACGGGTGTAGCATCAGCTGGAAACAAGCTACGCTATTTGCCGGACGGGAAGCAGATTTTGAAAAGACTTGCCGGACGCTGATTGGCTGAATTCTCTCAGCCAATCAGCGTCCGGCAAGTCTTTTCAAAATCAGCAATGCTTCCCGCCGCCAGGCAAAGGGGGTCGCTCAGCCTCCGGCGCCAGGGGCAAGGCAGTCATTAGGTCCCCCCCCCCCCCCCCGGTCAGGGGGGAGGAGGGGCAAACAAATGACTGCTTTGCCCCGGGTGCCGGAAACCCTAGTTTCGGCCCTGGATTGGTGGAAAAAGTTTGGTGTGGAAGTTGGGGTAGCTGGAATGTCAGGAGAAGGGTAACAGTACACAGTTGGAGAGCTGGGGATTAGTGATCGGTATATGGGAGTGAGATTTTGTGGGCTACAAATTGTCACAACTCAAAGTGAAAGTAAAGACGGTCACAGCTCAAAGTGAAAGTAAAGACGGTCACAGCTCAAAGTGAAAGTAAAGACGGTCACAGCTCAAAGTGAAAGTACATTGCAGAAGCCGTCATTTTTACAGGCTTTTACCTAGTATCTGATAAATACATACTTGCCTACCCTCCCGCATTTAGCGGGAGTCTCCCGTTTTTACAATCATTCTCCCGCCCCCCGCAAATCCCTGGGGTTCTCCCGCTTTTTTGTCCCCTTTCCAATAAAAACGTAATGCGCATGCGCGAACGCGTCATTGTGGGGGCGGGGCCTAAATGCGCGACGCCGTGACGTAATTAGGAAGGCCACCGCGGGGCTGTGTGGGTAGCGCTGGCCTGAGCGTGCAGGAGCGGCACTGGCAGCGGCAGTGGACTGAGGCATTGGCAGACAGTGAGTCGGGCAGCGGGAGCCGGGAGCACACAAGAGTGTCAGACTCGTCTCAGCTGTGTAAGGAGCAGCAGCCGCCGCAGCAGCCAGTAAGTAAAAGCTTAAAGTTAACTGACTGTTTCTGACTGTAAGCTGCATTCCTCTCCCCCACTCACTAAGCCTGCTTCTTATCGATCACCTCTCCCCCCACCACTGGTCCCCGACTGGCTTCCGTCCCAAGACATGCTCCACTACTCCTGTCGTCATGCCCCATTAATTTTCTAGCTGCCTGCCTTCCTACAAGGGGCACTTAAAAGATATATATATATATATATATATATATATATATATATATATATATATATATATATTATGTATAAGTGTGTATATATATATGTATATATATATATATATATATATATATATTATGTATAAGTGTGTATATATATATATATATATATGTATACGTGTGTGTGTATGTATATATCTGTGTGTGTGTATATATATATATATATATATATATATATATATATATATATATTTATGCGGTGTAAGTGTATGTAGGTTGCAGTGTGTGCCACTGACAAGCTTTCATACAGCTTGTCACCTGTTTGTCATGTTCCAATGACTACTGTTATGTGAAATAATAATGAACATGGGATAGCTTACTATAGTCATTCTGTCATTTCTGCTTTTTGGGCGGGCACGGTCTAAGCCACTATATCGCTAAACTTCTCAAATCAGTAGGGCAGCTGTTAGCAAGAACATGTGGTTGACTACCGGAGCCGTCTATTTTGGTATGTTTAATAAGCATCACGGTGTGTGGCATGTGTATAATGGGCATCACGGTGTGTGGCATATGTATAATGGGCATCACGGTGTGTGGCATATGTATAATGGGCATCACGGTGTGCGGCATATGTAAAATGGGCATCAGGGTGTGTGACATATGTATAATGGGCATCACAGTGTGTGGCATATGTATAATGGGCAGCAGGGTGTGTGACATATGTATAATGGGCTTCACGGTCTGTGGCATATGTATAATGGGCATCACGGTGTGTGGCATATGTATAATGAGCATCACGGTGTGCGGCATATTTATAATGGGCATCACGGTGTGTGGCATATGTATAATGAGCATCACGGTGTGCGGCATATTTAGAATGGGCATCACGGTGTGCGGCATATATGCATAACGGCCATCACGGTGTGTGGCATATATATATAATGGGCATCATGGTGTGGCATATGTATAATGGGTATCACGGTGTGTGGCATATGTATAATGGGTATCACGGTGTGTGGCATATGTAAAATAGAGCATCACGGTGTGTGGCATATGTATAATGGGCATCAAGGTGTGTGGCATATGTATAATGGGCATCACGGTCTGTGGCATATATATATATATAATGGGCATCACGGTGTTCTGCATATGTATAATGGGCATCATGGTGTGCGGCATACGTGTAATGGGCATCACAGTGTTTGGCATATGAATAATGGCCATCACGGTGTGGGACATATGTGTAATGGGCATCACGGTGTGTGGCATATGTATAATGGAGCATCACGGTGTGTGGCATATTTATAATGGGCATCACAGTGTGTGACATATATATAATGGGCATCAGGGTGTGTGACATATGTATAATGGGCATCACGGTGTGTGACATATGTATAATGGGCATCAGGGTGTGTGACATATGTATAATGGGCATCACGGTGTGTGGCATATGTATAATGGCCATCACGGTGTGTGGCATATGTATAATGGGCATCAGGGTGTGTGACATATGTATAATGGGATTCACGGTCTGTGGCATATGTATAATGGGAATCTCTGTGTGTGGCATATGTATAATGGGAATCTCTGTGTGTGGCATATGTATAATGGGCATCACGGTGTGGGGCATATGTATAATGGCCATCACTGTGTGTGGCATATGTATAATGGCCATCACGCTGTGTGGTATATGTATATTGGGCATCACAGTATGCGGCATATGTATAATGAGCATCACGGTGTGCGGCATATGTATAATGGGCATCACGGTGTGTGGCGTATGTATAATGGGCATCACGGTGTGCGGCATATTTATAATGGGCATCACGGTGTGTGGCGTATGTATAATGGGCATCACGGTGTGTGGCATATGTATAATGGCCATCACGGTGTGTGGCATATGTATAATGGGCATCAGGGTGTGTGGCATATGTATAATGGGCATCAGGGTGTGTGGCATATGTATAATGGGCATCTCTGTGTGTGACATATGTATAATGGGATTCACGGTCTGTGGCATATGTATAATGAGCATCACGGTGTGTGGCATATTTATAATGGGCATCACGGTGTGCGGCATATGTATAATGAGCATCATGGTGTGCGGCATATTTATAATGGGCATTGGTGTGTGGCATATGTATAATGGCCATCACGGTGTGTGGCATATATGTATAATGGAGCATCACGGTGTGTGGCATATGTATAATGAGCATATGCCACATACCATGATGCCCAATATACAGTACATATGTGGCTCTCTGTGTCCCTGCTGTCACTCTCTCTGTGTTCCCACTGTCTCTCTGATGTCACTCTCCCTGTCCCTTTGTCCTTGAATTTTGTCTCATACTGTGTGGTACAATGTGTAAGGGCACTAGTACTAGATAGTATAAAGAGTCCGACTAGTGTGGTGTATAAGTGGTATGTGGTGTGGTACACTTCACATAAAGACACGCCCCTTTTCCCGTGGCCACACCCCCTTTTGCAGAGCGCGCGCGCGCCTTCGGCGCGCGCAGAACTAAGTCCTCTGGTTTGTTCCATACTCCAACTTTATCCTCAGCCCGTCATCAGGAGGCCCGAAACGGTGTTGACCCAATAAATGTTAACTTGATCACAAGCCCTGGAGTGACGCTTTCTACAGCAATCTACATTGGCGCACCTGAACACATGTACACTGAAGCAGGCACCCAGGCAAGCATATTGACCCCGACAGCAGAAACAGAGTGCCGGTCCACTGATCTCTATATATGTATGTATATAATGATGCGCAACGCTGCTCTC
This sequence comes from Crinia signifera, assembly GCF_055691185.1. NCBI lineage: Eukaryota > Metazoa > Chordata > Amphibia > Anura > Myobatrachidae > Crinia > Crinia signifera. The sequence goes on from NC_139224.1 coordinate 151,515,795, forward strand.
AGTGCATTTTGCGATCATCTAAAATCTCCCTCATTTTGCTTTTCAAAAGTAGGCAAGTATGGATAAATATGTATGGCTAATAACAGATATGATTCTTTCTGTGTGATCTAGCAGAATTGCACAGATTCCATTACCATCTCTGCCTGGTACTATTGCCATGACAGGTCACATGATCTGTGCTGTGCCCTAGGAGCCATGCGGGCAGCGATGGTCACAAACACTGAGTGGGTTATAGTCTGATAATGTCCCCCGGGATCTGATTCATCTCACGCTGTGATTCACTATTTGTTCCCTGAGATTTCTTTGATCTGAACTAGTTTGTTAGGAGGAGATGATCGGCCGTCTGCAGCGTCACGTGTATGTACTGATCGTTCAGTATGCGGCAGATTCAGGGGGAACTCATTGACATGTGATTGTGTTATTGCTAGTTTTTAACCCTTTGAGTGCCCACATTGCTGTGAGCGATCCTCAAAATATCTGTTAAAAATGCCAGCGCCGCTCACAGCGACTGTTCGTTATTTTGGGTGCAATATTTGGGATACGGTTGTATTGTCGACACAGCGTTAGGTCGACATGTTTTTTTTTACTGTTTTTTGAGCTGACATGTGCCGACAGGCTGTATTTCATGCCTTACCATCAACAAGGGCGTGGTGAAAAATAAAATAGTGTGCTGAGTGCAGTGAGGCACCGTGCCCGAAGCATTGCGAGAGTAGCGAGCGATGCGAGGGGCTGCGGTTGACTTCCAAAAGCAGTAAAAAAAACCATGTCGACCTAACCCATGTCAACCTAACGCTGTGTCGACCTTGCCCCAGGTCGACCTTGCCCCATGTCGACCTTAACACCTGTCGACCTTCACCCATGTCGACCTAGACACCTGTCGACCTTGCCACCCAATGGTGTCGACCTAATGACTGTCAACCTAAGTGCTGTCGACAATACGATCCACACCCGCAATATTTAACTATTCAGTTAAATGACTCGGCTGTATTTGTATTTATTTATACTAAAAGAACAGTCGCTGTGAGCGGCGCTGGCATTTTTAGAGGATATTTTGAAGATGGCACACAGCCCCATTGGCCCTCAAAGGGTTAATTGTTTTCTGTATCTCAGAGGTCTTAGGCAGGATTGTATTTGACAGCAGCAAGGCTACTAGGTATAGGGGACTGCCCTCTACACCATACGTGCCTACTTTTGAAAGAGATTTTTAGACGCACCACACCATTGAAGGGGCGTGCCATGTTTCACCCAATGCGCGCGTCTAGTGACACCTATGGGCGTATCTATTTCCACCCAGGGGTGTGTCCTGCAGTGGCTGGTGAAAAAAAATACAAAAAGCGGCATACCACCAGAGAAAGTTTTTGTATTTTGTACAGTATATCGTGGGAAGACACTATTCTATAGCCCAGGGGTTCCCAAAGTTTTTGAATGACGGCACCCCAATGCATCAGAAATGTTTTTGCGGCACCCTTAGGCTAAAAGTTTCTCATTTAGAAAGTCAGAAACAAATATTAAGTTAAATAAATTGTGTTAATATCTCATCCTTAGGATCAGTTATGTGGTAATGGCCAGGATTCCCTTGTGTTTTTCCACAATTTGACTATTATAATGGACATAAAAAAACTTGAATTGGTCCTGGACCACCAATCCAGGGCACCCCTGCAAGTCTCCCAAGGCACCCCAGGGTGCCACGGCACACAGTTTGGGAACCACTGCTATAGCCCATTTTGATTGAATTGCTGGCCAGGATCTGCTGTCCAGCAGGATGCCAGTGGATTTTTGGCCCAAATTGACATATCAGACGCTAATCTAAAACACTATCTATAAGCAATGTTCACTTTCACTGCACTCACATACATACGGCAACAGCTGGGGTGCACTCCTGGCGGGTCACATAAGTGGGGTGCACTCCTGACGGGTCACATAAGTGGCCCATCACATATACAAAGTAGAAATAAAAATAATCCAAACGAAGGCACTCTCCAATTAAGCCAATATAATGCAAAAAATTAATTCAATTCTTCCCAAAATACAGGTCAACAATTAGTTTCAGGCGAACTTTTTTTCAAGATAGGGCTTGTAGAAATAATAGCAATAAGGAGGTGTTAACCCACTTTAGCTACACAAGAGACTAAGGCGGTTATTCTGGTTGTTTTGCAAAATAAAACTCCTTCTTTAATGGACAAAACAATGCTGCACTGCAGGTGGGGCAGATGTAACATTATTACGTTATTTTGTTTCTGTGCAGGGTAAATACTGGCTGCTTTATTCTTATACTGCAATTAAGATTTGAGTTTGAACTCACCCCACCCAAATCTAATTCTCTCTGCACATGTTACATCTGCCCCACCTGCAGTGCACATGGTTTTGTCCATTAAAGAAGGAGTTTGCTTTTGCAAACCAACCAGAATCACCCCGATCACTGGCCCCAAATTATATTCCAGAGTGAATCGAGATGACAAGGACACACAATCAAATATAATAATAATACATATTATTAAAGACATAATTAAGCATAATATGCAAAATAAAAAAGAAAGAATGAGAAAATAAACACAAAATAAAAATAAAAATAAATAAACAACGGTACCGTAGCAGGATGATTGTAAGGCTGGCTTTGGTGACCAAAGCCGCAGTCAAATAAGTGAAAATGTAGCGATCAGAAGCTCAGTTGTCACCCGACAGTTCTCTTATTGACACTCCTCCTGCCTCTCCTCCTCCTCCTCCTGCTCTGCTCTTGATCACGCTGATGCACCTCAGTCTTCCACTCTACATCTTTACGGCCACCCCTATGCTACCCACACAACCCTGCAGTGGCCAGCATTTAGATAATATGACGGGACGCAATGACGGTTACTCACGGCATCGCACATGCCGGCCCTGTCCCTGGGACTTCGGACTCGTGCATGCGCAGTCTATTTTTTTAAACAACCGGGCCGAGATACCAGGAGGATCCAGTGGATTTCCGTGGGAGGATCATTGAGAAAACAGTAGCCTCTTGCTGATTGTGGGAGGGTAGGAAACACTGGTAGGAGCTGATTGGCTGGTTGTTTATCACTGTCCATTTTATTACTTTTTGTCACTTGATACATCTGGCCCATAACCTGCAGCATGCATGAAAATAGATTAGTAATATATACAAAAGAAGTATAATGCTTAGTTACAGAACTTGTATGAATAAAAGGTTTAAAGATTGCAAGTTCAGAATATAAGGTAAAAACAGGGTCGTAAGTATAGCACGCAGCCCCCGCGACCGCGGGGGGTGGGGGGGGGGGTGGGCGCTGTGCATCTGCGGCGCGCCGGGGGCTGCAGTGCTATAGTTACACCCCGCCGCCATCCCCCGCAGTCTTTACCTGTCAGTGTCTTCAGTACGCGCTGGTCCCGACTCCCTTCTTCTGCTATGAGGACCACAACAAAATGTCTGCCCCCATTTAGCAGACAGTTCTCTGAAACTGTCTGCTGCATGGGGGCGGACATTTTGTGGTGGTCCTCATAGCAGAAGAAGGGAGCCGGGACCAGCGCGTACTGAGAGTAGGTAAGACTGCGGGGGATGTGGGGTTTGCATGGGCGGCGAGGCGGGGGTTGGTGCGGCGGGGCGGTGGTTGGTGCGGCGGGGCTGGCGGGCGGGGGTTGGTGCGGCGGGGTGCGTGGGTGGGCGCCCTCCCTTTAACAGTGTGTGTGTGTGGGGGGGGGGGGGGGGGGCGCCCAAAAGCTAGTTACGCCACTGGGTAAAAACTTACAGACAAAACATGCAGCCTATTTTGGCTGGGGGACATCGCTATGGTGGGGACTCTGAATGCCAAATATTCTCTGCAAAGCGATGCGGAATATTTTTGTGCGCTATTTAAATAACTGCAAAATAACTGGTAATAAATAGCTGATTAGAACTAAAGACTCCCATACCTTTCAATCCCTGTTATCTCCTCTAGTGAGGTCATAACCAAGGGCCTTATTCTAGTTCACTCTTAGAGGCAAATTCCTTCTCAAATGGACAAAACCATGTGCGCTGCAGGTGGTAGAATTTGCCTCTAGAGTGAACTAGAATAAGGCCACTGATTTAATGAACTGGTCATACTCCATTATAAACTGGCAGACTTATTATTGTTAAGAAAGGGTTATACCAATTTCTAGCGGAAAAAAATCACCCAGGCATACAACCATTCATTTAAATTTTAAGATAGGTTAAACTCGATGGACTGACGTCTTTTTTCAACCTCTCAAACTATGTCATTATGTCACCAGGACTCCCCGTGTAAATGTTAATATAGTTACAAACTACCCCTGTGTAATAGCTACATGACATATAGTATTGATCTCATTAATCTCTATTTTTTAAGATATCAGATGAAGGTCCATGTGACATTGCTGGGTGGTGCAATTGGTTAGATATCTCATTTCTCCAATCCCTAAATCCCACGTAGTATGAAATCACATCCCACCTGTATACATACCTCAGGCATATTGTTTATCATTTTAGGAACCCCAAGCTGTCATAAAAAAATAAATGTCAGAAGTATAAATGGCACTATAATGGAAACTACTGAGGAAGAGAGGGATCTAGGTGTCACTATTTCAGGGGACTTAAAAGCAGGTAGGCAATGTAACAAAGCAATGAAGAAGGCAAGTCAGATGCTTGGTTGCATAGGGAGAGGTATCAGCAGTAGAAAGAAAGAAGTAATAATGCCACTGTATAGGTCATTGGTACGACCTCACCTAGAGTATTATGTTCAGTTCTGGAGGCCATATCTCCAGAAGGATATAAATACATTAGAGACTGTACAAAGAAGGGCAACTAAAATGGTGCATGGCCTACATCACAAAACGTACCAGGAAAGACTAAAAGATCTTAATATGTATACTTTAGAGCAGAGAAGGGAAAGGGGGGACATGATAGAAACTTTCTTATATATCAAGGGCTTTAACAAGGTACAGGTGGGAGACATTCTTCACAGGAAGAGGAGCAGCAGAACACGAGGACATGCACTGAAACTAGAGGGAGGAAGATTCAGGGGAAATGTGAGGAAGAATTACTTCACAGAAAGAGTAGTAGATAAGTGGAATAGCCTCCCATCAGAGGTGGTAGAGGCAAATACAGTAGTACAATGTAAACATGCTTGGGATAGGTATATTGATATCCTAACAAAAAAATAAGGATCAAATATGGTTTGAGGTAACATGTTTAAAAAAAAGGGGCAGACTAGATGGGCCAAGTGGTCGTCAAATTCTATGTTTCTATAGAAGGACTTGTTAGATGGCTGTTTGTTTGCCCTTCCCCCACTGTTTTAGGAGACAGGTAGACTTCCGCCCTTTGTTTTTCAATGTCCTTTCATATAATTACAGTTTCCTGCTGATGAGATTCCACAACTGAATGTGCATTTTAATGAAGCTATAGTAGACCCCTCCTGATTTCCCGAGTGTGATTTACATTCTAATAAAAACCTGATACAAACAGAGACATTCAGATTACCGGTCATCAAGGTACTCTTTACCTAGAAGGGCGCCCATCGCGACCATCGCGACCATCGAATGCACTAAAAATCGGGTGCGACGCGATGGCCGCGATTTCCCATAGGGACCAATGTTAAAAATGAGATTGGACCCGATTTTAGTGTTCAATGCCTCAATGCCCGCGATTTTTACATAGGAAACAATGTTAAATGGGCCACAGAGCCCTAATACTCACTGTGAACTCTGAAATGGCCCCCACAATTGTTAACGCCACCCCACGATCAACGTGAACCCGAAGCGTGGCGAGCGCAGCGAGCCCGCGAGGGGCGGCGGTACGCGTCCTCCGACCTTTTCATGCCCTACTATCCACGTCGGCGTGGAGTTGAGAATAGAATAGTGTGGCGAGCGCAGCGAGCCACCGAGGCCCGAAGCGTGGCGAGCGGACGCGGATACCTTCACAGTTATACGCGTCCCCTCGCGGGCTTCACAGGTGTCCGTGGCGAAAAGCGGACACCTGTGAAGCCCGCGAGGGGACGCGTTTACCTGTGAAGGTATCCGCGTCCCCTCGCGGGGCTCGCTGCGCTCGCCACGCTTCGGGCCTCGGTGGCTCGCTGCACTCGCCACACTATTCTATTCTCAACTCCACGCCGACGTGGATAGTAGGGCATGAAAAGGTCGGAGGACGCGTACCGCCGCCCCTCGCGGGCTCGCTGCGCTCGCCACGCTTCGGGTTCACGTTGATCGTGGTGTGGCGTTAACAATTGTGGGGGCCATTTCAGAGTTCACGGTGACTATTAGGGCTCTGTGGCCCATTTAACATTGATTCCTATGGCCAAATCGCGGGCATTGAGGCATTTAACATTAAAATCGCGGTCAATCACCGTTTTTAACATTGATCCCTATGGGAAAATCGCGGTCATCGCGGGCACCCGATTTTAATGTACCCGCGATTTACCCGAGATGGCCGCGATTTTTTACCCCCGACGCCCGCGATTCCAATCGTGGGCGCCCTTCTAGGTAAAGAGTACCTCATCAATAACCTTACATTAAACAGTTCATATACAGGGAGTTCAGAACGTCCCACCGCAATGAGTGGATGCCTATCTCTTCTAACGCTGCAACACTTAATGGGGATGCGATCATTTGGTCTACAGCAGGGGTGGCCGGACTTTTACAACCCGAGATCTACTTTTTGTACACTTACTTACCCGGGATCTACCGGCATCTACCCCTGTGTAAAATATACCCCGTCCTTTACACATTATGCACCATGTAATGAGACAAACTTAACATTACAGTACGCCACACATGATGAGCTAAAATATGCATTCTGACATAGGGAATGTGCCCGAAATTCACATACTGACACAGGGAATGTGCCCGAAATTCACATACTGACACAGGGAATGTGCATCAAATTCACATACTGACACAGGGAATGTGCCCGAAATTCACATACTGACACAGGGAATGTGCATCAAATTCACATACTGACACAGGGAATGTGCCCGAAATTCACATACTGACACAGGGAATGTGCATCAAATTCACATACTGACACAGGGAATGTGCCCCAAATTCACATACTGACACAGGGAATGTGTCCCCGAAATTCACATACTGACACAGGGAATGTGTCCCCGAAATTCACATACTAACACAGGGAATGTGCCCGAAATTCACATTCTGACACAGGGAATGAGCCAAAATTCACATACTGACACAGGGAATAAGCCTGACATTCATATTCTGACACAGGGAATGTGCCCCCGAAATTCACATACTGACACAGGGAATGTGTCCCCGAAATTCACATTCTGACACAGGGAATGAGCCAAAATTCACATTCTGACATAGGGAATGAGCCAAAATTCACATACTGACACAGGGAATGTGCCGAAATTCCCATTCTGACATAGGGAATGAGCCAAAAATCACCTTCTGACACAGGGAATGTGCCCCAAATTCACATACTGACACAGGGAATGTGTCCCCGAAATTCACATACTAACACAGGGAATGTGCCCGAAATTTACATTCTGACACAGGGAATGAGCCTGAAATTCATATTCTGACACAGGGAATGTGCCCGAAAATCACATTCTGACACCGGGAATGAGCCGTAAACTTTACATTGTGCCACACGGAATGTTTTAAAATTCACATTATGGCACATGGAATGACGCAAACTTATTTTATGCGGTGGGAGGGGGAGGGGCTCTGCTTACAAATATAAGTTCATCCCAGTTGCTGCTTGTGATGGAGTTGTGAGCCCCCTTTAAAAGACATTTAAAGAAAAAAATATATATATATATATATATATATAATTTCTTTAAATGTTTTTAAAGGGGGCACACAACTCCATCACAAGCAGCAACTGGGATGAACTTATATTTGTAAGCAGAGCCCCTCCCCCTCCCACCGCATTACATAACACTAAAAACAAAAACCTGTGGACAATTATGCCCTCACATGCAGGGCACTCAAGTAGAACTTACTGTGCTGCCTGCCGTTTGGGTGCAACTTTCCTGCTGCCACTGTGCGCTGTGCTCCGTGTCCCGTCCCACTGCTGCTGAGCCTCCAGTCCCTCCAGTGCCTGCTGCTCTCCGAGTCCCGTCCTGCCACTGCTGAGCCTCCAGTGTCTGCACCACTGAGCGCTCCCAGCCTGGCCCCTGTCCCACGCGACGCTGAGCCTTCCAGTCGGCTCTCACTTGCAGCGCGCGGGTGACGTCACCCGCGCACGGCCTCCTTGGGAACACTGAAGCCACTGATCTGTCGGAGGCTTCAGCAACTATGCGTGTGCAGGCAATGGAACTTGATCGCGATCTACCCGCGGGACCTCCGCGATCGACAGGTAGATCGCGATCGACCTTTTGGCCACCCCTGGTCTACAGCATGATGGTCGACAGTCAATAGGTCGATACCATGAGGTCTACATGGGAAAAGGTCGACATTGGTCTAGGTCGACATGGTCATTAGTTCGAAAGGTCGTTAGTTCGAAAGGTCATTAGTTCGACAATGCCTATGTCGAGTCAAAAGGTCGACATGGGGTTTTTCAGTTTTTTTTAGCCGACATGTGCCGACAGGCGGTATTTCATGCCCTACCATCCACTAGGGCGTGGTGGGAGAATAAAATAGTATGCCAAGTGCAGCAAAGCACCGTGCCCGACGCATTGCGAGCGATGCGAGGGGATGCGGTGCACTTGAAACTGTGTCCATGTCGACTGTGTTGACATTCAGGTCAAAAATCCCAACCCCACTTAATGTTGATAAGTGTGTAACTAATTCTGTTGTATTTCATGTAAATAAAGTGTTTTAAAACATTTATATTGTCCTATTACAAGGCACACATTCTCTGCAGGGAGATTTGCTAAGCACACAGCCATTGTGGGAGACTTTTTTGAACTCCCAAGTATACTTGCCTACTTTAGAAAACTAGTTTCAGGGAGATTATAGTTGGTAATAGAATTTTGCAAAGCGCCCCATCGAGGGGGCCTGTCATGCTCCACCCAAAGGGCATGTCTAGTTCCATATATGGAGAGATTGTGAAAAGAGATTGTGAACGTGGCACCTAGAAGCGTGGCTGAGGAATCTTTTATTATAACTTATATCCAAGTGTAGATGAGCCCCAAAGCAGTTAGTAAGAGCCACTATACTTGCTAAAGTGCTGGGAAATGGCGCTGATGATTCAATGTAAATGTATCTATCTCTCATTCATTTGTTCCCCCTAATATAACAGTGTAATGTGGGCTAGGTGACATGAGGGAGATTGCTAGACTAATGAGGGAGAGAGGGAGATTGCTGCTATTTCAGATAGTCTCCTGCAGAATGCAGGACGGTAGGCAACTAAGCCTGTATATACAGTGATCAGTATGGCAATGGTTCAGTTAATATTAATGGATATTTTACTCTTTACAATAACCTGTCATACCTGTAATGTTCTCTCTCTCTCTTTATCTATCTATCTATCTATCTATCTATCTATCTATCTATCTGTTACTGTAAATAGAATGAACCTTCCCGTCCTCTCCGGTCACTGTAACATAATATTATGTGAGGCCTCTCTTTGCTGCTGCTCAGTACCCCAGTTATGTGCCTGCTATAATAGTAATCTTATGGAAATGGCCACTTGGAAGGTGCTTTTACAGCAGTCGGTGCAGAGACAATGACTTAATTTTGTCATTTTAGTAATATAGACTTTCCAGATGAATATGAATGAGCGGCTCTTCTCTTTATAATATATAATGGGTTGTTATGTAATATATCCTGTCTTGGTTTGTAGCTGACATGATATTAATGGGGTCTACACATTGGCGATTTCGGCTCATTTTCTAAGCGATCTGAATTGATCACTTAGAAAATGCCCCTACATTGCTCCGTGTGTAGGGGCCATAGAGGTTGCGATGTGCACTATCGCCTGCATGCTGGATAAATGATCGCTCAGCACAAAGTGCTGACACATCGCTGTACAGTACAGTGTGCTGAGCGATCTTGCTGAGCGATCTACATCTCTCAGATCGCTCAGCAGTGTCGCCTGGGGTGTAGGCCCCATAAGTTCCATTATTGAATCTCTTTATGTAATCACTGATTATTCTCATTGTCCCCACAGGCCAGTGCCAGGGATGGCATGAGAAGGCGCCAACACAGCGCAGAACATGATGTTCACTGACAAAAGCACCTCATCGCTGGCACATAAACCAGTACAGAAGAAAACCCGCCCGCACGGCCTGCCCTCTCCTGCCCTCTGCTGCGCCTGCGGCCTCTGCATCATGTTGGCCGGAATCAACATCACTCTGGTTGGTGCCTTTGCATTTGGCACATTTCTACCTGTCAACAACCCCCCAATCATCATTGGACCCATCCTCCTGGTTGTTGCCTTTGCCTTTTTTGGGGCTTGCTGCATTTGCAGCAGGAGACCCCCCGCCCACGGCACCAGGAAGTCTAAGCCGGGGTCCAACATCGGCTTTATTAAGCCAGGAAATGCAGCCTTTGAGATTGAAACCAGCGAGCACACAGTACAGGACACCACCGCTGTCCAGCTGAGCCCCACCAACTCCCCGGTGTCCTCGCGGAAATCTTCCCCTGTGCACGAAAATACAAAGATGTGCAAACTCTTCACAATGGAGGGGAACGGGCCGGCCGCTAGGTTCACAGCAGACGGAGAGTCCATACAGCTTAACTTACCCAGAGACCCAGTCACCTAGAGTCTCCCTGGACCTCTAATTCAATGTTCTTTACAGCTGCAGCCACTGCAGATAATGGTCAGTCTGGCTGCAGGAAGAGGCGCTAACAGGGACAGTGGGATGGATTGAGCCTTGGCATGAACTGGATTGGGGGGTTGCAGGAAGATTTAACCTTGGCCTAAAGTGGATTAAACAGGGCCTGGTTGTACCCCAGATTTGTGATGGTGTCTGGTGTGTAGAATTGTTATTCGCCATCTGAGACAATATTGGGGAACATGCTTAGTGACTGCATCATAGAAAAGTCTGGCAGTGCTTACAGCGTACCACCTAGTACTGATGTGCACCTACCTTATGCTGGCAGGTGGTGTGTTATATTCCTGGACGAATTGGGGCTTAAGGACAATTGTACCATTAGTGATAATAATGTTTAGGAGAACTGTGATCCTGGCTTCCACTGGACTGGGGATCAGTCTCCAATCTACGCTCCAGTTTCCAGAGTCTAACATCATATGTTACAGGACCCGTTCCCCCATCAGCGACAGATGCAACTGTAGCTCTCGAGGAATCTCATCTGCAAAACTAAGTGGATACAATAATATATTCTACCCCTACTACACACAGCCTGTTAAACAGAGACGTGTATCATAGTACATAACCCCTAAGATCAGGAATGTAGTACTGTGCATTATATGATTGAAATGAACAAGGCCGGTTCAAGGTATTTCAGCACCCTAGGCAAAACCGGCCACCGCCCACCAATACCGACTTTCCAGAACCTCAGGTGAATGTATGGAGTTGGCGTCTTGGAAGTGCAGCACCTGCCATTTGCATTGAGAACAACAAGGATGCCTCTCTGAGTTATGCTTAATTATGTGATAGTCGCAGGCACCCCCCCTCCAGATTCTTGAGCCACTATGCAGCTGCCTAATGGTAGCACCAGCCCTGGAAATGATTCTCTCAGGCAGTAATTATTTAGGACTGGAATGACATCATTGGAGACTGTAGCACTAAGCAGGGGAAAGGTTTCTGCTATCGGTTTAGGACTGACACACAGTGGAATTGGGGAAACCCTCGGTGGACCCCATTTCTTGAGAGCCCGTTCCTCCGTCTTTGGATCGGCTTCCATACTGTGTACTTTAAGTAAACATTAGCACAGGACTACACGGTGTATATTCAACAGTGCATTCTGGTACATTATCATGCATGTAGTATATTTATCAAGTGGCAGACCATGTATGCTCAAATGAGAAGCCAAGTCTCTGAGTTGGAAGGCCACACCTATCTGCGGGATGGCCACACCCCTAAACATGTGCCCCTACCACTGCATTCCCCCAGCGGGCCCTTTCATGAACCTGTCTGACGCTGTCCGCTATGTATTTTACCACAGTATTCCTATACTATGTATGAGCATACAACATACATAGACACCATTATATATACATGCAGTTCTGGAAAGGCCTACATATCACACTTCCCTAAATAGAGGAGCGTGGACAAGTGTCTGTGCCAGAAATGGGTGCTGATCTCTTTTCCTTTATGTATGTAACTGTTGTCTCTTAGATCCGCCCCTCACTGCTGTCATATGCTAAGCCACGCCTTTTATGCAAAACATTCTGCTACCGTACAAAGGAACCGATTCTCATTTGGAAAGCAAAAAAAATAAAAATAAAAATGGGACTGTGCACCTGGGCAAAACCATGTTGCCTCGCAGCAGGTGGGGCAGATGTAACATGTGCAGGGAGATCTAGGGTGGGGCGTGTTCAAACTGAAATTAAGTTACAGTGTAAAAATAAAGCTGTCTACCATTTGTGGGCTACATGCAAAAGCAGACAGTATTTACACTGCACAGAAAAAAATATAAATGTATTTGCTCCTCTTGCTTTGCAACATGGTTTGTTCCAGAAAGTTTCTTTTTTTGTGCTGTACTTTCAGATGTAGGGTAAATTTACTAAAGCTTCTTAAAAATGGAAAGTTGGTCATAGTAACCAATAAGATTCTGTCTATCATTTTTTGAGATGCAATAGAGAAATGATCCACAGAATCTGATACCCCTAGAATCAGGCCCGTCATTCCTTTCCCTCAGAGCTAAACTGGAACCAGCTGATTTACGTTATTCCTCCAGTGCATTTTTCTATTCTGACAGAAGGACAATGGGCCTCAATCAGTGTTGTTTGTAAACCCATCTGCATGATGTAACAATGCCTTTGATGTGCTGCCCGTGTGCCACAGCTGCACCAGTGTTTAGAGGACTTTTTTTTAAAACAATAAAGTTTTAATTTGAGCTTGGGAGAATGACTGGCGCTTTCTGCTCCAGATTCCTATATTCCCTCTGCTTTCAGTTGTACATCCCATACGATCCATGCACCTGCAAGATAACACAAGCGTGCAGACACATTCACGTGTGCACGTAGCCCAATAAGTGTGCGTTGTACAAGAGAGAAAATCCACCAGCTAGCCGGGTGCTGTATGATGCTCCGAAAGTCGGGATTCCGGCGGTCATTAGTCCGACGTCGGAATCCCAACTGCCGGGACTCCGACAGTGGGGTGAGCGCTACGAAGTCCCTTGTGGGCCACAGGTTCTGTTCTCCCTCTATGGGCGTTGTGGACCCCCATGAGGGAGAATAGCCCCGTCAGTCGGGATTCCAGTCGCATACCTCCCGATAAGGGACGTGTCCTATTCAGAAGGGGCTAGGCTTCATTGGATGATGCTCCTGTGAGGCCACACCCCTGTTTCCCTGCCTTGATGGTATGGCCAGAGCTCCCTGAGCTGCTGGCCATAGTCCCTGTCGCCCTGCCTGCCATGAATAGACATTCCCTGTTGCTCTCCTAAGCAGAGCAGAGCAGTGGGTAGCAGGGGGGACCCCCAACTGCCCCCCCAGCACCACTGCGGGACACTGCCAGCCCCGGGCAGGATGCGGAACGTCCATTTTTTGGGGGACAGTTGAGAAGTATGCAGTCGGGATTCACGATGTCAGACCATCAGAATCCGAACTGTCAGAGCATCATCCGGCACCCTAGCTAGCCACTGCCTGTCTCTACCGCTAACGGCTCACATTAAATATAGATTATTTCATTATTGTGGCTAACCACCATGGCATACTTATGTGTATCGCTTCCAGAAGTGATTGTAGCTCTTTTTCTACAGAGAAACCTGTACCGCATCCCGTCTGATATTTCCTTGGGGAACATAGTCTGACACATGTTGAGATACAAATGAAAGATGAGAGCATCCAGCAGACACGTCTAGAGGAGAAAGCTGCACACAATATGTTCAGGAATTCATGTCAATACTTTAAACCCAGTAGGTGCAGAAGGAGAAGGGCGGCTCAGGGAAGGCGGTTGCTTTACTGCGAAGCTCAAGAGAGACATTGGGCCTAATTCAAGCATGTGCGCTAATGCATTAGCAAGGCAATAATTCCTTATACTAACTGGAAGCAGTGTTATTATTGTAGTCCAGATGATGATATTGGCTCATACTGCTGTGAGGATGGGGTAAGGCAGAAAACACTTATTAATGCCAAATTCCTGCAATCCTTCCAACATGTAACAAGGTGTATATTTCAGGGAGCAGTTTGGGGAATTGTCACCCGCTGTACATTATACGATTGGTCCCTCAGTGATGTCTCTCGTTGTGCTTCTCCCTTTTTTCACTCTCCCGTCTGCAATGTAATTTAGGTGATGTAACATTAATGAGGAGGAAGTATAAGAATACCCCACGGCCACACCACAGGCAGCTTTATTCATATTAGATATAATGGATAGTACATTTCCAGCCTTCCGTTTACAGCACTGATTTATTTATATACACACAACACATAGGCCCTTATTCTGGTTAACTCGCAAAGGCAAATTCCTTATCAAATGGACAAAACCATGTGCACTGCAGGTGAGTATAGGGAGGCCAATCCCAGGGTATTTTTTCAATCCTGGGATTCAGGATTGAAAAATGCTCAATCCCGAGATTCCCGGGATTGGCCTCCCTGATAAAAAACAAACACCCCTGTCCCCATCCCCCCTAAATTGCAAACCCCGTACATCAATGAAAGTCAGACTAATCCCAAACCACTATCCCCCCTGCCCTGCACTGCACTACCACTTACATGGCGGTGGTGACAGGCAGTAGCAGGACCATCTCCAGAGAGTGGGCAGCTGGGACGAGCTGCACAGCGGGCGGCCAGGTAGGACGAGCTGCACAGCGGGCGGCCAGGTAGGACTAGCTGCACAGCGGGCGGCCAGGTAAGACGAGCTGCACAGCGGGCGGCCAGGTAGGACGAGCTGCACAGCGGGCGGCCAGCAGTGGCGTAACTATATATTTTGCGCCCCCCCGCCAAATTTTTTCGTCGCCCCCCCCCATACTCATACCTGACGGTCACTGTCCCGTCCAGTCTCCCTCAGTCACCGCTGCGCTGTTGCCCGGCCGCATCTGCGTCACTGTCCCGTCACTCGCTCCCGGCGCCGGCTCCTGCTGATAATGAAAAGTGACTCTTAGAAAATGGCTGCCAAAACTGTCTGCAATACGGGGGCAGCCATTTCTAAGTGTCACTTTTCATTATCAGCAGGAGCCGGCGCCGGGAGCGAGTGACGGGACAGTGACCGCAGATGCGGCCGGGCAGCAGCGCAGCGGGTAACTATAGCACCGCAGCCCCCCAGGCGCCCATAGTTACTCTGCGCCTCCCCGCCATGGCGGGGGCTGCGGAGGCTTAGTTACGCCACTGGCGGCCAGGTAGGACAAGCTGCACAGCGGGCGGCCAGGTAGGACGAGCTGCACAGCGGGACGACGGCTGGGACGAGCTGCACAGCAGGCAGGTGTGTTGCCAGGCAACCTAGTAAAGAACAGTGTGCTATAGCAGCATGACGTCAGCCGGGCTGTGCAGCGTGACGTGATGTCAGGGGTCACGCTGCACATCCCGGCCACCGCCAAGATGCCGCTACAGCACACTGTTCCTATCAGCCGCACTGCTGCCTGACGATATTTTACTATTGGGCACTAATCCCGCAATCCCGGGATTGGAAGGTACAATCCCGGGATTGAAATCCCGCATTTTTTAGGCCAAAATCCCGGGATCCCGCGGATCCCAATCCCGGGATTGGCCTCCCTAGTGGGGTAGATGTTACTTGTGCAGAGAGAATTAGATTTGGGTGGGGTTTTACTTCAAAGTGAGATCTATATTGCAGTGTAAAAGTAAAGCAGCCAGTATTTACCAAGTACAGAAACTAAATAACTCACCCAAATCTAACATGTTGGGGGACATTTACCAAAATGGATTCGTATAATAAAAGTGTAAAAATTTGTATTCGTAGGCGTATTGTCGTGAAATTCTGGCGTATTCGTGAATTCGTAATTTATGAAGTAAAAAAATCGTAGTATCGTGGAAATTATCTTGGCGTGAACTTGTGATATTGAGGTCGTATTCGTATATCAAAATACGACTACGCATGTGTACGAAAAGTCTACACCATCGATAGAATACGAATGATTTTTGCATGGGCTAGGCGTATTTTCATCATGTACTAAAAATTCGTATTCGTGAAGTTGTAAAATCGGATTCGTAAACAACTCCGATTCGTACAAAAATTCGTGAAATAAAATACACCCTCCTTGACAAGGTCTATTTTAAAGTGTATTTCACTGGCTTCAATGGAACACATGTGTTATCATTTGAAAAACACATCACACACCTTAGAAATCACACGTGTGCCTTATGAAAGCCAAACATCCACACACAAAAAAAATTAAACACAAACAACACAAAACACACTCCTACTGCTTCCCTCAAACAAACACACACACACACACACACACACACAAACACACACAAATATCGACTATAGGCCAAAAAAAAAAACCTAATGGGACAAACTTTGAAAAGGACAAGACAAACAATAGCACAAGACAACTTTCAGAACAATACACACTCAGAAATCACTTTTAACAAACTCACCAAAAATCACCAAACAACTCACCACTGCACCTCTCTCCTACACACTCCAAACTACACCCACAACAAGTTTTGGCGCCTCCCCGACTTATATATGGGTGTGAGAGCCCTCCCCAGTGTAAAAGAGATACACCAATCACGCTTGTAGTTTCATTTTCGTAGTGAGCCATGTGGTTGAATATACGAAAATTCGTATTTCATTTCACGACAAATTCGTGAAATAACGGGCTTTTCAGACAAAAATCTCTACGACATTCGTATTTCACCTAGTTTCTATATAGAACACAATACTATAATACTAATACCGGTATACATATATACACAGGGTGGGTGTGGGGAAGGGAATGACACACACACGGGTTTTTGCTGTGGGTTCACACGGTGCCGGGACCTCAGGAGCAGTGGATCTCTTCAGTGGCGTCCCCTCAGCGGCGCGGATATCTGTCTTCCATCACCGTGCCATCTCCCTGCCAGCTCCAGCAGCAGCAGTATTCCTTTTGCACGCCGGGGCTGGTCACCAGATATTGACGTTGAGCCCCGGCAGTGTTAGAGAGACAGGGGAGAGACTGGGAGAGCAGAGGCTGGATTAGCCAGACCAGCTCCTCCCCTTCATTGGCCAGACCAAAGAGGGGGGGAAGAGGAGGCATGGCGCATGGTGAGAGCCAGGGAAGAAAGGAGGGATGGGACGGCGGTGCGGCTGCCGAGGCACTACCTAATAAACAAGGTCTAATGGGTGCAGGGGATGGTCGGCGACCATCAAAAGATGTGGGTGGATCCCTCTGGCCTGTGAATGGATGCTACTGTGTAACATCATTTCGCATGTCCTGCATGCGAATTGTGCTTGCAAATGGGTGGCGCCAGCCAACCATTCACGAGATGGGGTTTGGTGGACTCCCAAGGCTGCAAATTTGCCAGACCAAATCAATCATCCAGAATGACCGCCCGAAAGCTCAACATGAGTTTTTTTAACGCTTTTGGGTGCTAATTTGTAGATTTTAGCACATGGACCCCAAATAAGTGTACTGCGTCCTTTCACACGTTACTGTTCCCAATCAGAGTCCATGTGCATGGTAAGGTGGTAAGTACTGTATTGAAAATTCTGAGATTAGGGTATGCATTGTGGGCATGAGTATCTTGGTACTTGATTCCTGGGGGCACCTCCAACATTAAATAACTATCGTATACTATCGATATCTAAATAGATTACGTTGGTTCTTACAAAATATCTTGCTCTATGTTTGTTTTTGTCCTGTGCATGATACAAGTCCCCTTTGCCACTATGCATTGTGGGCACCCTTTTACCCAGACATCCATGTGCAGGGCACACTTTGCCCCAAGTATAGATATGCCAATACTTGCCAGGTCCTCTAACAATATACACAGTGGGATAATCAATTTTTTTTTTTCTTCAGCATTGATCCCAAAGAAGTTATTG
Organism: Crinia signifera; assembly: GCF_055691185.1. Taxonomy (NCBI): domain Eukaryota; kingdom Metazoa; phylum Chordata; class Amphibia; order Anura; family Myobatrachidae; genus Crinia; species Crinia signifera. The sequence continues at coordinate 151,533,797 of NC_139224.1, forward strand.
ACAGACAACAGAACCCTTTTACCTAGGAAGAAGAACGGAATGATTGAGATAGGCAAGTAGTGGGTTAAACATTCAAGACTGTGATGACCTGAGAATATGAGGTTCAGGAAGAGGAGGAGTCTCCCTCTTTTTTTCTAAGTTTCCCTCCCTCCCCTAATTTTAGGTTGGTGGGTGTTTCTTTGCCTTGGCTGTTGGGCTGGAAAGAACGGCAGGATAATCAATTTAAGGTCTTCGTTGACTATAGGCCTTCGCTGGATCACCCGGTCGGGGACAGCGGAGGGATGGGCAGTCAATGTAGAAGGCTGAACGGATGCTGCTTGTTGTTAGGTTAATTGTTGATTAGGTACAGTAGGATAGTTATGGGTGGAGCTTAAATAATAGCCGTTCTTTCTCGGCCACAATTAATGAATTACATTAATCAATAAATTCATTTAAAGTGTTTAATAAATACAGCTAACATTTTCTGACAAACCTAAGTCTCCCAGGCGTTATTGCAGGTAAGCTAAGTGTTAATTATCATGCAAACACAAGCTCACACATCAGTTGCTCGGATGTTTAAGGAAATCCGCAGAACTCCCGACGTTCCAGCCACCTTGCTGATAAATGTATTTCCTCCTGTACGGTATTAATACTTCTGTTCTGGGTTTTGAATCCAAGCTCGGTGTTTGCAGATCTAGTCAGTCACAACAGATTGACTCTAACATGTTTGATTCTCCTAAATGAATGAATCAGCAGAAAACTGAATGCTTTCAATACGTATGTTGCCAAAATGATTTCTAATTGCACCATGTTGTAATTGTTGTTTAAAAAAAAAAAAAAAAACGAAAGGCAAAAACACCATGCTTTTGGGGAAATTTACTAAGATGGCAGTTTTATTTCATATGGGTTGTTGCTATGGACAACCAATCAGATACTATGGCCCTTATTCTAGTTGAATCGGTCGGGTGCGTATTTTCAGACAGGAACCGAGTGTTCTTAGCCCCGCCTTCCGTACGGATCGCTCACACCGTCCGTATGTGGTAAGACGCCGACCGAACGGACCGCGAGTGTATTTTTCATGTGAACACCTCCTCCATCTGTGGGAACCTCCCCCATCATTCGATGGTCGCCGACCATCGAATGCTGGACCAAATGGTCAGGCAGCACCAAGTGCTCCAGACCACACGGGCATTTCTCCGTGCAAACGCAGGGATATGGGCGGGCAGCTGGCATCCGGCTATGCCATATGTCCGCCCCACACACGTGCGTCACGGCCGGATTACCATACGTACACCCAGCGTTTTCATGGGAACCCCCATGAAACGCAGGGCGTACGCATATGGTAATGAGCCCAAACAGCCCTTCACGCCCCTCTCCAGCCCCTGTTCGGATTGTTCCGACAGATCGTTTTCTGTACAGAATTAACGCCGTATTAGGACGTGTGCAGCGTTCGCACATGCGCAGATACGCCTCTGCACATGCGCAAACACCAACCATCGGCCGTCCGTCCGCATTCAGTGCCATCCGACTCAATCAGAATAAGGGCCTATATATTATCTTCTAGAAGGTGTTAAATAAATAAGAAGTCGATTCTGATTGGTTTACCATAGCAAAAGCCCATGTGAATTAGAACTCCCCCACCCCCTTTTTGTTTATTGCATCAGTTCGGGGTTTGGCAGGTAGGAAAGGGGACAGATGACCTGCTGGCGTTCTATCCCATTATAATGATCAACCCACTACCCCCTATAATATATTGCTCCTGTTCCCACTATTTCTGTATAGCTCCTGCTGCACGGACTCACTGCTGCTGTTCCTATTCACCGGCTGCTTGGTCCTCCTCCATGCAAATGATCATATTCTTCTGTTCCGACTCTACACATGCGGCGGGAGGTAATACAGTCCGAGTCTGTCAGATGTGCGGGATACTGGCAGAACGCTGACTTAAGCGGCAATCATTTACAGCACATTGTTTTGCCTTGAATGATTGCCGCTTTCAAAAATGAATCCGGCACCTCTGGCAAATGTGGACTGTATTACATCCGGCCAATGGAGTCTTTCTGACTCTGTATTTATTTGTATTTATATGTCGGTACTTGTTTCCTAGCACGGCGCCCATCGTATGCCATCGCATACCTTAATTAGTGGTATGCGATGGCATGCAATGGGACCCGATTTTCGAAGGATGCGTACCGCTGTTGGCGTTCATAGTGGGGGTGGCGTTAACAATGGGGGTGCATTTAACATAGTAATCACCCATCAGGGTGCCTGTGCAATTAAAAAATAGTTTTGATCGCATCGATCGCATTACATCGCATGCGATCGGGTCGCATGCGATGCGATCGATGCAATCAAAACGATGGCATAAGATGATGATCGTGGGCGCCGTGCTAGGAAACAAGTACCAATATTTCTAACTATAAATGAAGCCAACGACTCTCAACATTAAATATTTCATAATCCAGGCACATGGCTATACGCTGTCCACTGACCAAATACACATCCGGTGATTCGGATCTCCTGCCATTCCCACTTACATGCCCGGATACACAATGGGGCTGATTCAGACACTTGTTTGTTAGGGTCTGAATTTGTCCCTTACCCCAATGGTCGGGGTTTCACACTCTCCAATCGGTCGCTTGAGGAAGGGAGGGAAGATGGAGGGCATCAGCTGGGCAATAGCTAATCTTGGGGCTGTCAGGACTGGAGGTTCAGCAGGAGCATCTCTCTGGGCATTTGATGCTGCCACAGTTTGGTTAATAAGGTGTCAGAGGAGCGTTGTCTATTGGCGTATGGGTGTCTGCTGTAGGTCAGTATGACTGAGTAGCTGTGATCCCAGTAGTCTCTCTCTTCTATGCTTGTTATGTGTGTGATGGATTCCCCACCGGACAATCTATATTTGTGTGCGACAGTCATTCCTTGTTGTGCGTGAATGCCGGCCGAGTAAACAGCAAAATGCAGTTGCTAAGCAATTAGTTCCTCTAATGCAGGTTACCAATCACTTAAATGGCTTAACGACGACGCAGTGCTGTCATATAGCGGCTGTAGTTCATGTATTATCATTCAGAACAAGCTGATTTGGTTTCCCTGAATAGATGCTATTTGCAGAGGACAATGTGTATCTGTGGTATTGCACTGGCCTGTGTTTGTATGAACACAGCAATATGCGGCCGGGGACATATTGCGCCGTAAATGTGCTAAATCCAATCAGAGGGAAACATCATGTGTGTGATTTATAAGCACCAATTATGCCTAGACGAAGGAATTCTGGGGGTCATTCAGCTGATCTGATGAATCCGGCCCCGTTCCAATGGTGGGGGGTCTACATATTCGCGTACAAGCGCATGTGCAGCCCCCTCCTGTGCCAACACCTTCACCAAGGTGTTGGCACAGGTCGGGGAGAGAGTGGGGCAAGCAGGGGGCGGCATCAGGGGAACAGCCAGCATTGTATGGGTCTCTCAGTGCCTGCTGCTAGGAATGGCCATCGACCTTCGATGATTTAAAATCATCGATGGTTTGTGGCCGATGTCGAATACTTTTGCCATCGATGTGGGAGTACCAGATGGTTTCCCTACATCGATGGCAAAGGAGAAGCGATGTTCCTTTTTTTTTTTTCAAGGTGTCGGGACACGGAGCATAGCTTCGCCCCCCGACAGCCGGAAGTCCCGCCCCCCCTGTGTTCTGATTGGCCCACGGGCCATTCAGTCAAATATAATGGATGACCATCGATAGCTAAAACTATTGATGGTTATCCATCAAATAATTTGCCACTATCGATGGCTGGGTGCAGAATTGCCATCAATGGCAACCTTCGATGGTGTCTGCACCGATGGCCATCCCTACTTGCTGCGGGTGAGTGACTGATGTCACATGATTTCAGTGCCCGCCCCCTCTTCGGAGGACACCAATGGAAATAAAAGTCAGTTCAGACTGACTTTTATTTGTGAAGGGAAGAGAAATGATTTCTCTCTCCTTCGCCGCATACGAGGGGATATGCTCGCGTACATCCCCTCACATGGTCCGGGAATCGGCGGCAGGGGGTGGAGGACGTTCAGCCGGGTGGCGTTTCAGGGCTCGCTCAGCAGGTAATGGCCGATGCTAAGCTAGCCTTGCTGAATCAGGCCCTCTGTGCAGTCAGGGACACCATTTTTTTATAAGCTGAGTAACGCAGACCTCATGGGTGATAGTATATCGCAGGGGTTGGGCCTTCAACTCTCAAGCAGGGCAGTGGTGTAGCAATGGTGCAGTGGCTTGGGGGAGCGGGCACACTAAAAATACAGGAGCTGCTGCTGCAGCATGGAAAGACACAGCCCGGCGGCCTCCAGCGACCCCCCTCCCCTGCAATTCAACCCCACTAGTGCACCCAGAGTGTAAGTGTCTGCAAGGCACTGACCGGAGGCAGACTCTGATTCCCCTTTCACACCAGCCTAATTTCCTGGGATTTCAACCCTGCTATGGAGCAGGGTTGTTCCCGAGTTCAACCCGGAGTCCTGGCCGGTGTGAAAGGGGTAGGGGGTTGCCGGTCCTTGGTGTGCTATCAGGCCGGAGATCCGCACAGGCGGCAGATGACAGGACAGGTGGAGTATGTAGATGATGCAGCTCTCTGTCACCCTCACTGCCGCCGGAATTTGGGACTGCACTACATCTGCCGCTGGGGAAGAGATAGTTCTCTTATATTTTTGCACAAACCTATCTCCACCGTCAGTAAACATAAGAATCACATTCATTGGCAGGTAGAGAGCATTTGCGGGAAGTAACTAAGCACTTTCTGGGCCCCTGACTAATGTGTACATTTCATCTCACTTGTTAATTAATGATTTAAATCAAATGTAGCGATCCCGTTATCTGACCCGTCACACTTCTGATCTATGACGCAAAAACTAATTTGTAAAAATAGGAAATGACTACTTACAGGGCAGATCTTTGTGTTTAGCCAGGAACGGCCCCTCAAATCTCTTCCGCTTATTCCCTGACATTGCAGAATGGACATTGCATATTATAAGTTAGATTCCTTTTTATTTTATCCTTAGTACAGCTATAGAGTCATATAACTGCTTAGTATTCATATTATACACATTTACAGATTGTTTTTGTTTGAATACAATAAATAATAATGTGTAGATTGCCACTATCGGTGCAATGCCAGACACTAAGCCATGAACCAGTGATGATTCCTCCATGGATGAGGGAAGATGGGAGAGTCTGACACTTGTTCTATATCTAGGAAAGGTACTTGTGTATTATCAGGGCGCCAATCGCATCGCATCGCATCGCATACCACTAATTAAGGTATGCGATGGGATGCGATGGGACCCAATTTGAGGGTTTTAAGGGTCGACTGTACAATTTTAATATTGCGTCGCATCGCATGCCATTATAATGGCATGCGATGCGACGCGATCAGAGACGATTTTACATTGTACAGGCACCCTGATGGGTGATTACTATGTTAAATGCCCCCCCATTGATAACGCCACCCCACTATCAACGCGTCCTCCAACCTTTTCATACCCCACTATCCACATCGGCGTGGAGTTGACTCTAGATAGTGTGGCGAGCGCAGCGAGCCACTGAGCCCGAAGCGCGGCGAGCGCAGCAAGCCCCGCGCGGGCACGCGGAATACATGTGAAGTAATCCGCGCCCCCTCGCAGGGAACGTTGTGCTCGCCACGCTTTGGGCTCGGTGGCTCGCTACGCTCACCACACTATATACAATCAACTCCACGCCGACGTGGATAGTGGGGGTATGAAATGGTCGGAGGACGCGTACCGCCGCCCCACGCGGGCTCGCTGCGCTCGCCACGCTTTGGGTTGGTGTTGATAGTGGGGGTGGTGTTAACAATGGGGGGGGGGGGGGGGATTTCACATAGTAATCAACCATCAGGGTGGCTGTACAATTAAAAATCGGGTCGTATCGCAATCGCATGCGATATGATCACATGCGATGCGATACGACCCGATACAATGGAAATCGTGGGCGCTGTGATAATACACAAGTACCCTAGGAAATTAACATTCCCATACCCTCCAGTATAAAATAGGCGTATTCGTATCCAAAAATACGCCTATTTTATACGTATTCGTATTTTCGGGATTTCCAATCCCGAAAATACGTCCATTCGTATTCGTATTTATGGCACATTCGTATTTGTATTTACAAATACGAATGTATACGCCATTGACAGAATACAAATAGGAATCACCATACAAAAGAATGGTGATTCCTAATTTACTAACCAGCCGTATTGGAAATACGTCCGAAGAAATCCATAGGGGACCTGTGGAAGCAAATTATACAGTACTTACAAGTCTACTCCAACGAAGATCACATCCTCTTTGATCCATGTAGGCTCCAGGGGTACTTGGCAAAAAAACAACCCGAGTACGCGAACCAAGACAGACAGATTAGAAGCAGCACAGTGGCCCTTATTCTGGTCAGTGCGGTAATATCCGCGTGCGTTCGTGCCGCCGATGTTTTGTGTCTGCGCATGTGCAGAGGCGTCTCTGCGCATGTGCGAGCGGGGTGTACGGCCAAATTCCGCATGAAATGTGAACACTCCGAACAGGGGGTGGAGAGGGGCGTGAAGGGCTATTTGGGCTCATTACCATATGCATACGCCCCGCGTTTCATGGGCGTTCCCATGCAAACGCTGGGCGTACGTATGGTAATGCGGCCGTGACGCACGTGTAGGGGGCGGACATATGACATCGCCGGATGTCAGCTGCCCGCCCAGATCCCTGCTTTTGCACGGAAAAATGTCCGTGTGGTCTGAGGTTGCGGGAGCTGGTGGACCACTCGGTCCTGCATTCGATGGTCTGCGACCATCGAATGATGGGGGAGGTTCCCTGAGATGGAGGAGGCGTATTCCGTGAAAAATACACGTGCGGTCCGTTCGGCCAGCCTATTACCGCGTACGGACGGAGTTGGCGATCCGTATGGAAGGCGGGGTTTCGCACGCACGGTCCTGGCCGCATAATCGGATCCGGCCGCACCGATCAGAATAAGGGCCAATGTCTTTGTTTTCATCGTGTCCCCTCGCCACACTTCGGGCTCGTTGGATCGCTGCGCTCGCCACACTTTATAAAATCAACTCCACGCCGACGTGGACACTGGGGGTATGACGTGGATAGTGGGGATATTAACCATTGTGTAGTTTCAGGGCTCCAGAAGCAGTTACGTAGTTTACATAGGCAGCATAGTGCTGTATTGGTATTCTCAATACAGCACTACGTAAACTACGTAACTGCCGCCCTAAACTAAACAAGTAGCCATGCTTGTATTGGCCATGTGAGAGCCAATATGGCTGATGTTGTCCAACACCACAATAGGCCTATATCTTTTCTTGCTAATGAGAAATAGATGGATATAAAAACAACCAGCATTACAGAGTAGGATTGGAGTAGTCACGCAATGCTCCTCTGGGAAAGTTTTGGATGGTAAGGATATATTTCTGGGGCCCCTAGGGGCCTGCTGGGCCCTAGACAGGCACCTAGGTTGCCTTGTGGAAAACCCACCTCTGTATATGACAAAACGAAATAGTTAATGCACAATTATAAAACCTCCTCACAACCTACAAACCCCGACCCCAGCTGCTCATTCTGACCAAATCCTGCAATAAATTCCGTATCCACAAATGGCAAAATGATCTAATCATTAATGAGAAGCAGAAGTTCCCTCTGTGGTGCATGAATATAGCAGCTTTCTAGTGACATAGGTTATAAAGGTATACAGTCACCGGTTCAACAGCCAATCGGTCTACCGCTCTTGGTCTCCAGGCAGAAGGTCAAACCTTCAAAAAGGTCATAATAGGCTGACATGGTCAAACGGTAGACACAAGCAAAGGGTCACCATAGAAAATGATTTACATGATTTTTCATGTTTTCTTCCCCAAAAATAGACATAAAAATTGTATTATTATAATTATTGGGGGCTCTGCTGGGTTGCATACTATTATTTGGGGACCTGCTATGTGGCATCCGAAGTCCCGTTACATTATAAACATCCGGTCACTCTTTTCACATGATAAGAATGGATTTGCCAGATATTTTATGAATATATATATATATATATTTAGGAAAATGGGTAATGATTGGCTGTTAATGATATTTATGTAAAGCATTTTTGACATAAATTCCGCCTGGCCAAATACCCACCCCCCGCCGCCGAATCCCCTATGTACCATGCGAGGGGATGGGTACACGACCATACCCCCTCCCATCCCATGCAGCGAAGGGGAGAGGGGAGAGGCGTTGTGCTGGTGCCAGCCGAGGAATAAAATGAAGGCCTAATTTATTCCATGCTTGTTGGATATCATCCGTCCCGATGTACTGTGGGGGGTAAAGTTTGTAAGGTGACTGCCAGGTTGCTGTGCCAATGTAACTTACTGATGGAACTTTATGTACTGTACATTGGTATTGTACATATCACTTGGGCAGCCTAATGTCAGTCATTATATAAACAGTACCCAGACAATATATTCCCCCCAGGCCCTCCAAGTGCACTGGGTCCCGCCAAAACTAATCCGATCTTGGGTATATGGGAGATGGAGCATGTACCCTAGATGTCCGGATGGAATGAGCATTTGTCCAAAGCTTTTAGTTTTGCTACTGAGAAACCTATTTACATATGCTTGTTTTCCATTGGACGTCTGTTATAGATACGGAATTCTGGAGAATTCTCATAGACTGAGATTAAATGTCATTAAAGGTTTTTAGAGTTTATTCTTTACTAAATGCCAGTTGCACTCAATTTAATGGTGAGCTGATGTATACGTGATGCTGGTCTGCCTGGTAGGCAGTGATGTCTGACTAAATGCCACTTGTATGTCACCAGCCAGCTTCTAGTTCCATTAATGCCCCTCTCTTCAGCAGTTCCTTCCTTACACATGACTATCATGACCTCTATCTGACCATCGGCATCTTTCTGGTCTAGTTATACACTGACATCTTTTTTTCACCAGTATGAATTCAAAGCAAAGATCATTGAGAAGAAGAAAGTGACCTCTGTGTCTGTGGATGGAGGGCAGGTAGTCCCAAAGAAGAACAAGAAGGTTGTAGACTTGTTTTATCCTTTATCAGATGAAGCCAGTGGCGTAACTATGGAGGGTGCAACTGCTATGGGGCCTGGGGGGGCCCCCAAAAGCAATCCCACTGTACCCTCATTAGTTATGTCGCTGTCCACCGTTTACTGCTCCCAGCCCTACCCCTAATTAACTTAGGGAGGCCCTGGACTGCAGAGGCTCTCTCCCTGCTTTACCTCCCTGCTGCTGTGTGCTGCTACAGGCTCCCGCTGATTGCCCCTGTCACAGTGAATGACAGGTAGCATCGACGTCGGCAGCAGGAAGAGCGGGACCCAGAACTGTAAAGGCTCCAGCTTGCACCCAAGCAGGAGCTACCACCCCCCCAGCTCACATACCTTAATATTCCTGCCAGAATGGATTTTTTTGCCATTGTCAGCCCTCAATTAATGTAGCACATACCCCTGCATGGCTCGCTATGCTCACCACACTTTACCGCTCCCATTCAGAGTCGACATTCGGACTGATGTAGAATAGTTTTGCCATTGATCAGGGAAAACCAGATGGTTTCCCTCCATCGAAGACACAGCATGACTGAATATTTTTGTTTACCCAAGGGGCTGGGACACAGAGATGGCTCTGCCCTAACGTCGGTAAAGCCCCAGTCCAGGTTCTGATGGTCCATGGGCCAGTCAGTCAAATAGGTAAAACCAAACATCACATAGTATGCTACCATCGATGTCCGTTTGCACTGTCTATCATCATCGATGGCAACCATAGATGGCGATAGCAATAGTGTCGATGGCCATCCCTAATACTGGACTTGGGAGTTCTGCTGTAAATAGGTAAGAGGGGTGGAGAAGGGAGGGGTTGTTATGGACCCAGGCCCCTGCCGGGGCCCCTCCAACAAGCTGGATAATTAGAGCCTACTCCAGGCCTCTGTTCGCTCCCGGATGCCCCCTCTAGAGCGAACAGCTCAGCGAGTGTGTAACTCGCTGTTCGCTCATAGTCGCACATACGCAACCCCCCCACCATTGGACCCGAGCAAATTGGCCCCCTTATGTCTTTGCACCGATACGAATGACCAGTTCCTGACAGGGTTGCCTACCCTCCCGGAAGGGTCTCGGAAATCGGGTCCCCCTTTTGGCCCCCCGGAAAGAAGGGCAACCCTCCCGCAAAGCCCCCCCCCCCCACCCTGGGGCTTGTGCTGTTTTAGCAATGCTCATCGGCATTGCACGGTGGTGGGCGTGGCTAAAACGTCATGAGTGCTCTGTCCACGCCCATAAACAAGTAGCCAAACGTGTGGCTCCACGCCCCCCCCCCGAGCTGGCTGCCCTCTCCCGGAAAGGGCAGCCAGAAAGTAGGTAAGTATGGTTCCTGGGTATTCGTGAAAGTCCAAGGAACAGGGCCGGCGCCACCACTAGGCATTTTCCTTACAGCGCCCGGGGGGCGGGTGAGCACTGGAGCGCCCCCCCCCCTGGGGTGCTGTTCGTGAATTACCGTACACTGCAGCATTCCCGCTCTGCATCAGTCTATGGGGACATTAAACTACTTGACTATTCCTGATCTAGGAATATAAATATTACATTGCCATTTATTTCATGCTCACAGTATTGATGGTAAAATAATATTCCAGCCGCTCAAGTAATATGATGATAATAAGATCTGATTCCTCGGAATAGTCGGCAGATGAAAATATTTGTTCTCTACCGTCTCCCAGGAGCGATTCCCCCTCAATTGATTTCTGTGCTTCACATAAAAACATTATGATCAGCCAGCGTGAAATAATTAGCGCGGGTGCAGAAGCAGGGAGGGTGTACAGTATTATTACACAGGGCAATCTGGGACGGATGGGACTTAGACAAATGTGATTTAAAGCAAAATTATTTTTTCTCCACAGGCTGAAAACTCATCATTTCTTCTCCGGCTTCCGAGAAATCCCCATCAGAAAAGTCATTTCAGAACATCAAATACAAGCGGTCTCTGTAACCACCCACGGGCTTGTTTCCGTGGGTGAGGAAAGTGGCTCCCTGGCTTTATGTGTAAGCATCGTATGGGCTGGGTGGGTGGTCTGCAGTGATTCACAGATTGGGTGGGTTCTTGTTGCTTTGTGCTCTCACTTCTGGTGGAATGATAAGGACAGTTGCAGAGATCCTCCTCTGGTTCTGCCGGGGATACAGACAAATCGGAGCTGAATAACTAGGACTCCTGTAAGAAACATTTCCTCATCAGCCTTTCTTTCTGAGCATCAGCTGCTGTGACTAGGTCGACACCTAAGATTGGTCGATGAATAAGGTCAACATGAGTTTTTCATGGTTTATGGTATCTATGTCGACACCATGTAAATGTTCCAAGTCCCCTTGCGCTCGCCATGCTTTGGGCACGGTGCCTCGGTATGATCGGCGCACTATTCTATTCTCCCTCTATGCCCACTTGGATAGTATGAAAAAACATATTTTAAAAAGAAATAACTTGAAAAGCTCATGTCAACCATATTTGTGTCGATCATGTCCATGTCGACCTTAAATTCGACCTGCCAGTGTCGAACTAGGGTATGTTGACCATTCTTACGTGCCGACCTAGTTAGTGGTGGACCTAGACATTGTCGTTCCAGGGATCGCATACCCCAGGCTGTTATATTTCTAGCTCTGCTCAGTACGTTCTCCGGCACAGAAAGCAGGAATACATTTGTCAGGGAGATCTCCTGTGTTCAGTACCAGATTTGTCTATTTATCACATTTGCTGAATCATTCCACCACACGCAATTCCTGCACCTACATACAGTACCACCCCATTCAATCAACTGAATCGTTTTTGGTGGAAATTGCTGAAAATGTATAATACAAAACCCCCGGGGTTGCATATTGTACCGTCTGTCAGTGTCAGACTAGTACATGAAGGACCCACCAGGAAATCCAGTGGAATGGGCCAAAAGCAAAGCGGTGTGGCCACCCACCAGAGAGGGTGAGGCTAGGCACCATTTAGGCAACAATGCAAAGGACCGCTTTTCAAAGGAGGGCACAGGGGTGTACCATAAGACACACCAAATTTGATAGGCAGGAGGGCAAATCTTGGTGTAGAAACAAATCAAAGACCCAGGTCCATTAATGACCCTACTTAGGGTTACCACCTTTCCCCTTTAATTCCGGACACATATTAATTACACAGGTTCTGTGGCTGGCTGGCTGACTTCAAGACTCCATATCACCTGGTTTTAAACGTCCACAGAACCTGTGAAATTAATGTGTCCGGAATTAAAGGGGAAAGGTGGTAACCCTACATCAAGTGACTGACCCTTAGAGGAGGGAGGCCCATAGGATATTTGTCCTGTGCAACTGTGGGCCAATCTGACCCCATCGTCCGGTCATAAATATCATTGTTTATGTGCAACCGGCTCTATATTTTTGAGCAGCAGAGAGCGGCACAGGGCCCAGGTACTGATCAGGGGTGTGGCCTGATCGCGCATGGATGTGCCCCATAAAATACTAAGGGCCCTTTATGGGTGGTGCTTTTTGAAGGGAGGAATCAGTTCCTTTTTATTACCTTGTGAAGGCAGATAGGTCCCTTCTCTGTTACTAGAGCAAAATCATTGGCATTGTTCTGGAGTCTTCTTTCCAAAGATGTCACAGGAAAGATGGTGCTGCCACTTAGGAGGGACCTGTCTGCCTTCACAAGGTAAGTATTTACTTCAGGGGAACGTGAGTAGCTGTCAGCAGACCCTAGCCCCACCGGGCCCCTCCAGGAAGCCCGGATAATTATGGCCTTATTCTAGTTCACTCTGACAAAATCCTTCTTAGATGGACAAAACCATGTGCACTGCAGGTGGGGGCAGATGTTACTTGTGCAGAGAGAATTAGATTTGGGTGGGGTTTTACTTCAAAGTGAGATCTATATTGCAGTGTAAAAATAAAGCAGCCAGTATTTACCCTGCACAGAAACTAAATAACTCACCCAAATCTAATTCTCTCTGCACATGTTACATCTGCCCCCCTGCAGTGCACATGGTTTTGTCCATCTAAGAAGGATTTTGTCAGAAAGAGTGAACTAGAATAAGGCAAAAGAGAAAAACTAGAACTAGAATAAGGCCCTTAATACCTGCCCCATCTCGGCACCAGCATCAGGGATAGCTAGGCCAACTATGGAATTACAACTTAATAATTCTAGTTCTTATAACAATACACTTCTTTGTGGAAAACCAATCTCTCCTGTAATAAACAAATTGTATCCGTTACACAGTCGGTTGGCCATACGCGTGTTACAGCGCTGATTATATTTTCCATCCCCTTTTTTAATTGAGATGAAGTTTTGTTTCTAAAACTGAATAATGTCTAAGAAGGAAGCAGACAATGCTAATTCGATTTTTATTGTTCTGTCGGTTGCAGTCACCTCCAATGAGTGTCTGAGTTCAATGCAATATTCTTCCTGGGTAGTGCAATATTAATGTTTTCATGCGACTGGTAATGTGCTGTAATGATTTAATTGCTTCAATCCGGTTTCCATTACTGTGCATAAATGTGGAACAATCTGGTTTGGTCATGGTTATTAGATAGACAATATCATGGTCAATAATCAAGGTCGACAGGGTAAAAGGGTTGACGGGGATATCATCAGGAAACTGGTTGTCATTGACAGGTATATATATATATATATATATATATATATATATATATATATATATATATATACAGGGCTATTTTTCAGCAGGCTCCAGCAGGAACTGAGGCCCTTATTCTAGTTCACTCTTTTACACCTGCCTCACCTGCAGTGCACATGGTTTTGTCCATCTAAGAAATATTTTGACAGAAAGAGTGAACTAGAATAAGGGCCAGAGTTCCTGCTGGAGCCTACTGAAAAAATAGCCTTGTATATATATATATATATATACAAGAAGAAAAACAGCGGCACTCAAAGGGTCTTGGTTTAGATTTCAATGTTGTATTTTCATTTGGTAACAACGAAAAACGTGAATAATGTCAAACAAGTAAACTGCACATGGTTTCAGCTACTCCAACGTTTCAATGCAACCAGCATTTTTGTCAAGGAGCCATGTCAGTGCAAACATGTTTGTACGGAATCGGTACATCTGTCAGAATGAACTTAGGTCTACAGTCATTAGGTCGACCCCATTAGGTCGACTGGCTGGAAGGTCAACTTGATTTAAGGTCGACATGGGCCAAGATCGACATGACTTAAGGTCGAATTTGCATAAAGGTCGACATGAGGAAGGTCGACTGGTCATAAGGTCGACATGGGTTTTTCACTGTCTTTTGATACGAATGTCGACACAGCCGACATGGACACAGTTGGCAATGAGAATCGGACCTTCGCATCGCTCGCGATGCATCGGGCACGGTGGTAAGCCACAGCTTTAATAACCTCCTCCACGCCCTAGTGGATGGTAGGGCATGAAATACCGCCTGTCGGCACATGTCGACTCAAAAAACAGTGAAAAACCCCATGTCGACCTTATGACCAGTCGACCTTCCTCATGTCGACCTTTATGCAAATTAGACCTTAAGTCAGGTCGACCTTCCTGCCAGTCGACCTAGTGGGGTCGACCTAATGACTGTAGACCTAAGTTCATTCTAATAGACGACCGCTTCCGTTTGTACTGACATGGCTCCTTGACAAAAATGCTGGTTGCATTGAAACGTTGGAGTAGCTGAAACCATGTGCAGGTTACTTGTTTGACATTATTCACGTTTTTCGTTGTTACCAAATGGAAATACAACATTGAAATCTAAACCAAGACCCTTTGAGTGCCGCTGTTTTTCTTCTTGTCTACAAATTGTGAGAGAGGGCACCTGGGCAGCATAAAGATTATAAAAACAGAGTGCTGGTTCTACAAATCGTATATATATATATATATATATATATAGTATATATACTACTTAGGTTTAAACGTTTAATATGCAATGGTCGACACCACAAAGGTTGACATGTTTATTTTGTTATGTTAACCTAACCCTCAACCTAACCCTAACAAAATTGAGAAACTATAAAAAAAAAAAAACACATGCCGCTTATGTTGTCTCGGCCCTTTAACCACATCCAAATATCTGGTTTTACCAGTGGCACAAAATAATGTGGTCAAGTGATTTGAAGCAAAGCACACATTATGGTTTGATGAATCAGGGGCAAGGATGAAGGCAGCGGACTCAAAAGGGGTGACACCAAAGTGCCAGCTCTAGGGACAGACCCATCTCCAGGGGGCACTCAACATCTCTGGGGATGCTGGACATGCCCCCAGAGTGATAAAAAAAATATAGGGATGTGAGACCACGCCCACTCATAAATAGACCAGGCCCCCATTTTGGCTAGTAACAACTCTGGCATGGTGGGGTGTTCAATGCAGAGTTTGACACGGGTGTCACCATACCTGGTGACACCTCTTGCTGAAATTGTCCCAGTTTTCGATATGAGTAAGTTGGAAGTTAGTGGTCTATAGGTTGTAGGGTCGTTCTAGCTTGAAAATAAGATGCGCACAGCATCTATTCCTGAGGGGCTGGGTGCATAGCCAGCAGCTCACAGAGCCACTAGCCATGCCCCGACAGCGGCAAAAACTGGGTGTGGCCTCGTGAGAATAGGCCACGGCCCAAAAATGCCGGTCCTTCAGCACACAAAGTGTCCCTCCTCATCACAGTCCGATGTTGGGAGGTATGAGAATCTATTTGCTCTTCCATGATATTATCCCACAACGGGCGATGCTTTCAGACTGTAATAACACAAGGCCGTTGCCGGCTATGCGTTGCCTGGTGCTGTTATGCACGTTCATTGTTAGGCCGACCCTGACATATCTCCTCGCTCTCAGTACAAACTCTAATGGAGGGTTTCATTAGTGAGGACAAAGCTGCTCATTGTCACAAATGGATCTAGCAAAATAAATCTGACTCGCGTTATAATCTGCTCTCTCCGAGCCCCCCACACTTTGCATCAGTGAAGAATTAACCCCTTCATTCTCAACTCTCGCCGTTGATTAACTACCATGACAACAAAGGGCCTGATTCAAACCTGGTTGCTAGGTTGCGTGTAATCGCAGCCTTTAGAACAGATAAAAAGCTGCCTGGCTGAATGCCCCCCCCCCCCCCCCCCTGGCGCCTGAAGCCCATCGCTAGCATGTGAGGGAATGTGTTTGCAACGTGACCATCAAATTATTTCTTCCGCCTTTTCTCTGAAAAGTCTATACTTACTTTTCAGATGCCCGTAGATTGCTGAATTGGGGGCGGGCACTGATGTCATGTAACGTCAGCCGCCCCCACCCCAAACAGGCATCGCCACGCCTGCGTTCTCAGGGGAGACATAATAAACCTTTAAAAGAGGACAGTTGCAGAGGTTGCCTGTAGCAACCAATCAGCTGATTATTTTATAGAATGTACTTGACAAATTGCAGTTTAAAACAAATTGGTTTCTATGGGCAACTTCTCCCCTTGTCCTGTTTAGAAGGTTAGATTCTTTTCCCCATCAGGGTTGGTTTAAGCATACCTCCTAACCTGTGGCTCTCACTAATCGGGACCTGTAGTGCAGAAAAGGGGGCGGGGCTACATTGGTGGTGGGCGTGGCCTCATATATAGGCGCATGGGCTAGTGCTGCTCATTTTTGGGGGTGTGCTCAGCGCTCTCCTAGCAACTGGGGAGCCCCTTGCTCCCTCTCTGCACCGAAGAGAAGCTGCACACTTGCACACAGCTGCTCTTCAGTAATCACCGGGTCCCCCCAACTGCAGAGCAGCGGTGAACTCCGTCCCCCCACTGGACATTACCAGCAGTGGGAGGGACAGCGGGACAGTCTCCAAATAGCGGGACTGTCCTACTGTACCAGTTGCAAAATATGGTTTTAGGTTCTCATGGGCCTGTAGCCTAAAATGTTCAGGGCCCTATTATGGGAAGTGGAGGAGGTGAGGCCAATGCCATGTAGAACCCATACACTATATCTCCCTAAACATATAAAAGTACAAAAATGGCATAATTGTGTATAAAATAGAAATGCAATTGTATTACTTATGCTTTATGGCCGAGCATGTGGCTGTGTGGTGTCTGCCTGGGGATCATCACGCTGGCATGGTAATGGACCTATTTTTATTTGTAGGCCTGGAGCTGCAGCTCCATCCCTCCATTGTTCATCCGGCCCTGATGCTGTGTTATTTACAGGAGTGATTAGTAAGGTGCAGCTGGTCCATGGTTACAGCTGCAACAATGTAACTATGAGCGACAGCTGCACAGATGAACACTTTCTGTGGCTGCTGTACACGGATCTCACATACTCTATTCATAGGACCAGGGCCGGAATAAGGGTCCCATGGGCCTGGAGCTGGACATGACCAAGGACCTACTATGAGAAATGGAGGAGGAGAGGCCAATGCCATGTAGAACCCGTACACATAAGCACCAATGTCACCAGTAATATATGCAGTACAAAAATTGCATAATTGTGAAAAATGCAATTGCAATACTTATGATCTATGGCCAAATATGTGGCTAGCTGGTGAACAAAGAAGAAAAAATGATGGAGATTTAGTTGGATTGTAAACAAAGATGTCACCACATTTCCAAACACATAAACATACACCAAAAATTTGAACAATCCACAATCATCAAGGCGCAACTTAATGTGTGTCATAAAAATTGTACGTTCTTTGTTGAATAGCCCTCCTCTCCAACTGTAGACGGGGACTCAACGTGCTGGGTGCAGGGCGACCCATGCGAACACTGGGCGTTCTCATGAGAATGGGCTGATAACGCGGGTGCGGGGAGCTGACATCACCGGATGCTACCCACTTCCCTCAGAATGTGCACACAGATGCTCTGAGCAACCTTAGATCTGCGCGCACGTTCCACATCATTCGATGGTCTGTAAATTTACGCAGGCTGTAAATGGATGTTTATGTAAAACATCCGTTCACATGTCGTGTGAACGTACGCGGAACCTGAATGGAGCAGAGAGAAAGGCAGGTGTCTGCTGACACAGGAACTATCACCGGCGGGGCTGTGCTGACCTGAATCCCTTAAAAGGGCTCAGGTGTCCAATCACCTGAGCAAGATCGGACCAGCCCCCCGGATAAATAAGTGACAGCTGTGGTGAGGCGCGCCAGGCAGCTTCCCCGTTGCCCTGACAACCTCCTGTGGAAGTGCGGGGGGCCAGAGAGTCCTGGCGTCGCTGGTTGCGCTAACAGGCTATCAGAGAGCACCGGTACTTCCTGTCAGACTGGCTGCTGGGACCATGAGCGCGGTTAACACATGCTGCCATGATGATGGGTCTATTTGTATGTGTAGGCCTGGGGCCGCAGCTCCATCCGCCCTATAGTTAATCTGGCCCTGCTACCCATACTGTATGTCTTATATTTTTTGCGTATAAGTTGTTCCATCCAACACGTGAGAGTAGAGAGGTCTCCGGCTGCTAGCCCAGTTCTGGGGATAGCTCCCTCAATGTGATGTCTCCAACCTTAATTAAATCAAATAAATATTCATGAATTATGCAAACGGTATCTGCAGATTGTGAGACGAGCAGCACCTTTCATCTCCAAATGTTCCAGCATAATTAAAGCGTCAGGCAGCTTGTCGTCAGTGGTGACTAATTACACAGGGCAAATATTGCTGTCTGCCTCCCACAGCAAGTAAACAGCAGCCTGCTGTTATCTGTATCTGGTGTGTGCCCTTTACCTGTATATTCTATACATTGTCTGCACAGAAAAGAGCACCCTGGGGCCAGATTTACTAAGCTTGAAAAGTGATAAAATAGAGAGTGATAAACCACCAGCCAATCAGCTGTTAACTACCAGGTCACAGGCTGTATTTAAAAAAATGACAGGTAGGAGCTGATTGGTTGGTGGGTTATCACTCTCCATTTTATCACTTTTCAAGTCTTAGTACATCTCGCCCAGGTGTTATTCCTTCTATTACACCCCGGAGGTTCCATAAATATCATTACAAGTGCAGTTTCTTTACCACCAGGCATCAGGTGTAATATCGCAGCGCCCCGACTATCGGGCTGTTACCGCTGGGATGCAGGAATAAGAGAGAAGGGATAACGATATACAAGGAACCGCTCCTAAATATTTCACTGACAAATCTGTTAATCAGAATAAATTGGCAATAATAGATTAATCAATAATAAAAACAATACTTTTAATAATAAGCTAATATATTTCACAATAAAAAGCTGTATGTGTATGTAGCTATAAATGGGTTGGGTACGAGATCCCGACACTCAGGATGCCCACGGTCAGAATACCATCAGCGGCATCCCCACAGTTGGAATCTCGACACATTTTGATAAGTACTCTAAAGCTAACCCACTCCTCCTGCAGCCTAACCATAACCCTCCCCTGCTGAAGCCTGACCCTCCCCCGGTACCTAACCCTGGGGCAGATGTACAAAGCCTGGTGAAGAGATCAAGTGGAGATTAAGTGGAAGGTGATAACACACCAGCCAATCAACTCCTAACTGCCATTTTTCAAACACAGCTGTTTGGTTGGTGCGTTATCACCTTTCACTTTATATCCACTTTATCTCTTCACCAGGCATATCGGTACATATAAAATATACTAGGTGATTCATCGCGACCTACGGGCGCTCTTCACACCGTCGTAAGGGGCTGCGCCCCCTTAATTTGTGAACATTTGTATATGAGAAAGATAGTTAGAATTGTATGAAAGATGGCCTGTATTGCAACTTGAGTTATAGGTGAAATGTGTTAAATAGAGAGCATATGATGTAGAAGGGGGTGTGTATTGTTTTGTTTAATTAAAAAGCGGTTACAGAGTAAGATGTACATTGATAGTGTGGAGGGTACAGTGACATTTGTGGGTGGGGGGCTGTGTGTGCATGTTGTTTAGGTGTGTGTGTGTGCAATAGTATAGTAGGGTGTTTCTGAGTCAGCGGCTCCCCACTGGCGGAGTGGAAAACAGGAGGCTGGGTAGTGATAGGGGTGTGTGGGCATAAGGGGGACTAAAGAGGAGGGTGGGAGATACTGTGCAGCTTCTGCCAGTGGGTGAGGGTCCAGCGTGGCAGTACAGGAGTACAGGATGGTGGCCCTTAGTCAGTGTCTCCTCCTACTGGGTGGGAGTTAGGGTGCATGAGAGCAGGAGGCTGGGCTATGAGGCATGATAGGGGCGTGTGGGCAAAACAGCGTCAGCGACTCCCCAGTGGTGGAAGTTACGGTTCAGGAGAGCAGGAAGCTGGGTAGTGATAGGGGTGTGTGAGTATACGGGGGACTAAAGAGGGGCTTAGGGGTGCCGTGAATTGCGGGAGGGGCGCGGGGGGTGCCGTGAATCAAGGGAAAGGGGGGCGCAGGTGTCGGCGAATAGCGGGAGAGGGCGGGGGTCCGCAAAGCGTGGGAGGGGGCGTGAATTGCGCGAGGGGGGTTGCGAATCGCGGGAGGGGGGGTGCGCGGGGGGTCCGTGAATTGCGGGAGGGGGGGGGGGGCACGGGGCACGATGAATCACCTAGTTGGTTATATATTCTTGTAGAAGGATGGTAGGATGTTGCTGTCATTCAGAATGCATTTACATAAACAGTAATAGTAGCAGTAAAAGGTCTGACTTAAAACACCTACAGTAAAACAGAACAGGTGTTATATATTATACAAAGAATTGGTTGATGATGTGTAGGTTGACGTGCACATAGTTCATAGTTGTCACTGAAAAAAAATTGCTGCAACAAAAAATCAACACAGAAAGTTCAACACATGTAAATGTTGACATAAGTGTGGCACTTCATCGGTGTCCATGTCGACACATGAGAATGAATATGAAAACATTCAAAAAAAGAAAAATAAATCTTCAAAAACTCATGTCAACCTTTTTCATTGTCGACCATAGCCGTGCCAGTGTTTTGCATGTGCCATTTAATCCTGGGGTTGCCGTGAATCGCGCGCGGGGGTGGGAGGGAGGAGGTGAGGGGTGTCCGCGAATCACGGGAGGAGGGGTCGTGGGTGGATGCCGTGAATTGCGGGAGGGGGGGTCGCGGGGGGGGTGTGGAGGGTGTGTGGGTGCAGCAAATTGTGGGAGGGCGCGGGGGGTTTCAGTGAATCGTGGGAGGGTGGGTCGCGGGGTTGCCGCAATGACGACAGGAGGGGGGTCAGGGGTGGGGAATCGCGGTAGGGGGGGTCGTGGGGGGCACCGTGAACCGCGGGAGGGGGGGCCCGGGGGGTTGGCGCGAATCGTGGGAGGGGGGGTCGCGGGGTGCCGCAAATCGCAGGAGGGGGTGTTTCACGGGGTGGGGCCGCGAATCGCGGGAGTCACCGGGGGTGCCGCGAATTGCGGGGGGTGTGCTGCAAATCGCGGGAGGGGGGTCGCGGGGAGTGCCGCGAATCGCCGCAAGAAAAAATCAACACAGAAAGGTCAACACATGTAAATGTTGACATAAGTGTGGCACTTCATAGGTGTCCATGTCGACACATGAGAATGAATATGAAAACATTGAAAAAGTGAAAAATAAATCATGTCAACCTTTTTCATTGTCGACCATAGCCATGTCAGTGTATTGCATGTGCCATTTAATCATGGGGATGCCGTGAATGGGGGGGGGGGGGGGGGGGGAGGGAGGTGCATACCTCCCAACATGACCCTCTCCAGGAGGGACACATTGCTCTGTTTCTGGACTTTCTTCTTAATTTATGGATTACCATTACCTGTGCTTAAACACCTTTCTTATCAATTACCCTGTTTAAAATGACAGGTGATGACAATCATAAATTAAGATGGAAGTCCACAAACATAGCATTCTGTCCCTCCTGGAGAGGGTCATGTTGGGAGGTATGGAGGTGTGGGGCGCTCACCTGGTGTGTAGCTGTGTCTTTGCTGTGTAACATGGAGAGGCAGAGGGTGTCTGGCACTGTCTGTGGGCTCACTGGGCTGGTTCTCTGTCATGTGAGTCAGAGGCTCCACCCAGCGTTACAGCTCCAGACACACTTTGAGTGACAGATGTAGCCAAATATATGAGATAAATCAGAATGGAAATATATATTAATGTAGGATTATGTAGGATTATTTTATTTGTTTTTTCATTTATCCTCATGTTATCATTTGTTTTCTGTACTTGTTTGCATATATATCTATACACACACACTTTCTTGCCCGCAGTAGAAGGTCCCAAAATGAAATACAGGGTTGCCCACCTTTCCGGGGTGACGGGAGGGGGACCCGATTTTCGGTAGCCTTCTGGCCATTCCGGGAGAGTATGCAACCCTGGGGCAGTTGGGAGTCAGGGCCGACGCCACCACTAGGCAGCTCTAAGCATTGGAGGGCGGGGGTTGGAGCTGGTCCCACCCCAGATGGCATGGAGGTGAGTGTAAAATCCCCCCCCACCGCCGCATAGCCCCCCGCGGAGAGGCTCGCCAGCAGACTCATGCAATTAAGCAATTTTTAGGCCACGTGCCATCGTTAGAAAGTTGGGAGTTATGCATACAGTATTAGCTGATTCGTAATACTTGGTGAGTTCCAATATTTTTTTTTAATGAAGCACCTAGTGCCATCTTGTGGTAACTGCTGAAATTGGAAATATTTGTTTCATTTATTTATGTAGTTATATACAGTTCTTATATAGGACGGAATATTCCGTTGCGCCTTACAATTGGAAACAGTGATAAAACAAACTAGGTAAGTACAAACCAACATAGGGGTAGGAGGGCCCTGCTCGCAAGCTTACAATCTATAGGAATTTATTGTAGACTAGTTAAAAAAGGGGGAGCTGTCAGCACCTAGCATCAGAGGCAGATTTACTACAAGACAACCTATGCACCTGCCTAGGGCCCAGCAGTTCCAAAGGGGCCCCATAAATATACTCTGGCCATCCAAAACATTTTCAGAGGAGCATTGCGTAACTACCGCGTGACGTCATGACACCACATGGACCCGCCCACACTTCCAGTTTCTTTGACAGAATAAAACATATGGTACTCTTTACCTAGCACGGCGCCCACGATTTTGATCGCGGGCATCGCAGGTAAAAAAATCGCGGTCATTGAATGCACTAAAAATCGGGTGCGACCGACGCGATGCCCGCGATTTTCCATAGGGAACAATGTTAAATGTCTCAATTGACCCGATTTTTCTGTTCAATGCCTCAATTGACCCGATTTTTCCATAGGAAACAATGTTAAATGGCCCACAGAGGACAAATAGCCACCCTGAAGTGTGAAATGGCCCCCACAATTGTTAACGCCACCCCACGATCAACGTGAACCCGAAGCGTGGCGAGCGCAGCGAGGCTGCGAGGGGCGGCGGTACGCGTCCTACGACCTTTTCATACCCCCACTATTTACAGTCAGAACAGTCAAACTTTGGAACTGTCTTCCTGAAGAAGTGGTGTCGGCAGACACTATAAATACGTTTAAAATAAGGTTGGATAAACATTTATTGGTTAAAAACATCCATGGGTACGAATAAGTAACATAATCTGTCTTTAAAATATCAGAACATACTATACAACAAGGGATAAGCTACTTTAAACATAGGTTGAACTAGATGGAGGCAAGTCTTTATTCAGCCTCACCTACTATGTAATTATGTAAATATGATTATTTAATGAGATGCGAATTTGTGACAAAAAAGTACGATAAAGTAAGATTTTTAGTCATGAGAATGTACGCATTTTCAGATATGTGCGATTTTGTGTAAAAAAAAAAAAAAACCTGCGTGGGCATAACGGTCCTGGTTTCATAAAATCATGGGGCAAAACAAATAGGGTTCCCCTGGATTTTATAAAACCAGCACCAGGCCGGTCCTGGTTTCAAAAATACGGGGGACAAAATGAGTAGGGGGTCACCTGTATTTCAAGAACCAGCACCGGGCCCAATGAGCCAGCAGGGTAATGCCACAGCCAGGGGGAGACTTTTTATACAAGTCCCCCTGGCCAAAGCATTCACCCCTTGACCGGTTAGCATTGGCAGGAGTCCTGGGGAGGTGAGGACCCCTCCAAAGAAGGGGTCCCCCCTCCAGAATTTACCAGCCCATGCTGAAGCCTGGGGCTGTACCCGATGCCCCTGGGCAGTGGGCATTGGGCTGATACATGGTGTAAAATTAGAAATAACTATTGTGTATTGCTGTGGAACCAGCAAGCCTGCACCGCATGCAGGGACTTGGAGAACCACAACATACAGGGCAATATAGGGTCCGCTGGGACTTGTAGTCCCACAGTAGTACAAATAGTTAAATAAATACAAACACACAGCCTTACAGTACAACTTTATTACGCACGGAGCCCATTCATTCAATACTCACCTATGTTGCCACAAAGCATCGGTTCCCTTCTCCAGTAGTATCCCCGTATTTCTATAACCAGCACCAGCCTCATGGTCCGGTCCTGGTTTCCAAAATATGGGGACAAAAAAATAGGGGTACCTGCCCAATCTGAAGCCTGGATCTGTTAATGGTGGCCCTGGCGGTGTAAAAAACTTTTGTGTGTAAAAATAGATCAATAAACTATTGGGTTAAGCTATGGAACTACAAGTCCAAGCAAGCCTCCCCCGCATGCAGGGACTTGGTGAACCACAGTTACCAGCATGTGGGGCATTAAAGGACTCACTGGTACTGTACTTGTAGTTCTACAACAAAACCAATTCTCAAATAAAAGAAACACACCTTAGAAAATAAAATTTGAATTCATACTACAATCACTTATACATACTTACCTAAAGGTTCCAAGGTAGGCCCGTCCTCTTCTCCAGTAGAATCCTTTAGGATACTCAACATCTAATCTGCTGTAGATTTCGTCCTCTTTATTCCATGTAGCATCCCAGAGGTTAAAATAACAAACCAAGGGGTCCCATAGCCATAATGAACTGGAGGAGCCACAAATGTGTTTCCACTTAGGGCTCCTCCCCTGAACTGGGGGATTTTCCAGTGACGTTAGATAGCAGGTACTCCCTCCTGAAGCCCACTACTGTAGAAGCCTGGGGGGGCTTTTATTGGGAGGGTCCCCACTCCCCCAGAGTCCCGGCCCAGTTAATGCTTTGGCCCAGAGAAACTTGTATGAAAAGTTTCCCCCGGCTGTGGCATTACCATCATAGGCGTGCGCAGCACATTTCCTTAGGGGGTGCACATTTCATTAGGGGGTGTCTTACACACACATTGGGTCCTACTTGCCTACCCTCTCGCATTTAGCGGGAGTCTCCCGCTTTGTCAATCATTCTCCCGGCCCCCGCAAATCCCTTGGGTCCTCCCAGTTTTTAATCCCCATTGCCCAAAAAAAGTGACTGCGCATGCGCGAACGCGTCATTGCGGGGGCAGGGCCGAAATGCGCAATGTCCTGACCTCATTACGATGGCCACTGCGGGGCTGTGAGGGTGTAGCGCTGGCTGGTGAACCCGTGTGGTCCGGCAGCAGGAGCAGTGGCAGTGGACTGAGGCAGTGAGTCGGGCAGTGGGAGCCGACTGCTATGTGTTCCAAATCTCAGACTGGTTGGTCATGTTGGCTGCTGCCCCGGCCGTCACAGAGTGAGACAGGCAGCGGCAGCTAGAAGAGCCCTATCACGCCCCTTTGACAGCACCACGTTTTGAGAACACAGTGGGTCCCGAAAATGGGCAGAGCTACACAGACTAGAGGGGCGTGGCTAAACGTGACAAAGGGGGGCGGAGCTACACAGAAGCCGTCTGCACTGTGCAGATACAGTATGTATTCCACAGGGTCAGCGAGCGTACTTGGGTAAGTGGAGGCAGAAACAGTGAGTGATTACTGTGTGTGTGTGGGGCTATTATGTATAGTAGCAGTGTACTGGGGGCATTATACAACCCCCAGGTGGCAAGGAGCATCTAACCGCCTGGCAAGGAGAATGTAACTCCTGCCAACGATCATGTACCAATATGGCATGTGGTATTGTATGTAATGGACCTTATGGTATGTGGCATACTGTGTAATGGGTATTACAGTGTGCTGCATAATGTGTAATAGGCATTATGGTGTGCGACTATGTGTAATAGACATTATGGTGTGTAACAATGTGTAATAGACATTATGGTGTGTGACAATGTGTAATAGGCATTATAGTGTTCATACTCCTGTGCAGTGTGTTTAAAGGGCTCTTTATTGTGCAGTGTGCCTAAGGAGCGCTAGCTGGCGCAATGCGTAAGTGACATTACTATGTGATATAATGTGAAAAACAGACACTACTGTGTGGTGTGAATTGGTACTATTATGTGGCCACGCCACATCCCTACGAAGGCACATCCTAAATTTTTCGCACTGCCCCTGTTTTTAGTGTGTGTGTGTGGGGGCACCAAAATGATTTGTTAAGGCACTGCTGCTACTGGGCACATTATGTGCATAAAAAATACTACTGCTATTTACATTATACACCCTTTTATAGGAAAGCGGAATAAAATAGTTTGTAGGGGGGCGCCATACACCCTAGCACCGGCCCTGCCGGGACTGGAGGCCGGAAGCACAAGTGTCAGTCAGAGCGGACTCAGCTGTGTAAGGAGCGGCAGCTGCACAAAGTATAAGCATAACTGTGACTGTAAGCAGCGTACCTCTCTCCCCCACCCACTAAGCTTGCTTCTTATTGATCCTCCCTCCACCACTGGAGATATATATATATATATATATATATATATATATATATATATATATATATCTCCCTGTTTATATGTGAATCCCTGTGGCTTGATTGCTTTCTGTAGGTGGTAGGGATTCATCAGTGTGGGTGGCACCACACATTTATAATAAAGAGGTGCCTGATGGCAGTCCCTCTACGAGGGAGTAGCACTCAAGTGGCTGATTCAGGTCTCCAAATAGGGGCAGCACCCCAAGATTATTTAGGAACAGACATGTTAACCGAGACCTGGCATGGGGGAGACAGAATGAGGCCACAGTTGAATAGGCACAGCACCATGATAAATATCCTATTAACAGCATAGATACGCCCATATGTGTCACTAGACACGCCCTTTGAAACATGACACACCCCTTCAATGGTGCACAACGCTGCTCTCGGTGCATTTTGCTAGCATCTAAAATCTCCCTCATTTTGCTTTTCAAAAGTAGGCAAGTATGCATTGGGTGTGTCTAACACCACCAATCAGACGTGTGTACCACTCGCTACAATATAAAACATCTCTCAGCCACAGCATAATCTTCTGCCTAGTTCAGTTTTAATCTTCTAATTACTCTGTGTAACATTACATGCAAATAAAGGGGATGCAGTTACAATCCCGGCGGTCGGGATCCCGGCGTTCAGAATCCCGACGCCGGAATCCCGACCGCCGAAATGCCGACACATTCTCCCTCCGTGGGTGTCCACGACACCCCTGGAGGGAGAATAAATTTGTGTGCCGAGTGTAGCGAGGCACCGGGCCAGCTGCGTGGCGAGCCCCCCACGTCCCCCCCCCCTTGTCGGCATTTCGGCTGTCGGGATTCCGGCGTCGGGATTCTGAACGCCGGGATCCAATACTGAATCCAAATAAAGTCATAAACATGTATGGATGACGGAGGTATGTAGTGATATGACAATGGTCTAGTACAATTAACAATGCAAAACACACATACTTGATTGATGGACGCTTGTTTTAATGTAATACCAGTTCTAAAAAGCAAAAGTATATAAGGATTTGCACAGCCTGTGCACCCCTAACACTCTATGTGCGCACGCCTATGATTACCATGCTGGTTGGGCCTGGTTGTCAAAATATGGGGGACCCCTATTCATTTTGTCCCCCGTATTTTAGGAACCAGGACCAGTCCATGAGCATGGTGCTGGTTATAGAAATACAGGGGGACCCCAACTTGTTTTCCCCCAGTATTTCTACAGGGGGGAAAACTCTATGAGCCCAGGGCTGGTTATATCTGTGTGGGGTACACCACCATACCTCCCAACTTGCAGTGGCGTAACTATAAATTTTGCTCCCCCCTGCCAAAAAAATTATTGCGCCTCCCCCCCCCCCCACACTGCCCATACACGTCCCGATCCTGGCGTGTGTTCTGGGCTAAAATAGCATTGCATGCCGTGTTCATGCGTTGTGCATGCAATGCGATGCGATAAAAAGCAAGTACAAAAAGTATGTGCAGCACATACTTTTTGTACTGTGCGATGAGATGCCGCAGGAGCGCGCATCTCATAGCATACATCGCGGCGCTGGGATCGGGATGTGTATGAGCAGCCATAGATTCATTAGCACTTCTTTAAGCCTCTACTTAATTCTATGCTAAATGAGTGAATTACAAGAGAAAAAAACCCACAAACCCCAAAACAAGCTACTGGAAAATATTAGAATAATCCCAAAAACAAGCAACCCTAAAAAGAAAAATAAGCAACTCACAAAAATAACAAGCACAAAACGGCTTGTTATAAACTGACTATATGGGTGAAGGAGTGAGCGCAGTGTACAGTAACTACCTTTATTCTATCTGGATTATTCTGGAACTAATGCCTTTGTGCTCACTGCTCAGTTTCCCAATCCCGGCTCCTCTCCAGTGTGGCCTTTGTCCCCAGCGTGTGACGTCTGACGTGATGACGTCACACGCACGCATAGGAGAATGAAGCAGACAGTGTAACCAGCAGTCACCCCCGCCCTTTCATTCGACGGCAGCCGCAGCCCGCACGCCTAACCTCCCACCCATTGGTCAGCCGCCCGCCCATCAAGAAGCAATGTGACAGTGAGTCTGTGAGACTGTCATGGCTGCGCCCATGCCGCTGCCGACTCGCCTGTGCGGTAGCGGCAGGCGGCGCGACAGGCAGCAGCACATAATGTAACTGTAAGAGCTCATTGCGACGGGCGGGAGCAGGCGCCCACGCAGCACTCGCTCCCCCAAGCGTTGGCGGGGGCTGCCTTACGCAATCTACACCACTGCCAACTTGTAGGGAGACCAAGGGACACAGTGATACGCGCCACAGGCGCGCCGTAAATTTGGGGGTGTGGCCCAATTAAAGGGGGCGTACAGCGTTTATTCCCCGCTGCTCAGCAGCCAACAGGGGGACTCCCAACAGCCCCCCCTCGCTGCGGGACAATGCCAGCCACAGGAGGGATGCGGGAATGTCCCCGAAATACCGGGACATTTCCGCGGTAATCGGGACTGTTGGGAGGTATGCACCACACCAATTTTTAAAATTAATTTTTTTATTATATTTTTACACAGAGAAGCCTGCACAGATCTGACTGATCAAAATACGCAAAATACGCCTAGAAAATGAGAAATATTTTCCAGATGTATTTTTGGGTCAAATACCAGCCACATTTAGTTTCAGAATACGAGTAGCCGTATATCGGCCTTTGTAAATTTACAAAGGTTTACATTAAAAAAGTTTACAGGCGTATATGGATACTAATGGCTACGAATACGGGTAATTCGTAGCCATTCGTATTTTAGTAAATTTCCCCCATTCAGTTGATTCACAGTATAGGAGATGAAGGGGGTTGATGGAATGACACCAAGCAAACAGTAGTGAATGAATTTACACTAAAACCCATACAACATTTGGCAAGAGAGTGACAGATTGCATATTGGAAATCATAAGGAGAAAATGCTTTTTATCAAATGTGATCTACTACATGACCACTAGGTGGTGCCAAATGACTGTAATGTTAGAGTACATTTATTCAGAAAAAATCTTTATGAGGTAAAAAGGTTTAACACATGCAAAGCTTTAGTGGTGCCGTATAATTCAATTAAGCAAATGAACAGTGGGATTTTCTCAGCTTTTAATAAATTTAAATCTATTCTCCCTTCTTCCAAACCCACCAACTACCATCACTGCCCAAGATCTTGCTTCCAACTTCAAGCATACCTGCCTACCCTCCAAGAATGGCCGGGAGGGTCCCGCAAATCGGGTCCCCCTCTTGGCCCCCTGGAAAGGAGGGCAAGTCTCCTGCATTTTCACCATAGCCCCTGCTCCCCCTGCGGTCTAAAACGACTAATTTGCGGGTCCGTGGGCAGGGCTAAAATGACGCGATTTGTCATTTTGCATCATTTTAGTGGGTAGCCTCATAGTATTGGCCAATTTTTTTGCCCAAAATCTCACATATGATGTAGAATTATTACATTGATCATAATTGTGATGACTGTATTGTGCTCCTGCTCCTTTTTTCCTAGGTTCATACTTTAAGGATGAGCGATGTCTGGCGACTGTACATGCGCATAATCATTTTTGCAAATGTACAGCCGCTGGGTGCGAAAGGCCATGGCGAATTGGTTATTCATCGGCCACCTGCACACAGTACTGCAAGTGGGGTGGGTGGCGGGCCGTCAACACGCTCATGGAAACACCCAGTGTTTCATGGGCGTTCCCATGAAAACGCTGGGCCTTCCCATGGCAATTGGTGCAGGGGTGTAGGGGGCGAGCAGCTGCCCATCCGCTTCCCTTACAGGAGACAAACTCTAGAGGTGCTCCTACCTTTGAGGAATAGCCAAATCTGTATAGTGATTCAGGACTAGAGAGGACACTGCCCAATACAAACCTTTGAAGCCTAGCCACGTGCATTACCGGACTGCTCTCTGCTGTATAACCTCTTCAGGCTACAACACATGTAAGGCAAGTAGTTGGGGGGGGGAGGCGTGGTGCCGGCGCGCAAGGGGGGGGGGGTGCCGTTGGGGGCCCGGGCTGAAGGTCAGTCCCGGGCCCCAACATTACTAGTGGCGGCCCTGGTCTCATGTCTAGTAATTCAAGGATTTGGTACTTGTGTAGTTTCACGGCGCCACCGCGCGCACAGTCTGTTACAGAAACTTGGCAACCTCCAGAGGCTCTGTTTGACTGTGCCCGTGCCGCTCTAGCTCTGTCTGACTGTGTTCGTGCCGCTGTAGCTGTAAGCTACCTATTGACAGCTACGTTAACAGCGTAGCGGCCGGGCAGCAGCAGCAGCCCAGGCAATGACAGGTCACTGTGGTACTTGTAGTTCCACAGTGAAACAGGCAGCGCCTGGGCACCGCTGACAACGGGGGCAAGTGGAGACACCACGGGCACAACACTGACGTGCCGGGGCTTCTAAACTACACACCCCAGCACACCGCTGTCCCCCCCATGTACACGCTAAATTCAGATGCAAAAGCGTCTGAATCCAGCCTTACCTGCAAGCCGCTAAGAAGGAGGGGGCACCTGGATTCAGACGCAAAAGCGTCTGAATCTAGGCTCCCTGCAAGCCGCTAAGGTGTTGGGGCATCTAAATCCAGACGCAAAAGCATCTAAATTTAGCTGGGTCTAGGGGTACAATATTAAAACCCGCCCTCAGTGCCACTAGTCGACGCAACAGCTGTCGATCTTGTAAATCCCACTATCCACGCCCACCCGAAGCGTGGCGAGCGCAGCGAGCCCCGCGAGGGTCGGCGGTACACGTCCTACGACCTTTTCATACCCCCACGATCCACGTTGGCGTGGAGTTGAGAATAGAAAGTGTGGCGAGCGCAGCTATCCGCGTCCCCTCGCGGGCTTCACAGGTGTCCACGTCCGCTCGCCACGCTTCGGGCTTGGTGGCTCGCTGCGCTTGCCACGCTTTCTATTCTCAACTCCACGCCGACGTGGATAGTGGGGGTATGAGTCGTAGGACACGTAACGCCGCCACGCTTCGGGTGGGCGTGGATAGTGGTGCTGATTCAGGAACACATTCACACCTGCACACTCACACACCTGAGACAGTAATGACGACATTTTCGGCAACTGTTAACTTTTTTTTAGTTGAAATTTAACTGGAAGATAACTTGAGAATATAAATGATTCGAATAACATGTAAGTAATCAGCATGACAAAAAGTCCAACATTAATTAAAAAGTCGTGATTGGTCGGTAGAACAGGAAGGAGCTTCTGCGTCGACGTCACCGCCAGCACTTGCACAGGAAGGAGCTTCTGCGTCGACGTCACCGCCAGCACTTTCAGAAGAGTCTGCCGGCTCGGCACTCTCATCCTCCTTCTCGACCAGGGGGAGCAGGGTCAGAGCATGAAGGATGCGTAGGAAGGGGTCCTGGGCGCCTAAACTCTGCCTCCACATAAACTCCTGGAGGTAGGAGTCCAGGTGATGGCGCGCGGTACCCCTTTGGCGCTTATTACGCCACTTGCAGCTGCCCCAGAGGCGCTCTATATTCTGGGTGTGCACCCCAGTGTCCGGGTCAACGAAGTTGAACTTATGATTCACCTTTTCGTGGATGTAACCGGCCTGCTGGAGCTGCTGGGTGTTGTAGGCCCTCCAACAGTCCGTGTAGACGGTGGTGCCGGGCTCAACATGGGCCTCATTGGCAGCCATCAGGGTGGCCGCATCCCGCCGCTCCACCGCAGTCATGAAGCACTGCCCGGTCTACCTGGATATGCCCCTGAATACCCACTGCTGGGGCAGGAGCCGTCCGACATTACTTTTCCGCTTTACATAGAGGCTCTCGTCGACCTCGACGACGAGACCCGGGCCTCCGATTCGCCGCTGAGGCTGCGCCAGCAGGTCCACCATGCAGGCCTCCCTCAACAAGTTGTTGTACTGCACGGCTGTTTTCTGCGAAATATTGAGCTGTCTGTCGCAGAATTCAATGCTGGTCAGCTCTTCTGCCCAGCAATATAGGAAGTGGTTGAGGGTCACAAAGCTGAGGTGAGACCCCCCCAAACCACTGAGCAAACCTGACGCTCACCTTCTTGCGGCAGCTGCGAATGTGGCAGCTCCACGCGCGCTCCTTCACACTGAGCCTCATGGGGTGGCCATTGGGGCAGGTCATGGTCTGCGGCAGGAACTGGCGGGCCTGCAAGAAAGCCACCGCCTCCTCCTCCGTCTGCGGCAGATTAAACCGCGTCAGACGCTCCATCGCCATAGTCAGGTTCGCCACTGGCATTATGCACCTCCGTCTCTCACACAGGGCTACTACTGACTGACTGACCACGCTAACTGCGTAACGCTCTGACTGACTACGTTACGCTGTCCGCGCGCGGCTAAGCAGAAGTGCCGAGAGTGTGAATTCAGACGCTAAAAGCGTCTAAAATGTTAGCATCTACATTGGGGACACCCCCTGTGGTCGCGGTGTGCCGGGGTGTGCGATTTAGAAGCCCCGTTAGTGTGCTTTTTACACGGTACATTTCATTACATTACAGCTAGAGTGGCACGTGCAGCGCTACGTTACATCACGTTACATTATAGCTAGAGCGGCACGCGAGCCTCTGGCAGGCTGCCAAGTTTCTGAGACAGACTGTGCGCGCGGTGGCGGCCTGAAACTACACAAGTACCAAGGATTTTTATATTTTTACTCCAGTCACCAACCTGCATTTACCCCAAGAAAGAACATTTAGTCTGATCAATATGCTGAACATGTGTCTTCAGCTCTTATTTTATTACTGTTTTGTTGTAATTCTCTTTGCAAATAAACATTAATAAATAATCGATATTTGTACTTCCTCTCAGCCATCTGAAAATCAGGGCCAAGCTACAGTATGAAAAGCTAATGGTGTCCTTACACCGTGCGTTTTGGGCTGCCGATGTGATGAGCGCACCCGCACACATCAGGTACTGCAGGTACAGTACTTTTTGAACTAGATCTCATTGTATCTAGTTTAAAATGCACGCTGCTTTAGCACATCAGATGCATTTTGAACTAAATAAGATGCAATCTAGTTCACAACGCACAGTGCCTATAACACCGTGTATGGGCACCATTGGGGCTTAGTAATGCTGTTCCCATTAAAATTAATGTGGACAGCAGTCTACAGCAGCTTGTTTCCTTTCTTAAAATTATTAAAATGTGGGCCCCTCTCAGCTGTGGGCCCCATAGCAGTTGCACTCCCTGCACCTATGGTAGTTACGCCCTTGATCAGGTGCTAATAGTAGTGGTGGGAGTGGTCAATTCCCTATTAGCAAATGCAAATACAGAAAGTGGAGAG
This sequence comes from Crinia signifera, assembly GCF_055691185.1. NCBI lineage: Eukaryota > Metazoa > Chordata > Amphibia > Anura > Myobatrachidae > Crinia > Crinia signifera. The sequence goes on from NC_139224.1 coordinate 151,567,553, forward strand.
TAGCACTGACAATGGATCAATTAGAAAATATTTATAAAATGTATCAAATGAAGGTTAAATCAATTGTGCAGACTTTTGACATATGAATGAGAGCAGTTTAATGGGCACTAATATAATCCCTTATCATCTAACAGGTAACTCATACCACCCCACTGTCCAGACTGTCACGGGACAGTCCTGTTTTTGGGCGGAACTGTTCTGTTTTTGGGATTGTTCCACTGTCCCACCCACAGGCAGAGGGTGTAGCATCAATCTCATAAAGCCAAGCCCCTTTTGCTGAGGCCACACCTCTTCTTTGGGTGCCCGTAACTCACACATCACGTATGTTGAAAGGTATTGGTGACTTGTTATCAAACACATCGGACATGGTTGTGCCATTTTCACATTGATTTCAGCACTGCTGTTACTGTTGGCTTGGTTAGTATATGTTGCAGCATGGGTGCAACTCAGGGGCCCTTGTACCCTGCACAGTCTGCATCCAATGCAAATGCACCAGTGAAAAGGACCTCAGATATTGATGCTATCTTCAGATTGTACTAGAACCTGAGCTCAGAACCTTCATATTGACTGTAAGGATGGTTCCATTCAGATCCCATTGCATCCTCACAGCTGGAAACATCAGTGTAATCCAGCATTTTTCAACCATTGTGCTGTGGCACGCTAATGTGCCTTATGCTGTTCTCAAGTGTGCCACCAGATCTGGAGATGTTTACACCAGTTTGCAGTCCCCACCACCAGTTCAACTGTTATTCACTGGTCTCTTGTTATCATGTGAATGCCAATGAATTTTATTTTTGTTACCTGTGGGGATCAGTGTGATATTTTTTTTCATATGGGGGCCGATGTATTTTTTTTTCCTGTGGGAGTCTGATGGTGTGCCTTGCCAATTTTATAAATCTTGTTTTGTGTGCCTTGGGTTGAAAAAGGTTGAAAATAACTGGTGTAATCTTTCAGCATTATCCACTAGCAGTGTAAGTGTGTATGACAGGGATCGCAGGACAGCTGCTTTGTGGAGTAGCTGTCCTGGCCAAACTGAACCTCTTGTGTATATTTGGATCTGCTCCAATGGTGAGAGTGTCGCTGTTTTATACAGTCAGCAGCTTATAAACAGATAATAAGGGGGATTGTGAATCCCGGGTCATGACTGTCGGGACGTCCCGACAGTCATGACCCGGTCCCATTCTTGGCACACTCACCAGCAAATTGGCAGGTTGGATGTAATGTCCTGCCTGCTGAGTGCCGGAAAAAGGGTGTGAGCTTGACAATTCATGGCTGTTCTCGGCAAAATGAGCCGACTGCTTTTGGGGGGTATTCAATCTGAATGCTGCTTTAAAAAAATGGGTCAACTCTCCAAAAAACTTTTAAGTTTCTAATTCTCACACCCTATTACATTTGGCCCTTGATGTTTTTCCAATATTTGCCATTGATTTTGAAAACTAAATAGACAATGGACTGCAAATCGCAGATGAAACACAAATTAACACTCCGACAGATGGTAATACACCATCGGCCAAAAACATCTCATCCTTGAAATAGACTCAGGGTCTGATTCAGACTAGAAATGTGCGGCGGACACTTTTTGGGTTTTGGTTTTGGATCTGGATTTTTATGAAAAAATGCTAAAAATGGCTAAAATAACAGAATTTGGGCCTGTTTTTGCCCCTAAACTATTATTGACCTCAATAACATTAGTTTCCACTCATTTCTAGTCAATTTTGATCACTTCACAGCTTACAAAATTGTTTTCATTTACTGTAGTTGGGCATACCGGTAAAAGGGTATACCGAGGTAGCTGGATGACTAAGCTAAGCGACAGCAGTCGGCATCACATACATGTGAACCTTACACTTCCAACCTGGCAGAGCGGCACTGCAGGGGCAGACAGGGTGGCAGTTTAATAAACTATCCCAAAAAAGAGAAATGCTCCAAAGAGCAAATACAAAGAGGTATCGGCCGTGTCATGACTGGGTCAGCACTTCTATCAGGTTGCTGATCTCCCACTATTTCCTCCTCCATCATCCTCCAAAAATGTGTTTTTATTTTATTTATTACTTTTATTTATTTTTCTTACTTTACACTGGACACAGCCTGTCACACTGGACATAGCCCCTTGGACACTGGACACTGCCCCTGGACACAGCCCCTGGACACTGGACACAGCCCGTCACCCTGGACACAGCCCCTGGACAATGGACACAGCCTCTGGACAATGGACACAGCCTCTGGACACAGCTCCTGTACACTGGACACAGCCGTCACACTGGACACAGCCCCTGGACAATGGACAAAGCCGTCACACTGGACACAGCCTCTGGACACCGCCACTGGACACAGCTCCTGTACACTGGACACAGCCTTCACACTGGACACAGCCCGTCACCCTGGACACAGCCCGTTACCCTGGACACAGCCCCTGGACAATGGACACAGCCTCTGGACAATGGACACAGCCTCTGGACACCGCCCCAGGACACAGCTCCTGTACACTGGACACAGCCGTCACACTGGACACTGCCCCTGGACACAGCCCCTGGACACTGGACACAGCTCCTGTATACTGGACACAACCCCTGTACACTGGACACAACCCCTGTACACAGCCCCTGTACACTGGACACAGCCCCTGTCACACTGGACACTGGATATATGTAGTCACACTGGACAATGGATAATGTCACACTGGACACTGGATATATGTCGTCACACTGGACAATGGATATATGTCACGCTGGACACAGGATATATGCCGTCACACAATGGTTACATGTCACACTGGACACAGGATATATGTCGTCACACTGGACAATGGATATATGTCACGCTGGACACAGGATATATGTCGTCACACTGGACAATGGATATATGTCGTCACGCTGGACACTGGCTATATGCCGTCACACAATGGTTAGATGTCACACTGGACACTGGATATATGTCGTCACACTGGACACAGGATATATGTCGTCACACTGGACAATGGATATATCTGTCACACTGGACAATGGATATATCTGTCACACTGGACACTGGATATATATCCTCACACTGGACACTGGATATATGTGTGGTACACCAGAAAGGTCAGCCAGTAACCCTTGCTATTACCTTGGTGCTGGAGCTAGACAGACGTCTTCTTTCTTCTTTACGGCTGAGACAATAAGCGGGCTAAGGGTATACTTCAAGGGTTTTTATTAACAATGAGTATCAATACTCGGAGGTAGATAGCCAACTCGCTCATCTCCGATACCATACCTCCCAACAGTCCCGATTTTAGCGGGACAGTCCCGATTATCAGTCCCGATTATCAGGGCCTGTCCCGCTGTCCCACCTGCGGACGGCAGTGTCCTGCGGTGTGGTGGGGGGGTGTTGGGAGTCCCCCCTGTCATGCGCACAGCGTCTATTCCCGTAGCCAGGGGGCTGGGGGCATGGCTAGAGGCTCACAGAGCCTCTGGGTCATGCCCCCATAGCGGCAAAATGGGGGTGTGGCCTCGCGAGAGGCACGCCCCTGAATTAGGCCTCCCCCCTCCCCGAAATTTCAACGCGCCTGGGAGGTATGAGCGCCTGGGAGGTATGAGGATACAGACACTGGTAAATAACTGTACTTGGCCTAAACACAGCTTGACTTTACACTACCAAGTTTACTTTCGAATGCGACACGGTAGAGTGGGGGCACAGATCCCGCACACCATCAACTAGGTCGGGGGAAGTAGTGCTCCCTCTCTACAGTGCTAATAGGCCTATGTGGACCCAGGCCCTTACCATATGCAAACGCAACATACACTGAGTATAAGGCTTACAAGGCACAACAGGTGTATAACATGTAATACGACTTGGAACAATGCACAACAACACTATCCGAAATAAACCCCGGGGTTTGGGGAAATGAGTTCCTGAATAATATCCCAGGGTAGAAGGTTAATACAGTCAGTCTGAACCAGACAGCAGTTAATTCCGGCAATAATAACTTGAGCCACTAGATGGCAGTGTCCAGCTAGTATAAGGGGCTGGTGCAGTAATATTCCCTCACGTTAAAGCAGCTTCAGTACAACACAGAAAAAGAGAACAAATCCTCCTTGCCCAATGGACCTGTTCTGGGGCCCCCTGCGGAATGTGGGAGAAGGGAGTACTACAGGAGATTCTCACCAAGCCTTACTTGAGCCTGCAGGGAGGTGCCAGGTAAGACACAGGACGGCAGTGGCTGGCAGTGCATGGAAGGTCTTTTTGCAGCAATGGGCAAGGGAGATACCTGTCAGCGGGAGCAAGTTGCAGGCTCCTGCCTGTAGCGATAAGATTCCCCCCAGTGTCTATACGGCTGGCCGCTGGGTCCCTTCTCTGCAGGGGGGCACGCTAGTGTGGGCGCTGCAGGCGCAGCATTGCCACACTCAGTTGTGCCACACTCGCCCTGCTGCGCCTCACCGCCGGCTGTCTCCGCTGTCAATCACCGCTGCTGGAGAGGGTGAACGCCAGGTCTTCCACTCTGCTACGCGCCCGCCTTCACCTCTGAGGCACTTGATTGCTGGCTGCTGCGGGGGTCAGGGCCGTTACTGCTGGGCTCACTAGGCGGCAGCTGTCTCTGTCTGCGGTGCTACTCCCTTGTGCCAGGTCTCTCAGGTGGCTAAACAGTCAATCACCGCCGGGTGCCTCTTTCCTCTCAGCTGGGCGCTTCCTGCTGACGCGGCTCTGCACGCTGTCGGGTCTCCGTTTTCAGCCACATACCCAATCTCCGGCTGGGGCTCCCTCCGGCTCACGCTCTCCACGCTGTGGTGCGCCCGGGTCTCCCTTCAGTTCTCTCACGCTCCACTCTCTCGCCTCACCCCTGCCTGCCACGTCACAGCCCTGTGCGCCGCCTCTGCCTTTTCACGCTCTGCTCCTGCTCCAATCCAAAGGGGGTTTTCATGAAGAAGTGGTCGCTGTAGGTCACGCAGCGGGCACCTGTTAAAAGCCACCAATCACAGGCCCTCTCTTCTGCTGCACCTCAGGATGCCCGGTGAGTCGGTTGCCTGGCAACCTTCAAGTTTAGGTCCATGGGGCACTATAGGACTTGTTAATAGGAGTACCCCCTGGGGAAGGCCGGTGCAAGGGTGTTGGGCGCCCTCCTGCAAACTATAAATTTGCGCCCTCCCATACCTTATAATAGAGACAGTGCATGGTTGAGGCTCGCACGATAAAAAAAAGGGGGTATGTTCTCACAAGGAGTGTTTTTACAGATTACGGCACACAGCAGGATAATCTTATTCAAATTACACTGCATGTAGTGTCACTGATTCACATCACACCACACACTAGTTTCCCTTACACACAGTAGTGCCCCCTAATATATATAATGCCTTTTACATATAATGCCCACAGTAATGGCGCTTACACATAATGCCACTTACACATAATGACCAGAATAGTGCAGGTTACACATAGGGGGTTATTCTGGTTCACTCACAGAGGCAAATTCACTGTCCAATGGACAAAACAATGTGCATTGCAGGTGGGGCAGATGTAACATGTGCAGAGAGAGTGGCTGCTTTATTTTTACACTGCAATATAGATATCAGTTTGTCCATATTTGCCTTTGCGAGTGAACCAGAAAAACTCCCATAATGTCCACAGAAGCGCCCCCCTTACACAATGCGTAGTTGCGCTGTCACAATGCCCAGAGTAGTGCCCCATACACATAATGCACAAAGTAGTGACACATACACATAATGTCCATAGTGCCCATATACATAATGCCCAGAGTAGCGCACTTGTATAATGTACAGAGCAGTGCCCATATACATAATGCCCAGAGTAGCGCACTTGTATAATGTACAGAGTAGTGCCCATAAACATAATGCCCAGAGTAGAGATTACACATAATGCCCAGATTAGTGCCCATACACATAACACCCCTGTGTCATGCTCCAATTCAGTTTGTGCTGCACCGACCAAGCAGTGAAGGGAGGGATCGCTAGGCACATATATACATACATGTAATTATGTATGTAATGTATGTGCTGGATCCTCCCTGCGTGTCTAACTTAAATTGTGGGTGTACCTATCGCCACTAAGGGGTGTGTCCTGCAGTGGCAGAAGAAAACTGTGGAACACTCTGGGCCTGGGTCAGATGTGGGTGTTGCTGACTGTAGCACTGCACTAAACATTTGAAAGAAAACTTTTCTGCCTATGTGTGTGTGTGTGATGGAGAGGGAGCCAGGGAGAGAGTGTGAGAGGGAGGGATAGAGTGTGAGACAGAGGGAGAGAGTGGATGTGAGGGAGAGAATGAGTGTGAGAGGGAGGGAGAAAGTCTTGAGAGAGGGAGTGTGAGAGAGGAAGTGCGAAATTAGGAGAGAGCGTGTGTCTCACATACACTCCCTCACTGTGTGTGTGAGGGGGGGGGAGACTGAGAGCGAGTGTGTCGGTGTGAAAGAGAGGGAAACAGTGGGTGTGAGAAAGAGGGAGGAGAGTGTGAGAGGATTAGAGGAGAGTGTGTGTGAGAGAGTGTGGGTGTGAGATAGAGGGAGAGTGTGAGAGGGTTAGAGGAGAGTGTGTGTGAGATAGATGGAAAGTGTGAGAGAGATAGAGGAGAATCTGAGAGAGAAAGAGGGAGGAACCTAGACAGCTGCTATATGCAGTAAGATGGCAACTCACCTTGGACGGACCAGTCTCACAATGCACACACCAATAACCATGGAGGATCCAGGAGGCCTGTGCTGCACCAATTTGAATTCTTCGGCTGATTTTCTTACACCTAAATAAAATTAGAAAGGTGGAACAGTTGGCAGAGCTGGCTTGAAGAGGGGAGCTCATGGGCACGGAACCCCCACTCTGAGAGGCCCCCACCTGTTGCTGCAGTTTGAGGAACTGCTACAGGCACAGTGCCAGAGTAAAGGTGGCCATACACACACAGATTTATCTGCAGATCTGGCTGGTTGGAACAAAAACATGGTTATGGATGAGAGCAAATGACAGTTGACCATTTGCATGGAAATGCTGTAAAACTGACAAACTGTTACTCATCCATAACCAAGGTTTTGTTCCAACCAGCCAGATCTGAAGATAAATCTTACTAGTGTATGGGCACCTTAAGAGTACGGCTTCCAGGCACGGCCTCCACTACTCCTAACTCTGCAGTGGGCGGTCTCTTTCTATTCGGCCGGGGCAGTGGGGGCTCTGGAACATCCAGATGACCTATATTCGCGATGGCAATGGGTTAATCCAGTAGAATTATGTGGCTTTCTGGGCAGCGGAAGGCTCTGCATTCGCTTGGGAGTCTCTCCACAGGTTGCAAGAGAATCCCTCCCCCCGTACTACAGCAAGTACACACTGCCATTACATAACACACATCCCCCCATATTACACCCCACTATGATAAATTACATACATCCGCCCCCATATTACATTCAATACTCACATTATAATGTATTATATTACATTATACAAATCCCCCCAGCTAGTTGAGTACACGCATCAATGAATTACATGTAACCCTCCCCTATCCTGGAAAGGTTAATTATAGGTATGCTAGTGCCTCCACCCAAGTCAATTTACAATGTAGGTGGCTTGGGAAACCTACGTATTTCTTTATATAGTGTAGATGGTTGATTGATATGATAGGGCGGAGCCAGATGCTCCTCACTACTATTCTAACCCCTGCTTTTCTTTATTTCAGGATCCCTGCATCAGCATATGGACTAGAGGACCCAATTATGGTAGGTAAATTTATTGTACATGTTAGCAATTGTATCAAATTACAAATAGTAAACAGAACAGTTGTTATAGCACCTTCAATATAAAGATATCAATCAACTCAAATATATCTCTAATCTATCCTTAAGACGCTATACATAAACTTACGCTTGCAGTACAAAAAAATTACATTTGCTATAATAGCAATTAACTGGCCAGTTAAAGGTAGAAACCCATACAATGCATTGTATTAATGTTATAGTTGGCGCGCGTTGGGGCCCATTGCATATTCAGCTGATATAAATACGCTGTTTAGTTTGCCTTTCTGTGAAACTAGATGGAAGTGCTGAAAAGTATTAGACTTGGATACTAATGTGTATATAGAAAGTATCCAATCCAATCAACCTTTTCTTGTTCTATTAAAGTCTGCTCTTCTATATACAAAGTAACTTAATTCTGGCTGTTAGCCGAGATATTGATGGACACACAAGACCAGTGTAAAGTACTTGTTTCCGCACTGCTATTTCTCACCCTTCTTGCAGCGTTGCTGAACCTCTGCTGTCAGGATGCTTTAATATAGGCTGTACGTTTTGAAGCAGACTGCCTGTGAAACTTCCCTTTGTCACTCCACTTGGGCGCTGTCGATTTCTTTCTCTGAGCTGTAATTAGCGGTGGGCCGAGCTAAGCTGCTGTCAATCCTCATAAGCAGGTAATGATATCAGTGGCATCAGCTTGTGGAAAGGAGTGGGTCTCTTGGCAACCTCAGGAGCTCCCAGTGCTCCCCAGCGCCAGTGTGAGTGGCGCCGGCGCCTATGTTAGGCGGAGCAGAGATTGGAGGGAGGTGGCGGATCTCACTTCCTGCAATCAGTGACAGCAACAGCAATCAGCCTGTCCACAGCCGACTACACAGGCTCCAATCCTGTAGAATGGGACGGCTTTGTGCAGACTCAGCTACCCGCTGCCAACCACAGTAGGTTATTGAAGGTTTGGGAGGTTGTCTGCTACTTCATATATGCCCACTCTAATGTCTACTATGGCTCTGGAGGGTCAGTCATTGAAGGAGCGAACAGCAGTCTGTCATCTGGCTGGCAATGACAGTGTTTTTCTCCCCCAGAAACTGATCAGCTGCCCAGCTCGCAGTGAACTGTTACTGACAGTTTTTCCAACAGTTTGTCCATGCGACACAGCCTTGAGTGACAGATGCATCCCCAGTGAGGGATCCAGAAAGTTCCTCACTGTCACATGAGCACGACAAACAAATCAACAGAGTTGATACATTTTCCCCTTACATACAACCCACAGAGGGTTACATACATTACCAGGGACGTGCGGTGAGGTTAGTGGTTGGTGAGGCACTGGCTTGGTGGAGCCAGCGCCAATGGGCTCTGTGGAGAGCGCTGAGTCCACGTTGCTATTGTGCTGACAGGCAGGTGTGCATAAGCAGCAGAAACCGACAGAGTGGCTCCTGCCTGTCAGTGCAGAAGCAACCCAGACCCGGCGCTCCCCACAAAGCCTGTTGGTGCTGGCTCCACCAAGCCGCAACCAGATTGCACTTATCAATCTACTGTATCATAATAAGGCCCCATGGTGTCACAGATATGCTTATCCTATAGGGTCTCCCAGCACACACCCTGAGCCAGCCCCGCCAAGTCTAATGCAGGCAGCCCACAGGCAGCACATGAGCGATGCTGGGCACAGAGTGGCTGCTACAAGTGGGAATGACTAAATAGCAGAGCCTGGTGGCCACTATGACAGGTAGCAAGGGGGTGGCATGGATGGATGGAATCCTGACAGGTTAACAGGGGTGACTGTCAGCAGGGATTCTAATTAGCAATATGGGTGCAAGCTGACTCTGTACTGAGCTAGTGACAATGTGGGAAAGACTGTCACTGTCTGCTCTGCTTGAAGGGGTACATTGAGGCAGTCTGCTGTCCCTGCTGTGCTATAACCTATTGGCCGCATTCTGGCTAGGGACATAGTAGAACAGGGTACCTGTCTTAAGTTGCCAGCTCCAGCCGGTCGCCTCTCTCCTTATGGCTCCTGGTCACACTGCCTGTCTCACCGGAGGTTTTCTGTGCAGCTCCACCACCTCCGCGGTGTGTTGGTCGCTGCTCCCGCCATTTCCCACGCGATGGCTGTGTCTGCTCCCTGACCCAGCTGCTCCCCTCTGGTCCCTGGCTCTCTTCCCGCTGGTTTCTTCCGCAGCGCTCCTCTCCGTCCACACCAAAAACCTGGCTGGGGCTGCTCCGCTCGCTCCCCTAGTCTCTGGCTCTGTCCCCTCCTGTGGAGCTGAGCAGGGAGGAGGCCGCAGGCAGCGACGTGACCACCAATGGCTCCAAGCTTTCAACAGGTAATTGCGGCAGAGAGGAGCCGGCGGGCGGCAGTTTAACTGGTGCCCGGCAACAGGAGTGATAAGCAGACCTCTCTGTCTATAGAAACGGCACCTGTAGAGGTGCCTCAGTGACAGCCAGGGACGTGCTTTCTGCGTATATGAAAGCACGCCCCTGTCACTGAGGCAGATGTGATTGTCCAATCACATCTGCCTCAGTGACAGGGGCGTACTTTCATATACGCAGAAAGCACGTCCCTGTCACTGAGGCACCTCTACAGGTGCCGTTTCTATAGCTTTCTTTGAATGGGCTTTTACAGCCCGGCGCTCGGTCCCAGCAACTGCCCGCCCCCTGTTTTGGACCCTTAACATTGCCAGCGGGAGGCACCGCTCTTGGTGCCTCCTAAGCCAGAAAAAAACCAGGGGGGAGGTAAAATTTGTAATAATAATAAAAAGCATACACTTATGACACATAATATGTGTCATAAGTATTTGTTTTATATTATTTTCTTATTTTGTTCATTAATGACAGGGGAGGCTCTGCCTCCTCTGCCTCCCCTGACTGCACATCCCTGTACATTACACACAGAGCCCCCCACACACATTATATACAGCCCCAAGCACACACATCACCATATTACATTACAGAGCCCCCTCCCCCACACACATTATATACAGCCCCCAGCACATACATCAGAGTCCCCCCCTCCCCCCCACACATTATATACAGCCCCCAGCACACACATCACTGTACAGGTCGAGTATCCCGTATCCGAATATCCGTTATCCGAATTATTCCGAAATACGGACATTCCAGAAAGTGAAAAAAATTTTTTTTTTTGCTAAAAACTCACTGGGGACATTTGTAACAGCATCACTGGGGACATGATATGTACCTGGCACTATATATGTGCAAGACAATGATTGCTTGGCATTCAAATTCAGTGCTGAGATAGTACACACATTTTGTTTCACGTTTTGAAACCTTGTTTTTTGAACAATTAAAATATATTTGTGTGTATTTTATGTGGTAATAAAATATATTTGTGTGTATATTATGTGTTTATACAGCATAAATGCAAGATACTTCAAAATACATCATTGAAATATTAAAATATTCCGAAATACGGAATAATCCGTTATCCAAAATTCTCCTGGTCCCGAGCATTTTGGATAAGGGATACTCAACCTGTATTACATTACAGAGCCACACACACATACACACATATTATACAGCCCCCAGCACACACATCACTGTATTACATTACAGAGCCCCCCCACACACACACACACACACATACACACATAATATACAGCCCCAGCACACACACCACTGTATTATATTGCACCCAATCACATACAAATGATATACAGCCCCTGACTCCCCCAGGATACACAGCACTCACCACATGAAGAAGAGCTGCAGAGCAGTTGCTGGCCTCACGGAGCTCAGTCAGTGGTGGGCGGGGCTAGCTACCAGAAAGTAGCAGACAGAGGGGCAGATTTATTAAGCTTGGAGAAGAGATAAACTGGAGATAAAGCGGAGAAAAGGTAAAAGGAGATAAAGCACAGCCAATCAACTGTGTTTGAAAAAGACAGTTGGGAGTTGATTGGCTGGTGCTTTATCTCCTTTTACCTTTTCTCCGCTTTATCTCCAGTTTAATTCTTCTCCAAGCTTAATAAATCTGCCCCAGAGTCCTGACCCCTGACTGACAGCTCTCTGCTCTCCCGATGTACAGCCACAGACTGAAGTTCCTGTCAGCACGCAGCAGCTCCGGCTACATCACAGGCAAGCCTGATGTAGTCACAGTGGCACAGCATCACCAGTCCTGCCTGCACACTGTTTCAAACTCGGCGCGGCGGCTCCTCAGTCAGGCTGCTTCTGTCAGGCACGCACACAGCACAGTGCAGCCTGCAGAGCGCCGAGCCAGCCTAGGACACAGAGGGGGAACACTCTGATGATGTCGGCGCTCCCCCTCTGTGTTCTAGGCTCGGCGCTCTGCAGGCTGCACTGTGTAGTGTGCATGCCTGACTGAGGAGCTGCTAAGTTGGAAATAGTGTGCAGAAAGGAGGGTGACGCCATGGCCACTGTCACTCATGAGGAGGAGTGAGAGCAGCGGTGCACAATAAAGGAGCCAGGTGCCCCCTACAGCTGCGACAGTGACACTCGAGACGGCAGCTGCAGTGTCAGAGGAAGGTGGAGGGGGGGAGCGCCTCTCGGGGCCGGCGCCTACCTGCTTTGCAGGATGTGCTGAGCGGGTAGCGCCGACCCTGCCCCTGGGCTGGAATAAGGGGGCACCCTCAATTCTGGGGTGTCACATATGTCGTCACACTGGACACAGGATATATGTTGTCACACTAGACACAGGATATATGTCGTCACACTGGACACAGGATATATATTGTGACTCGTGACACTGGACAATGGATATAGGCCGTCACACTGGACACAGCCCCTTGTATTACTGCAGCCCCTGTACACAGTGTACTACTCAGCAGCACTGCAGCCCCTGCGTGTGAGCACTGCAGCACTGAGCTAGTTAAATCACACAACACAGGGCTCAGGGCTAAATAAATCACAACACAGGGCTTAGGGCTAAATAAATCACAACAGGGCACAGGCCACAGGACAGCCCCTGGACAGTGGACACTGCAGCCCCTGCGTGTGAGCACTGCAGCACCTAGGGGCCTTATTTTGGTTCACTCTTTCTGACAAAATCCTTCTTAGATGGACAAAACCATGTGCACTGCAGGGGGGCAGATGTAAAATGTGCAGAGAGAATTAGATTTGGGTGAGTTAATTTGTTTCTGTGAAGGGAAAATACTGGCTGCTTTATTTTTACACTGCAATATAGATCTCACTTTGAAGTAAAACCCCACCCAAATCTAATGATATCTGCACAAGTTACATCTGCCCCACCTGCAGTGCACATGGTTTTGCCCATCTAAGAAGGATTTTGTCAGAAAGAGTGAACTAAAATAAGGCCCCTAGTTATTTAAATCACACTACAGGGCTCAGGCCTATAAATAGTCACTGACTCAATACAAGTCTACAACACGGTGCACAGAGCACAGGGCAGTGAGGGCACAGGGCAGGTCACGGAGCACAGCACGGAGCACATGGCACGGAGCACAGCACAGGGCACACGGAGCTTCCCAACCACCCTCTTCCCTCTCCAAGATTGGAGTGAAGATGGCGGGGCGCGCGTGCGTCTTTTATAAGATCCCGCGAGAATCCGACAGCGCGATGATGACGTTTTGCCTCGTTTTCGGTCCGGAATTGATGCGGGAACTCCCGAGCCGCCTTGGATCCTGACCCGGATCCCGAGATTCAGATCTGCCGTATCTCGGGGATCCGGACCCCCTCATCTCTAATTCAGACATGACCTCTAATTAGAGAATTCATAAATCGAGTGATTATCGAATGACATACGAGGTTGATTAGGGACAGAAAATACATATGGATCGTAAATGCTATTGCATTCTATTGTGAAGGGGGTGATACTACTAGACTCACACACGTCACAACCCGACGATTATCATTATCCAATCAAAATAGACATTCAAATGTGCTCTGTGGTAAATGTGTGATTGTGAGTGTAAAACATGTCTGTGATGTCCGGCAACTTCATCTAGAAGTCAAACACGATTCTGATGCCCCTTTACCACTGCAGGTCTAAAACGGTAAATTGACGATTTTTCAGCGCAATAGGAAAGTGCCAGAGTTGAAATACTGGTTAAAGATAACCGGTATTTCAACCCGTTTTAAAAGCAGAGTCCTACATGGTTAAATACCGTTTTTGAGGCAGTGGGAATGCCTCTGAAACGGTATTTAGTTAAAAAAAAAAATCGGCGTGGGGTCCCCCCCACTGCCGTAACCAGCACCAGGCTGAAGAGCCGGGACTGGCATTAAAAAATCAGGAAACCCGACAAATAGGGCTTAGCTGATTTTTTAAAACCAGCCCCAGGCTCAAGGGCCGGGGCTGGTTCCCAAAATATGGGGGACAAAATGAGAAGGGGTCCCCCGTATTTTAAGAACCAGCCCCAGGCACAACCAGCCAGCAGGGTAATGCCACAGCCGGGGGACACTTATTATATAAGGTCCAGCGGCCAAAGTATTAACCCTTATTCTTACCTTACCGCCCCCCTCCGTCGGCTACCGCAATCATACTACTCACATATATTCTAACATATGCGATTAGTACCCTTTGCCAAGCAACCAGTGGAAGTGAGCAGGTCCTCAGTGGCTCTTATCCCCTCCTGCTGTACCCGTCTGCTGCTGCGGGGCTCCGCCTCCTGCTCCCTGCACAAGGAAGATGCTAGGGTCACTGGTCCGGGCAGCACAGCAGGAGGCTGCGCAGACACAGGTGAGGGGGGCGGGGGGGGTGACGTTGTCCATGCGGGGTGGCAGGGGTATGTGCGGGGTGGTGTGGGATGCGGTATAAAGCCCATAGGTTTCTATGGGGTATCGCCAGGTTTTGCTGCGGGTTTTCCTGCATACCAAAATAAAATAATGAGGTTTTTTTACCGCATTTTTCCTTTAGTGCATCCCTCCTCTTTGTTTGTGCATGTGTGAGAGAGAGAAAGAGATGTAGTTTCACTCGCTGCTAGATGATAAATCCCAGAAATGTAACTTCTTAGGATGGGCCAATATATTGGTACGGAAACAGATAAATCATGCAGAACTGGTAAATCGCAAGACGAACGGCCTAGATAGGACTGTAATCGCCATCATGGATTGGTTCATGAATGCCCTTATACACTTATTTATTTGCATGTTCGAGATTTGTAGCATGGAAATTAATTGAAAAACGAGAATTTCTAGGAACAAATCTTCAAAACGTGGAAAGTCTGCTGAAAATTGGGGACAGCAGTCTTTTTTGGGAATGTAATATAAACTCTTTGGGGTCAATTTAACACTTTGAGTGTATACAGCTCTGTGCGAGATGTGCAAAATTTTTGCTAAAAATGCCAGCTCTGCTCACATTTGTTATATAAATTAAAATAAAAAAATTGTTAAAAATGTATATCTCATATATTTAGCTACATCTGTCAATTATGTGTGTGTATAACGCTGGGCGGAGTTACATAGTCAATCCCACCCAGCGTTATACACACAAATCTGGGTAAATACATAGGAGACAAGCTGCATATCCCCTGGCTCAGCAGCGCATGCTAAGTGGGAGGGGTTATGTCGTAACATGGGGAGGGCGGAGTCACAAGTTTACTCATAGGAGACAAGCTGCATATCTCCCTGTCTGCTGCCCGCCCCACCCACCCACACACTTACCCACCTACCTACCCACATACCTAGCCACTCACACACACACGTACGTCAGTGACTACAGGAGGAGGAAGACGGTTAGGTCTAAATTGTAGTGGGCTGACATCACAGGGGAGGAGAGGGGGTGGAGAGAGGAGGAGCAAGGTCGGAAGAAGGGTCCCAAACGGACCCTCGCGGGCTCGCTTCGCTCGCCACCTAGTGACTAAAGGCAACCAATGGTGCTGGGGAAAGTGAAGGAACCAACCCCCCGGCCTTGCTCCTCCCCCTGGGCTAGGGAGGTTCTTTAGCCCACTACAATTTAGCATCTACCGGAAGAAGACAGATAAGCTGCTGCGGCGTCGGAATTACGGCATCACTTCCGGTCTCTGCAGCAGCTGACTGAGCCGAGTGCAAGGGGGAAGATGGCGGTGTCCTCTGCTACCACAGTCGCTGCCCAGACAGTCGCCGCTGGGAACCCCCCTCTCGGCCGGGACATGGGGTAGTCCAAGCGCTGAGTGCGCCAGCCTCCACTCGCCTCTCCTCCAGCCAGCATCACCGCACCCTTCCCCAGCCCCCCCCCCGGCCAGCATCTCCCCCGAGACCCGCCGGCTATGTGAAAACTCTCTGACCACTGCCTTATCATCATTAGTAATACAAAGCGCAGAGGCTCCAGACAGAGAGTTTCCACGTAGACGCCGGGGCACGGCACCGCAGGCTCAGTGGGAGGGGTTATGGTGTAATGTGCGGAGTCACAAGTTTACCATAGCCACTGCCGACATCTCTTGCTGTTCATGCAGTTTTTTGCCAGCTTATATTTAATTATCTCCTTTCTGCATGTAGTAGACCCACGCGGTTATGTATTTAGCTGTCCTGTACCCACTTCTCTGCACCCTCCCACACCCACAGCTCCACCGCACACACTCCACCACAAGCGCCCACCCCCTATCCCCCACCCGCTGTACCCCTGCTCACCCACCCAAAGCAGGGAATCGTCCATATAATTCAAAACATCTTCCATGCAATAACGCCGTTTTCAAGTTAAGGGGGCGCATCCCCTTACGACGGTGTGAAGAGCGCCCTTAGGGCGCAATGAATCACCTAGTATAAGGTAAACATGATGAATAAAAATGTTTGCTTGGCAATTTTCACACCTATTTTGACAAATTTCCTTGGCACTCAAAGAGTTAATAATGCTGCTTTCCCACTGCTGAAATGGGTCATTACCCGTTTTTTTTTAAACGCGTTTTTAAACGGCAAGAGCCATAAAGACCCTTTCCCACTGCAGCTTTTAAACGGTAAATTACCGTATAAAAGATGTTTTTGGCACATTCACACTGCCGTTTAAAAACCCGTTTAACCCATAAAAAATATGAGGGGGGGGATTAAAAAAAAAACAGCGTGGGGTCCCCCCCACAGCTGTAACCAGCACCAGGCTGAAAGAGCCGGGCCGGTAATTAAAAATCAGGGAACCCGACAAATAGGGGTTCCCCGATTTTTAACAACCAGCCCCAGGCACCAGGTCCGGGGCTGGTTCCAAAAATACGGGGGACAAAATTAGTAGGGGTCCCCCGTATTTTAGGAACCAGCCCCAGGCACAACCAGCCAGCAGGGTAATGCCACAGCCGGGGGGAGACTTTTTATACAAGTCCCCCCCGCCAAAGCATTCATTCCTACCGACCAGTCAGCCTGGCCAGGGGCCCTGGGGGAGTGGGGACCCCCCCAATAAAGGGGTCCCCCCCCCTCCAGGATTTACCAGACCAGGCTGAAGCCTGATGCAGTCCCCGGTGGCCCTGTGCGGTGGCCACCGGGCTGATCATTGTGTAAAAAAAAGATGAAAACCTATTGTTTTAAACTGTGGAACTATGAGTCCCAGCAAGCCTCCCCCGCAAGCTGGGACTTGGAGAACCACAAGTCCCAGCCTGCGGGGCATTAAAGGGCCTGCTGGGTCTTGTAGTTCCACAGTAAAAAAAATAGATAAATAAATACACACTGACACATTAGAAAAATGCATCCTACCCAGAGGCAATCACAAGGTAGCAGACTAGCTTTCAAAGCATTTGCTTTGAGCGGGCTTACTAGTATTCAATATATTTCTGTATGATAACAATAGAAACAGAGGTACTGATTCAGACCGGATTGCATGGCAGCAAATTTGCAGGCCGGGTTATTATTAATAGACTGCTCATGTCTATGGCCCATAGAATGCACGGGCGGATTTAGGGTTCAGACTGCCCCTAGTCACAACATTTTTGGCCGCCCCCCCCCCCCCCCCCCTATTTTTACATATTCATTATTTAGTTACAGAAACAATAGACTGGGCTCAAGTGTTCGGCAACTCAGCTCAGCTGTCCCCGCCCCCACACAGGGCTGGCGACAGGGGGGGGTCAAGGGGGACAAGTGTGACGGGCCCCTGCAATCTGAAGGGCCCCACAGCTTCCATGTCCCAGCATGGCCGCCACCTGTACCAGTTGGCCTGTCAGTGACCCTCGTGACCCGGCCATCTACTGTGCACCATCTGTGTGTGTGTGGCTGAGTCTGACTGAATCACTGTGTGCCACTGCAGTCACTGTGTGTGCGCCCTGCAGCTCGGTGCTCAGAGCTGTCTACTCTGTGTGTGCGCAAGGCCTGGGGCTGCAGGCGCATGGCCATACCCGCTGTGGCCTCGGTGTCTGGCTCCTGTACTTTTACTGCGCATGCATGGGTTGCCTGTTCCGCACTCTGCAAACGACCTGCTCAGCCTGCTCCTAGTGCTTGGCATTCCTTTGTGAAAGTGACAAACCAGCAGCAGCCAGGAGCCAGCAGGAAGCAGCAGGCTGAGAATGAGAGAAGTCCGCACCTGAAAGCAGGATCTGGAGCAGCAAAAGGTTAAATGAGGCTCATGCAGAAGAGGGTTGTGAGCAGGGGCTGGCTGGCAACTTTTAGCCTAGGGGGCAAGTCCAGAGCACTGGCCCATACCCCCCATCATTCTGGAAATGGCGTGCGGCCTATCATAAGGGTGCGTGGCCTGTACCTTGATTGTATTGTGTACCTGCAGATTGCACATTGTGATGCTAATTACACATTATGCCGCACACCTTGATGCCCATACTATGATGGCAATTACCCAATGCTCCCCACACCGTAATGCCCATTACGCCCCATACCATGATGCCCATTACACCGCACAATGTGATGTCCACAGTGCCAGATTTGCCCCCACAGTGCCAGATATTCTGCCACAGTGCCAAATACACATATGCCCCCACAGTGCCAGATATGCCCCCACAGTGCCAGAGACACATATGCCCCCACAGTGCCAGAGACACTTATGCCCCCACAGTGCCAGAGACAAATATGCCCCCACAGTGCCAGAGACACATATGCCCCCACAGTGCCAGAGACACATATGCCCCCACAGTGCCAGAGACACATATGCCCCCACAGTGCCAGATATTCCCCCCACAGTGCCAGATATGCCCCCACAGTGCCAGAGACACGTATGCCCCCACAGTGCCAGAGACACATATGCCCCCACAGTGCCAGAGACACATATGCCCCCACAGTGCCAGAGAAAAATAATATGCCCTCACAGTGCCAGATACACATATGCCCCCACAGTGCCAGATATGCCCCCACAGTGCCAGAGACACATATGCCCCACAGTGCCAGATATGCCCCCACAGTGCCAGATATGTAGTACCCCTGGACTGCTGTGGAACTACAAGTGCCAGCCTGTCTCTGCATTGCCAGTTGTTGAGGCATGCAACCCACAGCCTGATGCCCCTCTCTTGTTTGACACCCAAAAAGTATAGTAAATCTTCCCAAGAGAATGCAGGGGTTAACTCCAATTTACTGTACTGTGAATAGCAGGAGTCTGCAATGAGCTGTGAAATGAGAAGGACTTTAGGACCCAGAGATGACTGCAGGGGAAGAACACATGTGAGCAGGCTGCTGGGACAGGAAGTGGAAGTAGAAAGGGGACTGCACTTGAAGTATGCTGTGAGAGCTAGGAGCTGGGGGAGCTCTAAAGGGAGAGTCAGCAGTGTGCTGAGAAAGTGAGAGAACATGTTACAGCCATGAGCAGCAGTGTGCTGAGATACAGAGCAGGTGTGTTACAGCTGGGAGCAGCAGTGTGCACAGTGATGCAGCACAGACCATGCGAAGCAGTGTGCACAGTGATGCAGGACAGACCATGAGGAGCAGTGTTAGGCATCATACCAGCACAGATTGTATGAAGTACAGAAAAGAGTGGGAGCAGCAGCTGCAGTGGAATCCCTGCTGTACAGATATCAGGAAGGGTTCAGCATTCGGGTGCCTTTTGACCCAGGACATTGTGAGTATGTGTTGCCCTGTACACTCACATTGAACACTACCCCAGACTTTCTATTATACATGGAACATTTGCCCTAAGGGTAACACTCCAAACAAGAAGAGATGAGATAGGAGCCTTATATTAATAGGTATCCTAGGGATGTGCTGATCCCTGTGACTCAGTGACATTTCAGCTACACCCAGTTAATGTAATAGGCCATGTGGGGAAAGAGAGTAACTGGTCCCCATCCCACATGTTAACAGGGCCTATGCAAAGGAGGACTCTAATTACAGTAGGCCGCCTGGCTGCAGTACAAGACCCAGGTAGCCCCATCTACAGGACAGTGTCTGTATTACAGTGCCTGGGAATAGCCCCATCTAGTGCATGGACTTGGATATACAGATCTCATTGCTTTTAGTCCTGTAAACCATTGGAGTACAGTTAATCCTTTCTTGTTGAGCTACAAGGACAGTTCATTTGCCTTCCACAGTATTACACGACAAGGATTATTTCACCATTACCTCGGCCAGAGTTAATGGCCTTCTGGCTACTTATCCGTAGGAAGGCCAGAGTTCAAGAGTCACCCTCCGGCTACTTATCCGCAGGAAGGCCGGGTTGCCCCATAGGGACACCTCCCCCGGGAACTGTACATTGGTTCCTGTACACAGGCCGAATCCTAAACTCGGATCTTGGATAAAAATGGGGTACCGGTACCAGTTAGACTCAAGTTAACATAGGCCAAAGTACTGTTAGTATATTATGTATGGTATGTTGAGAATTGCCTGTTTATTCCAGTATCTTGTACCATTGACCTGGTGGGTACAGAGATTGGTTCACCAGAGGTCGTAATATTTCTTATTGTTATAAAGTGAAGAATAAAATCACTCCTGTTCAATTGCATCTGCGCTCTCAAGCCTGCATTCGTTTATTGTCTACCAACCCCCTGGACGAATGAGCCCCTAAGCGTGGGTGTCACATCTGGCGTCATACCGAACAGGATCGGACATGGAGGTGCATAAAGGCAACCCCACCGCATATGACAAGTCCATCAGTGAAATGTCTGTCATACTGGATGGACTCATCAAGATGACTGCAGAAATAACGAAGACCCTAGCCAATGATAACAGAAGACAGACTGTATCAAGAAACAGGGAATGGCATTCAGAACAAAGAGTGAACAACCAATCCAGATGGGATGTTACACAGGAGATGGGAAGATGGGTGACTAACAAGTTTCATGCTCGAGGGAGGCCAGTATGTTGGCGATGTAGACAAAGTGGTCGCTTTGAGAGGAATTGTCAACAACCCTCAAGTAGACCATCACAAGGAGAACCACCCTGGGAAGGACAACCGAGGAATGCAGGCCCACCTGCAGTATTCCAGAACCAAATGAGAGTGTCTGGGGTACATAATGCTGTGGCTGGTGAGCGAACCAACCCAAGAAGGATCTCCGGTCATGTCATGTGGTTCAGTGTACCACGTGGGTATGGGTTCATCAAGAGAACAGACAACAGACAACGCGTGTATGTACATTTTACAGCAATTCAGAGAACAAATCCAGGAAACTGGTTCCGGAGCCTGAGAAGTGGCGAAATGGTGGAATTTGAGCTAGCAAACGGGATGAAAGGCATCAAGGCTGTATATGTGACCGGTCCGAATGGGGGTCCAGTGCAAGGCAACAGACATGCCGCAGAGGGCAGCCAGCATGGGCACTGTCCACGTTTCAGAGAGCCTCCACGCTACTGCCAGCAAGATTACCATTATAGTAAAGGTAGAGAGGAACCCAGCAAAGATTTGCCTGTTGAGAAAAGACCCCGGGGATTTAACAAAATGCAACCAAAGCTGCATGATGTGGTCAGGCGGCAATTTCCCCCAGAACCAAGAGAAATGGAGGGCAGTAAAGTGGTAGAACACACTGGTTCCAGCACAGCCAACCCCAGACCAACAGATGCTGGTGCGACTGACCAAGAAAGAGCCATTGAAGCTGTGGGGCAGCTGGTTGTGGCAGAGAGATCTAGAGCCTTGGAAACCAATAGTAAAGAGTCAGATGTAGCAAAGTCTGAGTGTAAGTCCCCGGAAGAAGCCTCTAGTGCAGCTAAGGAGAAGGTGACCTGGCTCTTCCCAGAATTGCATGGACCTGATGTTGAGTACCACACGATAAGCAAGGAGGAAGTCACCTTGTGGTTACAGCAGGCATCAAGAAGGCAAGGAAAAAGATCCAAAAGGAATTTCTAGCAGCTAGAAGCACAAGGAATGTCTTTCCCGCCAGTTAGGAATATTGATTGTTCCCGTTGCAATTAGCTGTTGATGCGTGAGGACACGCACATGAAAAAGTGTGGGCGAATGTAGTACCCCTGGACTGCTGTGGAACTACAAGTGCCAGCCTGTCTCTGCATTGCCAGTTGTTGAGGCATGCAACCCACAGCCTGATGCCCCTCTCTTGTTTGACACCCAAAAAGTATAGTAAATCTTCCCAAGAGAATGCAGGGGTTAACTCCAATTTACTGTACTGTGAATAGCAGGAGTCTGCAATGAGCTGTGAAATGAGAAGGACTTTAGGACCCAGAGATGACTGCAGGGGAAGAACACATGTGAGCAGGCTGCTGGGACAGGAAGTGGAAGTAGAAAGGGGACTGCACTTGAAGTATGCTGTGAGAGCTAGGAGCTGGGGGAGCTCTAAAGGGAGAGTCAGCAGTGTGCTGAGAAAGTGAGAGAACATGTTACAGCCATGAGCAGCAGTGTGCTGAGATACAGAGCAGGTGTGTTACAGCTGGGAGCAGCAGTGTGCACAGTGATGCAGCACAGACCATGCGAAGCAGTGTGCACAGTGATGCAGGACAGACCATGAGGAGCAGTGTTAGGCATCATACCAGCACAGATTGTATGAAGTACAGAAAAGAGTGGGAGCAGCAGCTGCAGTGGAATCCCTGCTGTACAGATATCAGGAAGGGTTCAGCATTCGGGTGCCTTTTGACCCAGGACATTGTGAGTATGTGTTGCCCTGTACACTCACATTGAACACTACCCCAGACTTTCTATTATACATGGAACATTTGCCCTAAGGGTAACACTCCAAACAAGAAGAGATGAGATAGGAGCCTTATATTAATAGGTATCCTAGGGATGTGCTGATCCCTGTGACTCAGTGACATTTCAGCTACACCCAGTTAATGTAATAGGCCATGTGGGGAAAGAGAGTAACTGGTCCCCATCCCACATGTTAACAGGGCCTATGCAAAGGAGGACTCTAATTACAGTAGGCCGCCTGGCTGCAGTACAAGACCCAGGTAGCCCCATCTACAGGACAGTGTCTGTATTACAGTGCCTGGGAATAGCCCCATCTAGTGCATGGACTTGGATATACAGATCTCATTGCTTTTAGTCCTGTAAACCATTGGAGTACAGTTAATCCTTTCTTGTTGAGCTACAAGGACAGTTCATTTGCCTTCCACAGTATTACACGACAAGGATTATTTCACCATTACCTCGGCCAGAGTTAATGGCCTTCTGGCTACTTATCCGTAGGAAGGCCAGAGTTCAAGAGTCACCCTCCGGCTACTTATCCGCAGGAAGGCCGGGTTGCCCCATAGGGACACCTCCCCCGGGAACTGTACATTGGTTCCTGTACACAGGCCGAATCCTAAACTCGGATCTTGGATAAAAATGGGGTACCGGTACCAGTTAGACTCAAGTTAACATAGGCCAAAGTACTGTTAGTATATTATGTATGGTATGTTGAGAATTGCCTGTTTATTCCAGTATCTTGTACCATTGACCTGGTGGGTACAGAGATTGGTTCACCAGAGGTCGTAATATTTCTTATTGTTATAAAGTGAAGAATAAAATCACTCCTGTTCAATTGCATCTGCGCTCTCAAGCCTGCATTCGTTTATTGTCTACCAACCCCCTGGACGAATGAGCCCCTAAGCGTGGGTGTCACAGATACACATATGCCCCACAGTGCCAGATACACATATGCCTCCACAGTGCCAGAGATGCCCCCACAGTGCCAGAGATGCCCCCACAGTGCCAGAGACACATATGCCCCCACAGTGCCAGAGGAGACACACATGCCCCCACCAGCAACTCACCATTGTTGCTGGGCTGGGGGGTCCGGGACTGACAGCCCTCCTGCTCCCCCGGGCCGCTTAGCAAGTCACTGGCTGCTGGCCGCGCTGGATCACCATCCACCTCCTCCAGGCCGCCCTCCTGCGCTGGCCGCAGCTTCCAGAGCACAGCCACGGCTACAGGAAGATGGCCGCCGGCCTCCTGCACTGAGGACATGTCCTCAGTGCAGGGGGCCGCCGGCCATTTTCCTGTAGCCGCGGCCGTGTTCTGGAAGCCGCGGCCAGCGCAGGAGGGCTGCCTGTGCCTGGAGGAGGTGGATGGTGACCAGTGCGGCCCGCAGCCAGTGACTGGCTAAGCGGCCTGGGGGGCACATGGCACCCTTCCCCCCGGCCCAGCCCGCCCCTGGTTGTGAGGATTTGGGATTAGGTGGGGGTCCCCAGAAATATCATTGTACAGGGCCCCAAGATTTCTGTTGCCGGCCCTGCTCCCACACGCCCATTCTATTCACAAAAGCCAATAGACCTGCTCAGCCTGCTCCTAGTGCTTGGCATTCCTTTGTGAAAGTGACAAACCAGCAGCAGCCAGGAGCCAGCAGGAAGAAGCAGGCTGAGAATGAGAGAAGTCCGCACCTGAAAGCAGGATCTGGAGCAGCAAAAGGTTAAATGAGGCTCATGCAGAAGAGGGTTGTGAGCAGGGGCTGGCTGGCAACTTTTAGCCTAGGGGGCAAGTCCAGAGCACTGGCCCATACCCCCCATCATTCTGGAAATGGCGTGCGGCCTATCATAAGGGTGCGTGGCCTGTACCTTGATTGTATTGTGTACCTGCAGATTGCACATTGTGATGCTAATTACACATTATGCCGCACACCTTGATGCCCATACTATGATGGCAATTACCCAATGCTCCCCACACCGTAATGCCCATTACGCCCCATACCATGATGCCCATTACACCGCACAATGTGATGTCCACAGTGCCAGATTTGCCCCCACAGTGCCAGATATTCTGCCACAGTGCCAAATACACATATGCCCCCACAGTGCCAGATATGCCCCCACAGTGCCAGAGACACATATGCCCCCACAGTGCCAGAGACACTTATGCCCCCACAGTGCCAGAGACACATATGCCCCCACAGTGCCAGAGACACATATGCCCCCACAGTGCCAGAGACACATATGCCCCCACAGTGCCAGAGACACATATGCCCCCACAGTGCCAGAGACACATATGCCCCCACAGTGCCAGATATTCCCCCCACAGTGCCAGATATGCCCCCACAGTGCCAGAGACACTTATGCCCCCACAGTGCCAGAGACACATATGCCCCCACAGTGCCAGAGACACTTATGCCCCCACAGTGCCAGAGACACGTATGCCCCCACAGTGCCAGAGACACATATGCCCCCACAGTGCCAGAGACACATATGCCCCCACAGTGCCAGAGAAAAATAATATGCCCTCACAGTGCCAGATACACATATGCCCCCACAGTGCCAGATATGCCCCCACAGTGCCAGAGACACATATGCCCCACAGTGCCAGATATGCCCCCACAGTGCCAGATACACATATGCCCCACAGTGCCAGATACACATATGCCTCCACAGTGCCAGAGATGCCCCCACAGTGCCAGAGATGCCCCCACAGTGCCAGAGACACATATGCCCCCACAGTGCCAGAGGAGACACACATGCCCCCACCAGCAACTCACCATTGTTGCTGGGCTGGGGGGTCCGGGACAGACAGCCCTCCTGCTCCCCCGGGCCGCTTAGCCAGTCACTGGCTGCTGGCCGCGCTGGATCACCATCCACCTCCTCCAGGCCGCCTTCCTGCGCTGGCCGCAGCTTCCAGAGCACAGCCACGGCTACAGGAAGATGGCCGCCGGCCTCCTACACTGAGGACATGTCCTCAGTGCAGGGGGCCGCCGGCCATTTTCCTGTAGCCGCGGCCGTGTTCTGGAAGCCGCGGCCAGCGCAGGAGGGCTGCCTGTGCCTGGAGGAGGTGGATGGTGACCAGTGCGGCCCGCAGCCAGTGACTGGCTAAGCGGCCTGGGGGGCACATGGCACCCTTCCCCCCGGCCCAGCCCGCCCCTGGTTGTGAGGATTTGGGATTAGGTGGGGGTCCCCAGAAATATCATTGTACAGGGCCCCAAGATTTCTGTTGCCGGCCCTGCTCCCACACGCCCATTCTATTCACAACAGCCAATAGGCTGTGTGTATAGTATGTCCAATAATAGGCAGTGGCTCAGCTCAGCCTGAGCCAGTGAGCCTCCAGAACCGTGATTCATGTTGGCGGTAGTGCCGCTCGTCACTCACCACTGCCCGCTTGGCTATGCACATAATAAAATTCAGTGACTCAGACGGACAGCTGCCATGCATAATACGTGCCGCCTCTAGGCCCGTGCCTCACAATCCGGCCCTGGTAGTATGTATGCGCGAGACCATCCTGCGTTGAAAACCTGCTACTTTTTTTTAGTCACCGGCCCGTTCAAAAGGTGATTGACAGGAAGCTGGCATTTGGGCGTGGTAACCAAACGTTTTTTGGATTTTCAGGTAAAACACAGGCATGCCCAGGTGTTTGAGGGGAAGTCATGTGACACATTAAGCCCTGAAGAGCGACAAAGTGCCAACCAATCAGCTCTTACATCCTATATTACAGGCTGCGTTTGAAAAATAACAGATAGGAGCTGATTGGTTGGTAGTTTATCTATCTCTTACCAAGGCTTAGTACAACTGCCCCTGCAAATAAACCACCGTTCTTACTCTGTCAGCACGCGACGCCGGGGCTGATGTCACTAATCACAGAAAGGCCTAATCACGAGCTAACGCGTACAGCAGAAACACTCTGAGAAAACAGAGGACATCGCTGCAATGAGAGGGTTTATAAACCAGCTCTGTCTGTCATAATAATCCTGACCTGTTTTTCTACACAAGAACCGAGCGCAGCGTCCTATGATCGATGTGCTGGAAGCTGCTAGTAAAGCGAGACGCTATACATTTTTAATAGCCCAATTGCTCCATTAATTCCTCCTCTTTTTTTTTTCTTTTTAATGTGAAAATAGTCATAATTCCTCCCAGATTAGGATAGATATAGTGCGACAGCCTCTCCTGCTCAAGGTATTTGTCAGACATAATTCATTCACAAAGCCATAATGCAGTCATCTATCATCGCACTCTCTCTCCCTGTGCTTGGGGCTGTGCGGACTTCTCCTCGTTGATGTATTAGGTAACATATGCAAGCTATGAATTATCAACTGAAAGAAGTCAATTATCCACTCTAAAAATGAGTGCCTGGGCACCAATAGCCCAGGGCCCCCTTTTTGTATTTACGAAATGATTTCTAGGCGAGAAAAAAAAGGGAGGGAATTTTTTTCCCCCCTCAGATTCTCTTCATCGTGCATTTTGTTTTCTCAGGAAACCGGCCTTCCCCCTCGTTCCAGCTAAAAAAAGCGAGAACATTTTGAACTTTTAATGCAATAATCCATTTTTATATACACCTTCCTTAATAACTGGCTTCGTAAAACATAAAACTCTGCCTGGCTCCGTCCTATCTGGTCTCAGTTCGGCCTTCAATCACCCGCATAGGTGCAGGCTGACAGAAGACGTTAATAGACTGGATAGAAAAGGGAATATTGGAGATTTTTCTCGGTCCCTTGTTGCCGGCCCTGTACCTTTTCATCTCTTTAGACATTGATTTCTCTCTTTGCGAGGCGCTCCAGTCAGCAGAAAGGCTGCAGAGCTGCACCGTGACACTTAGGGAAATGAGGTCATTAGAGAGAATTACAGAGGAGTTTGATAGCTCGGTAATAGGTTTTAATGATGGAATTTAACATAGGCCCCCCTCAGGGACAAGTTTGATGTACATTCAGACAGGCCATTTAATAACCTGTACTCAGTGCTTGAGCCGGGGACTAGAGGAGTCTAATATAGCCTCTAAAAATAAAATCCCTTTAACAATTCATTATTCCAAGGGCCCTGCTCAAATGCTTTATACATGACCTTATTTCTTGTCCAACATGCCTCATAAAGGCACACATACAGCACATACATACATATATACATACAAATACATTATATATATATATATATATATATATATATATATACTAGGTGATTCATCGCACCCTACGGGCGCTCTTCACACCGTCGTAAGGGGCTGCGCCCCCTTAATTTGTGAACGTTTGTATTGTGAGAAATATGGTTATAATTGTATGAATGATGGCCTGTATTGCAACTTGAGTTATAGGTGAAATGTGTTAAATAGAGAGCATATGATTTGGAAGGGGGTGTGTATTGTTTTGTTTAATTAAAAAGCAGTTACAGAGTAAGATGTACATTGATAGTGTGGATGGTACAGTGACATTTGTGGGTGTGTGTATGCAATAGTATAGTAGGGTGTTTTTGAGTCAGCTGCTCCCCACTGGCGGAGGTCACAACACAGGAAAACAGGAGGCTGGGTAGTGATAGGGGTGTGTGGGCATAAGGGGGACTAAAGAGGAGGGTGGGAGACACAGTGCAGCTTCTGCCAGTGGGTGAGGGTCCAGTGGGTTGCAGCGAATTGCAGATGGGGGGGGGTCGTGGGGGCAGGGGGTTGCCGTGAATCGCAGGAGGGAGGGCACGGGGGGTTGCTGCGAATCGCGGGAGGGGTGGGTCGCGGGGGTTGCCACGAATTGTGGGAGGGGGAGTTGGCGGCGAATCACAGGAGGGGGGGTCACAGGGTGGGGTGCTGTGAATCGCGGGAGGGGTCGCGGGGGGGGGGGGGGGTGCCGCGAATCGCCACAAGAAAAAATCAACACAGAAAGGTCAACACATGTAAATGTTGACATAAGTGTGGCATTTCATTGGTGTCCATGACGACACATGAGAATGAATATGAGAACATTCAAAAAATGAAAAATAAATCTCAAAATCTCATGCCAACCTTTTTCATTGTCGACCATAGCCATGGGGAGGGGGGGGGGGGTTTGCCACGAATCGCGGGAGGGGGGGGCGCGGGGGTGCCGTGGATCGCGGGGGGGTTTCTGCGAAAAGCGGGAGTGCGCAGAGGGGGGGGGGTGCCGCGAATCGCGGGAGGGGGGGTCACGTGGGGGTGACGCGAATCGTGGGAGGGGGGTCACAGGGGGGCGCGCGAATCGTGGGTGGGACGGTGGGGGGCGCTCACCTGGTGCAGTGTCTTTGCTGGGCAACTTGGGGAGGCAGAGGATGTCTGGCACTGTGGGCTCACTGGGCTGGTTCTCTGTCATGTGAGTCAGTCACATACCTCCCAACATGAGCCTCTCCAGGAGGTACACATTGCTGTTTCTGGACTTCCCTCATAATGTATGATTGCTTTCCTTTAGCTGGCACTCCATTTTGCCTATGTAATATAGCCCGCACTGGCATATTATTACATAGACCACGTATCTGGAGCTACATGTGAGTGGCCATTTAATTTCAAAGCCCTTGCCTGTATGTGGGTGCAGTATGTAGTTCCCTGGAGATAGGTAGCTACATGTTCTGCACCCCACGCATCTGTAGCAGCCATTACTTCTGGATAAGGAATGGGGGGCTATTTTCTGTTTAAATTTGCTGATGTCGGTTTTGACTACACAATCTTTTATGCTTTTGCTACGTGTGTAGCTAGGCATGATTCTCTTTTTGTTAAGCGATTTTAATTCTCTATCTGAGGAAACCATGGGCCAAAGCTGTCCCGGTCTATGGCTAGTTGTTTTACTTAACGTATTGTATTGGTTTACCCAGGGGATGGGTTCCTGTTGGGGTGTCTTTTTTGTATTGGCTTGTGTAGAAGGTCCTGTTGTGGAACAGACAGGGCCTTTCTTTTAGCTTGTTCTAATTCATGTAGTGGATACCCCCTTTGGCAGAATTTCTCCACCATCTCCTCCAGTTGTAACAACATGGTTGCATGGTCACTATTGGAGTGGCAGACTCTCAGGAATTGTGAGAACGGCAGCCCCTTGATGGTGGCCACTGGGTGGAAGCTGTCTTATCTCAATAAGGTATTCCTGTCTGTTTGTTTAGAGTATAGTTTGGTCACTATTTGCCCCTCCTTTACCATGATTTCTAGATCTAAGTAATGGATGGAATGATGGCTGCTGGTATAGGTTAATTTACTGGGACTACTAGAAACGTTATGCTCCTGAATGATGTGTTCCAGATGACCGGTCTAACCTAACCAAAACAATAGGAGATCATCTATATATCTGTAATATACATATACTTTCTCCGTGATCTCTTCCTGTATAAAGAAAATATCTCTCTCCACCTCCCACATATAGGCGTTCGCAAATGTCGGGGCCACCGGGGACCCCATTGCGCACCCAGTGAGTTGTATAAAGAACTGCCCATTATGCCGGAAATAATTGTGCTCTAATGTAAATTTCAATAGCTGCATGAATAGCTCAATGTCTGGTCCATGATAGTTCTCATTATTGGTGATTAAACGCCTTGTGGCCGCCAAGCCCTCCCCATGCGGAATGCACGTGTAAAGGCTTGTGATGTCAATGGTCGCCATGAGCATCTCTGGTGGGATTTCTGTAATCTCTTGTAGTTTATGGAGTAACGTTGATGAGTCCTTTAAATGAGTATATGTATTCTGGATGCAAGGTTGCAGGTAAGTGTCCAAAAATATTGCAATAGGTTCACAGATCGAAGCCCTGGCAGAAATAATTGGCCTGCCAGGTGGGTTGGTATGATTTTTGTGTATTTTTGGTATTGCATAAAATATCGGGACGACAGGGTGCTCAGTGTAGATTTTCTGTGCCACAGTGTTTGTCCTGGCCTGCTCCAACAGAGATTTTAACTCCTTCTGGTATTCTGTGGGATCACTATCGAGGCGACCATATGTGGCTGTATCACTTAACAACCGGTCACACTCCGCTTCATATGCCGTCAGGTCCTGGATGACAACTGAGCCACCTTTGTCTGCCCCTCTTATTATGATGTCCTCTCGTTTGGACAGATCATTTAACGCTCCTTGCTCCTCTTTGGTTAGGTTTGGATGATATTCATCCTTCATTTGGGTTCCTGCCGCTTCCAGCATTCTGTGAAAAGTTTTGATGGCGGCATTCTGTTTATATCACAGTCGGTAGGGTGGCATGGGTAGGGTCAGCATACCACTCTAGCTTCACAAATATGTCCAGAGGTGTCTCAGTTCTGATACACAAGAATGTACCATTCAGTTGCATAAGAAAGGAAATAGTCAAGTATGGGAGGTACGTGTTCTTGGAGTGCCAGATTAACAGAATGACCATTCGTTATAGGGGAGAAGGGGTATCAGCGTACGATATGTGCACTGATACAGCTTCTCCGCCATGTATGATTGAGCCAGCACGTAAAGGACAGTGGCGCCCCTGTCCATATTGGCGCTGCTATCTAAATGATAGCAGGCCGAATGTATGAACAGTCGGCATCGCTGAACTTTCCGCATGATGATGGTTTTGGCTTCGCCAGCAGCAGGCTGGTGCAGCCCTATCTAATCAGCAGAGACAGCACTGAACCCTGCTGTTA
This sequence comes from Crinia signifera, assembly GCF_055691185.1. Classification (NCBI taxonomy): domain Eukaryota; kingdom Metazoa; phylum Chordata; class Amphibia; order Anura; family Myobatrachidae; genus Crinia; species Crinia signifera. The sequence goes on from NC_139224.1 coordinate 151,598,671, forward strand.
GATCTGAGCTGCACTGGGGATCTCGCGTGAGTAGCGAGATCCCGTGCATGCCCAGTCCAGCCGGCCAGGGGAAGGGAGACTCCAGGAGGGGACATCGCCGGAGGGGGGAGTTAGCGCTCCCCCGCTTCGGCAGACAAGGTGTTAATACATCTTGTCAGTCTTCCCTCCTGCTTCGCCTCGCTAATGAGGCAAAGCAGGAAGTATTATAGCGGCGCGATAAGCGTCAATATAATACATCTGCCCCACTGTGACATACAGTGTATATCAGTATACAATAGTGTAATGAGTATATTCGTATAAGAGGGCGTTGTTCTGAAGGTCACCGACACTGATATTGTTCAATAAACATTACAAAAGGACTGATTCAAAGATGGACAAACTGTTGATGTGTTACACAGTGAACCCATTCATTGATACTGCACATGTGCCACTTGCAAAGTGATTGACATGTAGCCTTTACCCTTTACGCCCCTGTACCTTTTACCGCACGCTGGCTCCATCATACATGGGGGAGAGGCAATGGAATATTGGCAAAAAACAAATCTCAGGACATATTATGACTGTTCTGGCAGCGTGTTGGCTGTATGTGACTGTTCTGGTGGCGTGTTGGCTGTATGTGACTGCAATCCTATATGCAGAACAACTGGCTCCAGCATCTAGCGCCACAACCATAGAGTCACACAGAATGTTGATGTTTGATTGAAGTTCATCTGAGAGTTGCATCTTTGTACGTAAGCGGCGGGACAGAGGCACCGATTATGGGTGTCTTAATATGAAGGCTGCCATGGCAGTATATTTTCGCACAGCCACTGCATCATTTGACATATCTCAGAATCAGGCCACATATCCCCAAATGTACTGTAAATCCGTAAGCCCAAGTTATTGCTGATCAGAGTCACGAGTAATAGTAAAAGAGTCTGAGTTCTGAGCCCCAGACGACTCCCCCCCCACACACACATTATACTTGGTCCCTACACACAACATGATTCCCTTATGTCTCTTATATGAAGACCAAGCTGAGGCTCACTAATCACTGGTACGAACAGGTAAACCTAACATTCATAGAGATCCTATTTGCCCACTCTCCTATTTCCTGCGGTTTAGTTTAGTCCCCCTCACCCCTGGAAGGGTGTACACAGGGCCGGTGCTAGGCTTTCATGCGCCCTAGGCAAAATTTTAGCTTGCCGTCCCTACTCCCCCAAAAATCTACTTTTGAGCCTCTCACATAACTTTTGAAAACCCCTATACAACACCCCCCCCCCCCCCCCCCCCAGCCAGCCCCTCCTCCTACCCTCAGCCCGGAACACGTCCCCAGCATCCAAGTCACTCACCGCCCCGGAGCGCCAACACAGGGTTTGCACTTTGCAGAGAGTCGCGCTGCGTGCTGCTGTGCATTCCTTTGTGCGCCCGCTGACAACCCAGCACTGTCTGCGTAGCTGTGTCAGTGATCTAGCAGGATTTCACCTGACTGCCCGCCTCTCCTCCGTCCAATTTACAGCATTACTTCTGTCAGCCGCCAGACAGTCACGCAGACAGTGCCGGGTTGCCTGCGGGCGCACAGAGAGATGCACACAGCGCAGTTCTCTGCAACCCTGTGTTAGCACCTCTGCCATATTTGGGGGGAGGAAGCTTACCCTTGCACCTTTCCGATTCCCCTGCTTGTGTTGAAAAATAATGTAGTCTCTTTCAGAGACATATTAGTGTGCTGATCCCTTCAGTTCCGCCCCCTCACTGCCGGCGCCCTAGGCAGCTGCCTAAGGCTGCCTAATGGTAGAACCAGCCCTGGGTGTACACCTGCCTCCCACATTCTGCCTGCTTTCAAGTCAAGTCGAGCTGAATGGGAAGATGATAATACTGTTTACCTATGGTCCCTATGGAAGGGGCGGGGCCTAACAAAGCAAATCTATGCTAGGCAAATTATTTTTAGCTTTGTCCCTATCAAGGCATGTTGACGATCCCGATAATGACCTGTTGAACTTGGCGACTTGTGTTGATCTTCCAACCCTGTCGGCCTAATACCCCTTTCACACCAGAAAATGCAGGGACCCACCCGGGAATATGGCCCAGGGATCATACCGGGTTGGCCCCTTTCACACCAGAAAGGTCCCTGCATTTTCTGGTGTGGGAATGAGGCGGGCAGAAGGTGGGGAGGCGGGCAGGCGGCGGATTGGCGGCGGAGAGTACTCACCCCAGGGTTGCTGGTCCTCAGTGCAGGACGGGGATCCATACAGGTGGTGGGCGGCGGATGACAGGTCAAACGGCGGGTGCAGATGATGCAGCTCACCGGATGCAGTGAGGGCACCGTAGAGCTGCGTCGTCGATATACGCCGCCTGTCCTATCATCTGCGCCCGCCTGTGTGGATCCCTGTCTGACAGCACGCACGAGGACCGGCAACCCGGGTGAGTACCTTCATTGGTCGACCTTATGACCTATACCCTCAGATATACAGTGCTATATATATATATATATATATATAATATAATATATATATATATATATATATATATAGTCCAGATAATCTACACACAATTGTGCAGGTGCTCCTTGATAAAGGTCCATGTTGGGACTGAAACGTCGGAGCATACATACCTCAGATGTATATAACTTTGTTGAACCAGTTGGATTATAAATACCTATTTGCTTTTTATCACAAGGCTGATTTGTGATTACGGAGAGTTCTCTGCATCTGCACAATTGTGTGTAGATTATCTGGACTATTGTTAGGGACATGCAGTTGCATGCACCCTTGCCGGGCACCCCGCTGTTGTTTTGATTGGGTGAGAGTGCGGTCTTTCCACAATTTATATATATATATACAGTAGATATGAGGTCAAGAAGAAGCTCTAGGACACTGGCGCATTAGATTACCCTATGTAGAATGTGTTTAGTATAACCTATTAGATTTCAGAGATCTAACTGTAAAATCTTAAGGGTGGCTGGCCAATTCTCTGGGTGCCGGCTTGGTGAACCGGAGGAGTTTAGATGAAGAGTATGGGGAGAATCAAGGCGCCTTACAGTAGTCTAGTATTTTTTATATAAAAAATATGGACGTATATACAAAAATATACTGTAAAAATTTATTTATTAAACCAAAATAAAAGAATATATATATATATATAAAAAAGGAAATTTTTTGTATACACTGCTCCCCTTGAAGAAGTCCATAAGTGGACGAAACGCGTCGGGACCACCCTCTAATCCTTTCTGCCATTGAGCCAAGAGACTGCAGCACTACCTCCCGGTCTCCAACCACGAAAAAGACTTTCATCATTTTTTTACCTACCCCATATCCAGCTAAGTACTAACCATACTTTTCAACAAAGGGGATATACCTATTGCTCTTATATGTTCTTATTGTTTTAATACCGTTCTTATCATTTTCCACCCACTTTCGTGTCATCTCCATTCCCCTCCCCCATCCCCACTGCCCATCCCAACCTATTGTATAATTGTCATGTTTATGTCTCTGTGCATTGTATGAATTAAGTGTATACAAAAAATTTCCTTTTTTATATATATATATTCTTTTATTTTGGTTTAATAAATACATTTTATGTATATACGTCCATATTTTTTATATAAAAAATACTAGACTACTGTAAGGCGCCTTGATTCTCCCCATACTCTTCATATATATAGATATATATATATATATGCACACACACACAGATAACCTGAATTTCCATTGTGATGTTTCCAGCCCAGTCACCAAGATTCCCTGCAAACATTTTCACGTACGTTTATATAGCAAGCGTTGAAACTCCAGGGTCGTCAGACTTTTAATTAGTTAATTGGATAATATATTCTTCTTTTGACATTGTACAAAGAAGAACGTAATGCTCTGAGCCACAGAGAAAGCTGCCTATTTAATTTTGAAATCCCCATGATGAACTTCGCTAACAAGTTGTAACGCGCAGTCGGGAAAAAAATCCACTGATTTATATAGAGAAGTTTCAATTATTTAAGGAGCCGTCCGCAGTGCCATAACTTTAAGTATGAATCAAGTGCCATGACTGAGAAATTTGTCACACTGTGTTAGATCAATGGTAATTACCTCCCTGACATGGGTACTGTTATCATTTTACAGGATCTTGGGTACCGGTAACACAAACTGCAAGCTGATCAATACTTGTAGAAATATGACTCTCCGATGGACTGTGAGCTAGGCAGTCCATTACAGGCGGCTCTCCGGATGGTGGAGTCTGCGTATACCCTGCAGGGAAACACAGCCCTGATTGTAAAGCTGCTCTGCCGAATGGACACAACAATATCCATCATTTTAAGAGGGCCTCAGAAAAGCCAGATCTCGGCCAGCGAGCAGAAAATAAAAGAACTTAGAACAATATCATCATAAAAGGTGGAAGTATTCACCTCCTCCTAGAAAACTTGTATTTATGTCGGTAGGAATCTGAGGCCAATCTTTCCTAAAGGCCCATACACACTGGGCGACTTTGAGCTAAAAGTCGCTCAAAACAGCAGGTTTGAGCGGCTTTCAGCTCAAAGCCTCCCAGTGTGTATGCCCCGGCGATGAGCGGTGAGCGCTGCTGCGCGCTCCCGCATCATCGCTGGGAAAGCCATTTATCTGCTGGTTATACCAGCAGATGAGTGGTTTTGTCCCCTGTCAACCCTGTCCCCTGTCAACCGCTGCTCTGCACAGAGATGACACTCCACCCAAATCTTCATCTCTGAAAGTAGCACCTGCCCCAACTGCAACATAGTTTTGCCCAGATGCAGGTGTAATTGCTTTTTTTTGCTTCATTTCCAAATAAGAATCAGGCACAACACAGTATATACACATACAAGATTTTGACACCACCCAGCTGCTCACTTAAAGGGTAAAATGGGTGGATCAGGTTTAGCCACGCCACCACCAACTGCCTCCTTTACAGCATCGCCCCCCCAACAAATAATGATATTGTGTGCCAGAGGCGCATGTCAAAAATGAACATTGTAATGTTGTAATTCCCTTTACACGTTAAGCCACACACCATAATGTCCATTACGTATTATGCCAAACACCATAATGCCTATTACAAATAGCATAAGTGCTGCTTACCTACATGCTCGTTGCCAGGGGTTCCATGCTCGTTGCCATGTGTAATTACATGCTTGTTGCCATGTGGGAACACATGCTCATCGCCAGGGGTTCTATGCTTGTTGTGATGTGGCATTACATGCTTGTTACCATGGAGGTTACATGGTCGTTGCCATGTGGGAATAAAAAGAAATTTCAGAAATGACTGGGGATGTACTTAATCCACCACTGCTCCTGGCCATTTTTTGGGATTAGGCTAGTATGACATACACATATACACAATATGCAAGGACATTTAACTCAGTCAGATACATCAAGGTTCAAAAAGTTATAAAGTGGAGAGTGATAAACAACCAGCCAATCAGCTCCTTACTGTCATGTTACATGCTGTGTTTGAAAAATGACAGAACAGAGCTAATTGGCTGCTAGTTTATCAATCTCCACTTTATCATTTATTTAAAGCTTGGTGCATCTGGCCCAGTATCAGATGGGATTTTACAATAGACCCTCCCAGCAACAGCAGAATCTGAGCTGTGATTCACTAACTGACACAAGGAGGATGCTTTTCTGTCTAAGCAGCGATTTTGGTTTATGCAATTAATGGTTCCTAATTAGCAGGCTTTATCCAAACTTAACACGTAATCAAGTCAAACACTGCATCTATGGCGGATAAAATCTCATTAACACTGCGCATTACAGTCCAGCTGAGTTAATCCATATTAGTTGATAGCTCATTTTTCATCTGGATTTTTTTAAGACATTCGAACAACGGTCTGCATAGCTTTCGGGGACGTTGTATATTTAGCTTTGCAAAACAGACTTCATTGCAACCCTGAGCAGAAGAGAAATATATATATATATATATAAATATATATATAGTCCAAATAATGCACGTCACTCCAGGTCTTGTTCAAACAGAAACGTAGTTTTACTGGTTTGCCTATGGCGTTTCGGGCTAGGCCCGTCTTCAGTATGTCCTGAAGACGGGCCTAGCCCGAAACGCCGTAGGCAAACCAGTAAAACTACGTTTCTGTTTGAACAAGACCTGGAGTGACGTGCATTATTTGGACTGTACATGTGGCTGAGGGGTAACCCTTAGCAACTGGACGGGCACCCGGGCAAGGTGTTACACACTAATTTGGTGGGCATTGCCGGATCTTTTGGATTGATATATATATATATACACATTGTAACAGGTTCGCCATTCAGATAGGACACATCAGGCAGTTTTTTCGGTATTTGTGCATGTATTTAACTCCACTTTACAACAACATAAGGTACATACAAACAAACAACAATAAAGGGTATTTGTCCAAGCAGTGCTCCTTGCACGTGGTGCCTCAGTGCCTACAGACACTGGTAGCCCAAGTCCCTGGCGCTATAATACTTGACCCTGATCACTGGCCTCTATCAGGCATCAGTGCCCTGAACATCAAACATAGGGGGTTATTTTGGTTCACTCTTTCTGACAAATTCCTTCTTAGATGGACAAAACCATGTGCACTGCAGGGGGGCAGATGTAAAATGTGCAGAGAGAATTAGATTTTGGGTGAGTTATTTTGTTTCTGTGCAGGGAAAATACAAGTAAAACCCCACCCAAATCTAACTCTCCCTGCACATGTTACATCTGCCCCACCTGCACATGGTTTTGTCAATCTAAGGAGGAATTTGTCAGAAAGAGTGAACCAAAATAACCCCATAGTAAGGTTTTTATCCCTTCTCCTGCAATCAGCCATGTTCACACCTGTGGCTGTGCAGGCCTGAAAACCTGGACAGGAGCCGTATGTTTGGGAGACTACCCATCTATCCCCCAAACCCACACCAGAGATCAATTCCTGGCTTTGCAGTGAACCAGGTTCTGTTACCTGGTTATAAAGAACTGGCTATATATATATATATATATATATATATATATATATATATATATATATATATATATATATATATATAGAGCAAAGAATTTGTTCGGCACTCTCGGCTAAAACGGGGACATCCACCGGGGTGCCTTCCTAAAGGATTGGTATAGGCGTTTTATCACCAAGGCAAAAAGCCCAGGAAATGAAGAAGCGGCACTCTCCGGATTTGTGAAGTCAATGGTACTTTAGTGCATCACAAAAAAGTTACAACATGGTCGTCAACGTTTCAAGGCTGGTGTGCCTTTTCATCAGGACAAGATAAAGTGCTGCTAGTGCTGCACTTTCTTCTATTTGCACAGCACTAGCAGCACTTTATCTCGTCCTGATGAAAAGGCACACCAGCCTTGAAACGTTGACGACCATGTTGTAACTTTTTTGTGATGCACTAAAGTACCATATAGTATATATAGTGTTGGGATATATGGTTTCTTTTAGTATAGGATGACCCGTTAGAACCACCTTACACAATGCCCCCTAAAATCAGAACGTTCTCATACAAATTCCAGGAGGCACGCTGTAGATATAATCATGAATATTTGCAGGACATAGAAGTATATATGTGCTGCATATATTATGCCAATATCATGTCAGGCGCGGCAGTGCGGAGCGATCCTGTCCCTGGTCACTGGGGATCCCAGCACACAAGGCATAATAGGTTAGGTTAAATGTATAAGAAATGAGTTGCTGGAAGGAAAACGACTGCCAGATTTGTTAGTCTTGTGGAGCCAGGAACCAGCGGTGACAAATACAGATTACCCGGGAATAAAGCAAACCTGTTCATCTTGTAGCCAGACTTTTACATCAATTGGTTTCTGATGAGGGATTTCAATAACTTGACATTGGGTTCCTTCCATGAAATGATTTCATAAATTACAAGAAAGATAATGTGGAAATTTTTTCCAGAATATAATGTAGTTACATTGTGGAATTTCGTATTAAGAATAGGGAGTCGGAACATCAAAAAGTACCCATATGTAAAATCAGTATGTTTTAATTCTGATAAGAAAGGGTTAATGAGGGTCTAGAGCAGTGGTAGCCAACCCTAGCCCTCGAGAGCTACCAACAGTTCACCATATAAAATCGGCTACAGACACAGCAGAGTCTTAGCTCCTACGATACGTTCTGACGGTATGAGCGTCCAAGCAGGAAGATATTCCCAAGCGCTGATGGAGTGCAATTCCTCTGATTAGTCCTATAACAAATAATTCATCTATCATTGACAAGATTTAAGCACTTTCTAGTTGAAGTCAACCAGCTGTGTCTGTTGACTATGCAGCATGTCAATTTAAATCTCGTGTGACAATGCTACAACCGTTAATGTAACCCCCCTCGCCCCGAGTAGCTCTCACTCCTCTCTCGTACACGTCCCACTCTCCTCTTTCCATTCCGCCGTTATTAGAGCTACCTCTGTCTTATCTTACGTGCGACGCAAGAAGGTTAAAAGCTGTGAAATAAATAGAGAAAAAAAGCATCTGTGTGTCTCCGCTAGTCATTTCCAATGTCAGATATTTCCATTTCCCCCTCTTGTAAATTCATCTATTACCTGGGCCCTCGCTAACTTTTGCTCTCCTCCGTCTCTCGCATAGAATGCAATTTCCTCCACTGCAAATGAAATCTGAATGCAAAACCATTTATATTTGCACCAAGTTATTAGATGACACAGCCTTATTTCCCCAATCAGCGCCTTACTCCATTAGACACAGGAATTGAAATATTCACATTTAGATTTTATTTGTTTGGTTGTGGAAACGGATTTTAAACAGTAGATCTGATAGCGGCCGCAGGAGTTATTGGGACGTAACGGCCCGTCTTTGAAGGATAAATGAAAACCTTCCGGACAGCTGCTGATGTGGGATGTTGTGTTTAACACGTTCCTAATCTGGTGTTAATGCACAGCGGCATAGGGTAGAGCTGTACGTGCGCTGCTCTTATCTGCAAGAGATGCTTGATTATACTCGATAATAAACTATTAGAACATTATTTTATACAGTGAAGTCTATGGAAGCATTTATAGACTACATATAAAGTCCACAAGTGGTTTGGGGGATCACAGCTGGGCTTTTCCAAAGGATAACGATGCTCCTCACCTCTAGAGAGGATTCAAGTATTCCACTGTTATGTTGTTTGATCATTTTGATGATATATATATCTATCTATATCTCTATAAATAGATATATATATATATATATATATATATATATATACTAGGTGATTCATCGCACCCTCCAGGCGCTCTTCACAACATCGTACCCCTACGGCCGCACCCCCCACCCCCGAAGCAGCGAGTCTGCCCACACACCCCCCCCCCACCCCCGGAGCAGTGGGTATGCCCGCCCTCCCCCAGAGCGGCAGGTCTGCAAGCACCCCCCCCCCCTCACTGGAGAAGCGGGTATGCCTGCAAGCGGCGTCGCAGATCCTCCGCTGCTTCAGGGGGGGGTCAGTCCCGCCGCTCTGGATGGGGGTGGGCATACCCACTACTCCAGTGAGGGGGGGGGGGGGGTGCGGGCATATCCGCTGTTCCAGCGAGAAGGGGGGTGCGGGCAGACCCGCTCATCCAGTGGGAGGGGGTGCGGCATACCCACTACTGCGGCGGGTGGGTTGTGGGCAGACCCGCTGCTCTGGGGGTGGGGGGTCCAGGCAGACCCGATGATGCAGCAGATGGGGGGGCATGCTCGCAGATCCGCTGCCCTGGAGGAGGGAAGGGGCGGGCAGCATTGTTGGCAGACCTGCGGCTCCGGTGGGGGGGGGTGCAAGCAGACCCGCTGATTCAAGGGGGGGGTGTGTTCAGACCCGCTGATCCAGAGTGGGGGGGTTGTGCGGGCAGACTCTCAGACCCGTGGGGGAGGGGGGATGCAGGCAGACCCGCTGCTCGCTCTGGGGTGCAGGGAGACCTGCTACTGGTGGGGGGGTGCAGGGAGACCTGCTACTGGTGGGGGGGTGCATGCAGACCCGCTGCTCTGGGGGGGGGGGGTTGGGTGCATTCAGACCTGCCGTTTGGTGGGGTGCAGACCCGCTGATGGGGTGTCCTGGCAGACCCACTGCTCGTGGGGTGGGGTGCGTGCAGACTCGTGGCTCGCGGGGGGTTGTTTGATGTGCTAGTGGGGGGGGTTGTGCGGGCAGAACCGCTGATCCTGGGGTTGGGGCGAAGCAGACCTGCTGATCCGGGGTGGGGGGGGGCGAGGGGTGCGCTCAGACCCGTGGGGGGGGGGGTGCGGGCAGACCCGCTGCTCGCGGGGGAGGGGCGATGCAGGCAGACCCGGTGCTCACTCTGGGGTGCAGGGAGACCCGCTACCTGTGTGTGGGGGGGGGGGGTGCATGCAGACCCGCTGCTCTGGGGGGGGGCTGGGTGCATTCAGACCCGCCGTTTGGGGGTGCAGACCCGCTTATGGGGGATTTGCAGGCAGACCCGCTGATACTGGGGGGGTGGGGGGGTGGGCAGACCCGCTAATCTGGGCGGGTGGCGGGGGTTGTGCGCTCAGACCCACTGGGGGGTGGGGTGCGGGCACGACTGCTCGGGGGGGTCCTGTGGCAGACCCGCTGCTCGCGGGGTGGGGTGCATGCAGACTCGCTGCTCGCGTGGGGTAAGTTGTGTGGGGGAGACCCGCTGCTCACGGGGGGGTTGTGCAGGCACACCCGCTGATTCTGGGGTTGGGGCGGTGCAGATCTGCTCGGGGTTGGGGGGGTGGGGTGGTGCAGACCCGCTGATGGCGGGTGGGGGTTGCGTGCAGACCCGCTGATCCGGGGGGTGTGGGGGGTTGTGTGCTCAGACCAGCGGGGGGGGGGGGGGGGTGTCCTGGCATTCCCACTGCTCGCGGGGTGGGAGTGCGTGCAGACTTGCTGCTCGTGGGGGAGGGGGGATGCAGGCAGATCCGCTGCTCGCTCTGGGGTGCGGGTAGACCCGCTGCTTGTTGGGGGGGTGCAGGCAGACCCGCTGATCCTGGGGGGGGGGGTGCGTGCAGACCCGCCGCTCCGGGCGGGCATACCCACTACTGCGCCGTTTACTGTGTGGCGCAATATGGTATAAGTGGCATTACTGTGTGGGGCATAATATGGTGTAAGGGGCATTACTGTGTGTGGCACAATATGGTGTAAGAGGCATTACTGTGTTAGGCAGAATATGGTGTAAAAGCCATTACTGTGTGGGGCACAATATGGTGTAAGGTGCATTACTGTGTGGGGTACAATATGGTGTAAGGGGCATTATTGTGTAGGGCACAATGTGGTGTAAGGGGCATTACTGTGTGTAGCACAATATGGTGTAAGGGGCAGTACTGCGTGTAGCACAATATGGTGTAAGGAGCATTACTGTGTAGGGCACAATATGGTGTAAGGGGCATTACTGTGTATATCATAATATGGAATAAGGGGCATTACTGCATGTAGCACAATATGGTGTAAGGTGGCATTAATGCGTGTAGCACAATATGGAATAAGGGGCATTATTGTGTGAGGCACAATACGGTGTAAGGGGCATTACTGTGTGGGGTACAATATGGTGAAAGGAGCACTTTTGTGGGCGCATGGCCATACATTTTTTAAATGCCTATGTGGGGGCAATGGTTTAGTGCTTGCACTGGGAGCCAAATTGTGCAGAAACAGCCCTGGACTGAGAAGTATAATTATTTCTCCTGAAACATTTCATTGTTCTACAAGCCTTCTACAAATAAATGTTACACAAAGCAGGGAAACAAGTTATTGTCAGCAAAAGAAAGGGTTAAATGCTCCTGAGGGTTTGAGCAGATCAGCGCTGGTCTCCTCATTGGCATCATGACCTCGCTGAGTACAGCCGTGAGTCTCTGGAATAAGGCAATTGAATTGGTCCACATAGACACAGCAGGGAGGCGAAAACCAATATAGTCTTATGGTCCTGACATGCCGGAGACGCAGTGAAGTCAGACGGCTCTGTAATACAGGATAATAATGTACAATCTGTTCATAGGTATATAAGACAATGTGATTAACATAGCAGGACAATTCCGGGGAATGGGAATCATTCTCCGGTCTCTGCTCACAGTCTGGAAGAAACTTTTTAAACATTTGACGTTCCCTGGTTTTACTTTTTAGGCTCCCCCGGCCCCTGGTGCATTAAATGGCCCTTTATTTTCAATTTTTTTTGTATTAGTTCTTGTTGTGTAATATCAGTACGACCGATTCAGGATGCAAAGGGCCGACATAGGCAACCATCCGCAGCTGACAGCTTTATGGAATTATGGTAATGACAGTATCCATCTGTCTGTACGAGAACCTGTGCGGTTTCATGAACAAGCATCTTTCCGCCCACTGTTTTTCAGGCCACATTCATAATCATTAGTAGCGATAGCCATCGATGACTACAAATCATTAATGGTTAATGGCTGATATCAAGTAGTTTTGCTATTGATGACAGAGAACCAGTGGTTCTCCAACTTGATAGACATACCACAATTGTTGGGTTTTTATTTTTATACTTAATGCTGGGTATAAAGCCTAGCCCCGCCCCTGATGAACCCATGCAGCCCCGCCCCCAGGACTGTTTATTTTGCTAATCCAGCAGGGAGGACCATCTCTAGGAGGGAAAACACAAAGTTTGAGCGGCTTTCAGCTCAAAATCGCCCAGTGTGTATTAGGGATGAGCGGGTTTGGATCCTAGAGATTCAGACCCCCGGAACTTACCTTATCCAAGGCCGGATCCGAGGAGTTCCCCGGGTCCCGCCATCTTTTGGAGTCCAAAACGTCATCATCCCGCGTTGGATTCTCAGGAACCGGATCTCTAGAAAAGACCCGGCTCCGGCGCCATCTTCATTCGGCAAGTGGAAGTCAGACAGCACGGATGTGTCTGTGCTGTCTGCAGAAAGGAAAAAGCTATGGGGGACAAAACAACACTATGGGGGGACAAACTAAGGGGGGGGGGCAAACTAATGGGGAACAAATAGAGGCTGCATCAATTCATGAATTAACCTATTAGAACCCAAAACCTGAAGGTAATCAGAACCCAAAATGTGAAAAGTGGCCGGTGCACATCCCTAGTGTGTATGGGCCTTTAGTTTAGTCTGTATCCTTTCCCACTTTTGGATAGCCAGCTGTGTTTCTTCTTTAGGTTTGAGTGTACTGAGGCTTGCAAGTCAATTGCTGGTACGTCAATTGCTGGTACGTCACTCAAGTGGACAGGTCAACAACCAGGTAGGTTGGGCCTATTCAAACTGTGGCTCTCCAGCTACTGTGAAACTACACATTCCAGCACACCTTTCCACAGTGTTAGCATTCCCTAATTGCAGAACGGTGGCAGAACATGGTGTTATATGTAGTTTCACAACAGCTGTAGAGACATCAGTTTGCTAGGCCTGAGGTTCCATAGTTCCCCCTCCTGTGTCTCCGATTGGGATTATATTTAATTTATATGGGATTCCAGACACATTTTGCTATAAGATAATGCTATAGGTGTATCTATAGGTGAAGGCATGCTGGACATGGAACTAGTGCTTACGAGACATACCCCTTCCCCACCTGGGACCATGTTTGGTGAAAAAGGGTCTAAGAAAAATAACTTTGGTCATATTACCAGGGATTCCAACCCTGACAAATACAATGTTCAAACCTGGAAGGACCCATGTAATGGTGCGATGGAAACACGTGACACAGGTTAGGCAACTCGTGTCACGCTCAAAGCATATGGAGAGCGGATAAGTGACGTGTCTTCCCTGGGGATGGGGATGCTTGGGGATGTTGACATCACTCCAAGCGTGGACAGATGGAAGACACGTCACTTATCCGTGAAGAGCAGCGTTTTTCAACCAGCAGGGATGACCGCGGCCAGTCCTCAGGTGTGCCGCGGGTCAGCGGGTCACGGTAACTCGCAACCAGGGGGAGGCAGGCGATTTGTCCTCCCTCCTCGGCGCTGTGTGTGTGTGACCTTTGAAGATGACGCCGGGACATGCCTGTGCGCATTAGGTCATCCGACCTTTGTGTTACGGGCACCAGGCGCATCCCGGCACATGTGCAGAAGCCCGCCAATGGAGTCACAAGACCGGAGCCATCAAGTCAAGTGCGCACTGTATGATTTTTGAATAACTCTCCTGGAGGTTTGAGTGTAGCATTTCTAACGGGTGCTGTGGAATAATAAAGGAGGGGCAGGTGTGTGGAATAACTAAGGGGGGGGGGGGGGGGCAGGTGTGTGGAATAAATAAGGGGGGGCTGGTGTGTGGAATAACTAAGGGGGGCAGGTGTGTGGAATAACTAAGGGGGTGGCAGGTGTGTGGAATAACTAAGGGGGGGGGGGGCAGGTGTGTGGAAAAACTAATTATTTGATTAAAAACGGTTGGTGTGCCTTGGCAATTTTAAAGTCTTGTCCGGTGTGCCGCAACCTGAAAAAGGTTGAAAATCACTGGTGTAGAGCCTGAAATGTGCAAAGGGTTTTAGACCAATGTGATATGAAACTATGGTAAACTACTCAGATCAGATTGGGTTTTTGCAAGGGTTTTGGTGGAAAAAAGGTATAAGCATATGAGTCCCTGCTCCCTAACGTCTGCTGAACATTTGAGCTTTGCTATGAACCAGTTGGATTCAGGTCTTCTAATATGGAATAAAATGCACTTATCAAGCAGCAGATTGTAGGCACAGCGGCTGAACTGTTCTCCATTGCTTGATACAGTAGAACGTAATTTTTTCCCACAAACTAAGAAAATCTATAGTGTTCTAATGAGACCTGTCATATCTACGCTGAGCGATGACTGCTGGAAGGGGAATTGGAAGTTTGCACCTTTTCAGTCAAATTCCTGGGGTCAATACTGTTAAATGTTAACTTCTGCTGTCCCAGAAACTGCCAGTGTGCAGAATGAAATGCAAGAGTGGTGCTCTGTATTGTGCCTCTTTCACACACAAATCCCAGGGCACATAACTGGGTTGACTCGTTCACACAGACACATGACCTAGGACCCAGTACTGAGTGTGACGGTGTGACTTTATGCCCATCAGAGTCTCTACAGTGCTACCCCACAACTCCAAACACCTGCATGTGGCTGGCATCCTCCTCATGGCAGTTCCCGTGGCTTCAGTCCATAGGGGCCGCCATCTTGGAAAGTGTTCCCTTGATGTATAACCAGACAATGAACAATAGGCTCTGATCATGTGATCCAATGGACCAGTCACAAGTCAAGCTGTATTATGTGGTTTTGTGGTAAACACTGTTGGGTGTTTCTGGTGATTTACAGCTAACTGCACATGAGCCGTAAGGCTGCTTAGCCGGGTGCCGGACGGGGTCCCGACACGCATTCACCCAAATGTCAAAACACTGACAGCTGGGTTCCCGACAACCACCTGCTATTTTCCCTCGTTGGGGTCCACGACCCCCATGAAGGGAGAATAGAATAGGTGTCTCGCGTAACGAGCCACCGTGCCCACAGCATGGCGAGCGTAGCGTAGCTTAGTTGCACTCACCATGCTGTCTGGGTCCGGCCAGTTGGGATCCTGACGTCGGGCTAATGACTGTCAGGATCCCGAATGTCGGACCCCTATACCACACCCGCTTAGCCATGTTAGAACTTATGAGTTATTCAGAGTTGTACGCTCCTCAGACTTTTATCTGTGATGGTTGAATGGGTGTTACTGGGAGGTAACAGGGTGTATGCATTTGCAAAGTTCACAAAAAACTCAGTTGCGTCTTCTGTACCCAACAGGGAGAATACTCAAGTGCAGATCACATTGACTTTTGCGCATAGAGGGAATTGGTGTTTCCATTGCACAGATTCTCAACACTCAGAATATGGCCATAAATTTGCTTTAGCATTCCGATCGAATTGCGTAGAATGCAGGAATCTGAAAGTGCATCTACATTAAGTGGACTCAGAGTACGTAATGCCCAGTAACACTGGGACTGTTGGCTTCAGTCTGTGCGCGGCTGTACTCATGTGGAGCTGCAAATTGGGGCTCCAGGCAATGGTTCCCCCCTATGGGATACTCTCTTACTAGGAGATATTAATTTATGTACATGTGATTTATACTGACCATCAACAATAAATTGGTTTTCAGGCTAATATGGGCTATTGAGATTAGATTATAGGCAAATCATGTACTTTACACTTGCATGAACATTGCAAAAGAGTATGACAACATTAGGATCAGAGTAATAATACACAGAGTGCCATAAACTCATCAAGAGACAGTGGCAAATCAGGGGAACAATTACAAAGTAAACACTTTTATTAAAAGGCAACAGAGGTGTCATAGAAAAAGTGCCCAGTTAGGCGATCATTAATAAAAAAGTGCTATAAATGTATGAATACGATCTATCTAGCGCATACATTGTGCAGCGCTTTACAGAGAATATTCAGCTATTTATATAAGTTCCTGCCCCCAGTGGAACAAACAAGGGTTTTCTGTCAAAAGCCATATAACCTATAAAAATAACCAGTGGCGGATCCAGAGGTGGGTCTACAGCACAGTTCAAAATTCAAATAGGGGAGCCACACCAACTGACATTCCAAACTAACTCATTGGCAGTTGGTTGAATTTTGAACTGTCCTGCAGCCCCACCCCTGGAGCCGCCACTGCAAATAACCAATAAAAATATTATTTCACTGGGTAACAGTCATTGCATGCTAGGAGTAGCCCTGGACGCCTGCGATGTATACAGGCATATCTAGCCTGGAGCTGATGACAAACACCCTCCCCCAAAACCTGCGTTTTCCGTGACAGTACCTGCGTATAATCGTCCGCTGTGCAAATATGTTCAGCAGCAATCAGGTCTGAATTGGCCCATTAATTACTGCCTCAGTGTGATGATACCATCTGTGCACAAACAGGGATATCCCTAAAATCTGGACTGTTAGGGTGCCTTGAGAACTGATATCTCTATTTAGACGCGTACACACTGGACCTTATTCTCGTCCACACGCAAAGCTGTGTGTGTGGATGAAACTCCGCCCCCCGCCTGCACTAACGCCCTCCCCCTTACTCCCCGACTTCCCCCACATGACTGCAAACGGATGTTTAGCATAAACATCCATTCCCAGGCTTGGGTGGAGGGGCTAAATCATTCAATGGTCCACCAAATAATTTGAAAGGTGCACGAAAATCGAAGACACTCTCTAGTGCAGTCATGTCCAAACTGTGGCCCTCCAGCTGTTGTGAAACTACACATCCCAGCATGCCTTGCCATAGTTTTAGCATTCCCTAATAGCAAAACTGTAACAAGGCATGCTGGGACTTGTAGTTTCACAACAGCTGTAGGGCCATAGTTTGGACATGCCTGCTCTAGTGTCTTAGATATGCGTGCTCCTGGTACGGGAAGGAGGCTGGCAGCTGACATCTGCTGACGTCAACTGCCCGCACCCCTCGTCATGGTGTTCCAACTAGGTGTTCCAATGGGCGCAGCCATTACGCGTGTGCGTGGGGGTGGGGGGGCGGCCGGTGACATCCGCTGAAGTCAGCTGCGCCCCTTGCACCCGTCTCATGGCTGCGCTAGCATGGGAATGCCTAGCTTTTACATGGGTACACCCATGAAACACTGGGTGCTCCCATGGTGCAGCTCTACGCCGCCACCCCATGGCCCCCGCCCTGCTAGGTGTAAATGGGATGGCGAATTAGCAGTTTGCCGTGCCCATTCGCACCCTGCGTTTGCATGCACAGACACTAAACATCGCTCCTCGTGTGAGGTTGGGGACGAATGTAATTAGAATAAGGCCCACTGGCTTTAAAATGTGAAAAAGTGGATAGTGATAAAAAGCCAGCCAATCAGATCCTACCTGACATTTTTCAAACCAAGCCTATAACATAGCAGGTAGGAGCTGATTGGCTGGCTGTTTATTACTCTCCATTTTATCACTTTTGAAGCTTGATACATCTGGCCCTCTGTGTATTCCTCAGTCTAAAACAATAATCACGGCTGATTTGTAATCTATTATTTTTGGATGCAGTAATTCTTATAACCTGAGAGTTAGGAATTCACCTGCGCTAATGGGAAAAAAAGCTGCTCAATAGAAATACTGGTAAAATAAGAAAAAAATGAGCGCTAATTGGAGAGGGTAGATTATAAATAAAAAAAGAATATTTTGAGATAGGCAATGGAATTGTAAGAGTATGGTTATAAAATAAATGAAAAGCAGGAGATTTTAAGACAAGCGGTAATAGGTTTTGTAACAAGCGGTAGTTAGGTAGAAAGAATAGGAGAAAGTCCATTCATTTTTACTTTCTCCCATTCATTTTTACTTTCTCCTATTCTTTCTACCTAACTACCGCTTGTTACAAAACCTATTACCGCTTGTCTTAAAATCTCCTGCTTTTCATTTATTTTATAACCATACTCTTACAATTCCATTGCCTATCTCAAAATATTCTTTTTTTATTTATAATCTACCCTCTCCAATTAGCGCTCATTTTTTTCTTAATTCTTATAACCTGTTGGTGGCGCTATTGTTTATTGCTGTTTATAAGGAGCTCTCACTTACCTGTCAATAAACTAATTTTTCTCAAAAAAATCATCTGTATCACGAGAATTTGTACTAGAAATAAATTCACGATGTTACAGAAATGTGCCTGAATAGACCAGTTATATGTGAAGACTACGCACACGTGATCATGTATGTAATTTACATATACAGTACATGTCTGAGTTATTTATATAATGCTTCGGGATTTAGCTTCCAGGACAGATCCCAGAATGCGCTATAAAGAGAATCCCATTTTCTGTGTGTACATCTTAATGCAGCGCGGCTTAATTGTGCCAACACTCCCAGCGTGAGCCTTTAATATGTATTGTTCACTGAACCCTCCCATGCAACAAGACGTCGCTGAGAGTGCTCCATACGGAACCTTCACCCGTCTCCTGAATGATGCTGTTAATTTGCATGTCATTACCAGCTCATTAGAATAAAAGCCTCTCCGCCACAATATCATTACTCAGGCATTTAGAAACTCACACAGTTCAGCTTAGTAGGGACAAGATACAGACAAGCGCGTGATTTTCTAATGGCGCTGCCGGTCGCTTATAACGAAGATGGAAATGGGAAAATCGGTTGAAAAAATACAATTTCTGGAAATACAGATAGGGGCTCATCCACTGCGCAGGACAGACCCCTGGATCTGCACAATCAGATATTTCTATTTTGCGCTTGAATTGTAACCACGTGACAGCTGTGAGTCTTTGCTCACCATACACCTTGGTCAACTGGGGTCGGACTTCGGAGATGGATCTTTTAGAAAGCTCAATCTCATATCCGATATAGTACATAAGATATTTTGGAGTGATCTTGAAGACATGGAGTATCGATAAGATCAATCGATCACAATGATAGCGACAATGTACTTACCTTCTCTTCTGGGTCTATTACTACTTTGTATGGGTGACCTTTACCCTTTTTTTAACTGTATGCACAGCCTATTTTATGGTGCAAATGCACATACGTGGGAATAATATTGATTCTAGAAGCGATTGGTAATATTTAACCTGGCTTCTAAATGTGTTTCATTGCACGTTGTCAACCTCATATAGATCCAGATATGGGACCTCTGACTGGTCAACCCTGCTGTGTACTTCCCGGCTCCTGATAGCAGCCCATCCTGGTGCACTCATGCCTAACCACGTGTTCTGTCATGCACATCCAGTGCACTGTATACTGGGGGGGGGGGGGGGGGGAGCCCAGGAGGGCACAGGCACTGAGGCCCAGGGTGTCTGTGACCCTGCTATGGTAGAGCAATCTGCCACTTACTTATATCTGGGAAGCCCAGGAGGGCACTGAGGCCCAGGGTGTCTGTGACCCCGCTGTGGTAGAGCAATCTGCCCATTACTAATAGCTGGGAAGCCCAGGAGGGCACTGAGGCCCAGGGTGTCTGTGACCCCGCTGTGGTATAGCAATCTGCCACTTACTAATATCTGGGAAGCCCAGGAGGGCACTGAGGCCCAGGGTGTCTGTGACCCTGCTGTGGTAGAGCAAGCTGCCACTTACTAATAGCTGGGAAGCCCAGGAGGGCACTGAGGCCCAGGGAGTCTGTGACCCTGCTGTGGTATAGCAATCTGCCACTTACTAATAGCTGGGAAGCCCAGGAGGGCACTGAGGCCCAGGGTATCTGTGACCCTGCTGTGGTATAGCAATCTACCACTTACTTATAACTGGGAAGCCCAGGAGGACACTGAGGCCCATGGTGTCTGTGACCCTGCTGTGGTAGAGCAATCTGCCACTTACTAATAGCTGGGAAGCCCAGGAGGACACTGAGGCCCATGGTGTCTGTGACCCTGCTGTGGTAGAGCAATCTGCCACTTACTAATAGCTGGGAAGCCCAGGAGGGCACTGAGGCCCATGGTGTCTGTGACCCTGCTGTGGTATAGCAATCTGCCACTTACTAATAGCTGGGAAGCCCAGGAGGGCACTGAGGCCCATGGTGTCTGTGACCCCGCTGTGGTAGAGCAATCTGCCCATTACTAATAGCTGGGAAGCCCAGGAGGGCACTGAGGCCCAGGGTGTCTGTGACCCCGCTGTGGTATAGCAATCTGCCACTTACTAATATCTGGGAAGCCCAGGAGGGCACTGAGGCCAGGGGTGTCTGTGACCCTGCTGTGGTAGAGCCAGCTGCCACTTACTAATAGCTGGGAAGCCCAGGAGGGCACTGAGGCCCAGGGAGTCTGTGACCCTGCTGTGGTATAGCAATCTGCCACTTACTAATAGCTGGGAAGCCCAGGAGGGCACTGAGGCCCAGGGTATCTATGACCCTGCTGTGGTATAGCAATCTACCACTTACTTATAACTGGGAAGCCCAGGAGAGCACTGAGGCCCATGGTGTCTGTGACCCTGCTGTGGTAGAGCAATCTGCCACTTACTAATAGCTGGGAAGCCCAGGAGGGCACTGAGGCCCATGGTGTCTGTGACCCTGCTGTGGTAGAGCAATCTGCCACTTACTAATAGCTGGGAAGCCCAGGAGGTGTCTGTGACCCTGCTGTGGTAGAGTAATCTGCCACTTACTAATAGCTGGGAAGCCCAGGAGGGCACTGAGGCCCATGGTGTCTGTGACCCCGCTGTGGTAGAGCAATCTGCCACTTACTAATAGCTGGGAAGCCCAGGAGGGCACTGAGGCCCAGGGTGTCTGTGACCCTGCTGTGGTATAGCAATCTGCCACTTACTAATAGCTGTCTAGCCCAGGAGGGCACTGAGGCCCAGGGTGTCTGTGACCCTGCTGTGGTAGAGCAATCTGCCACTTACTAATAGCTGGGAAGCCCAGGAGGGCACTGAGGCCCAGGGTGTCTGTGACCCCGCTGTGGTAGAGCAATCTGCCACTTACTAATAGCTGGGAAGCCCAGGGGGCACTGAGGACCAGGGTGTATGTGACCCTGCTGTGGTAGAGCAATCTGCCACTTACTAATATCTGGGAAGCCCAGAAGGGCACTGAGGCCCAGGGTGTCTGTGACCCGGCTGTGGTAGAGCAATCTGCCACTTACTAATATCTGGGAAGCCCAGGAGGGCACTGAGGCCCATGGTGTCTGTGACCCTGCTTTGGTATAGCAATCTGCCACTTACTAATAGCTGGGAAGCCCAGGAGGGCACTGAGGCCCAGGGTGTCTTTGACCCTGCTCTGGTAGAGCAATCTGCCACTTACTAATAGCTGGGAAGCCCAGGAGGGCACTGAGGCCCAGGGTGTCTGTGACCCTACTGTGGTATAGCAATCTGCCACTTACTAATAGCTGGGAAGCCCAGGAGGGCACTGAGGCCCAGGGTGTCGGTGACCCTGCTGTGGTATAGCAATCTGCCACTTACTAATAGCTGGAAAGCCCAGGAGGGCACTGAGGCCCACGGTGTCCTTGACCCTGCTGTGGGACAATCTGCCACTTACTAATGTAGCTGGGAAGCCCAGGAGGGCACTGAGGCCCATGGTGTATTTGACCCTGCTGTGGTATAGCAATCTGCCACTTACTAATAGCTGGGAAGCCCAGGAGGGCACTGAGGCCCATGGTGTCTTTGACCCTGCTGTGGTATAGGAGGGCACTGAGACCGAGGGTGTCTTTGACCCTGCTGTGGTAGAGCAATCTGCCACTTACTAATAGCTGGGAATCCCAGGTGGGCACTGAGGCCCAGGGTGTCAGTGACCCTGCTGTGGTATAGCAATCTGCCACTTACTAATAGCTGGAAAGCCCAGGAGGGCACTGAGGCCCAGGGTGTCCTTGACCCTGCTGTGGGACAATCTGCCACTTACTAATAGCTGGGAAGCCCAGGAGGGCACTGAGGCCCATGGTGTCTTTGCCCCTGCTGTGGTATAGGAGGGCATGATTACTCATTAACAAGAAAAGGGTCGTATACATAAAGACCCTGATTAATGTTGATTCGGTCCCCAGCGTATTTGAGGCGGGGACCGATGGTGTGGCACTGCACATGTGTATAGGCCATAGAGCGAATTCCATCGGCGACTATCACAGTTGCCGAGGTTTTTACACACAGCATGGTGGGTAGGGGTCCCCATGCCCACAATAACGGTGGGTGCATCCAGTAAAATGGTAGGCACCCCCATGCAAATGCAGGCGGGGCAGAACCTGCACAGGGCAGGAAGCTGACACATGACACCAGTGCCCGGCCCCTGTTCGGCCATCTCCGACCCAGTTAAAATGCAGCTCTGACTGATTTTTATCTGCGAGCGTCCGAAAAAGTCTTCGATGGTCGCCCAGATGGCCGCATCCAAAGGAATATGTCAGCAAACACATCGATGTGGTCATTTGGTCGGCGCCGGTGGGGGGCGGACCTCCGTTACACCGGCGGGCAGCGTTTAAGCGCTCGGTAAGCAGCCAACCTGAATCACCTCCAAAATGTCTATGAGCAGAGACCAACAATGCAAGTCTATTCTTCTATACAGATGCCAAAGAGTTAAAACAGAGATAGGAAACTTCTCCGTGAGACATTGGCGGCGTGTTCCCTGCACTGAAGACTGTGACTTTGGCAGGTAATAGGACGGCGATTCGGAGGTGTAAGGTTATGAAGGAACCAGAGACACACAGATAGCTCCTAGGTATATTCCAATCTGCATGCTTCAGGAATGAGGGAATTTTTCAATCTCCTCTCTATCATTTTCGATATCATTAATCCTAAGCACTCCATTTTCCATGCTTGCCCGCCCAGGCCCTGAGAAAAAAACGCCACACGAAGTGACACAGATTCATCACCCGCTCGTCAGAGTGTAATATAATATTAGGATTGTGGTAGATGACACAAATCGATCACCTGTGACAGTTCTGATTCGGTGTCACTTCCTCCATCAGTGACATTTGTTTTGGCAGTAATTGTGTGACATTAGCTCGGCAGAGACTCCTCTCACCGCACTTTGGAGCAGTAACAGAGGGATGTGTCTCTATTATAAATGGTCTTGTGCTTGGCTTCATCATTTAGGATATGCCGCTTCCTCTGATCTCATTGTCTCCCGTCTACTAAATACCAATCTCTTTACATGACAAACTTTTCCGTGTTTCCTAAAGCGAGTGCGCCGGTATCCGCAACATTATCCCTACACATAAACAGATGGAGGACGAGAAATAGAGGGACTCGGAGTTCATCATTAATTAAGCAATTAGTACTCTGGTATAATCAGGGTAATGCACAAAAACCTTGGCCAGATATGGGCCCCAATTCTGGTTCATACGCAATTAACCGAAATCGTCCCCTGCCCCAGGTCAGGGTTTGCCCTAGCGCAAGTTCAAACCCTGACTGTGGACGGCCTCAGCGGTTTACACTGTCGTCAGGCCGCGGGGAGGGAGGGGGCGGGGTGGTGGCGGCCATTGGACATGGGATTGGCCAGCGTTTCATGGGCGTCTCCATGATAACGCTGGGAGTTTCCATGCAAATGCGGATGGGATGAAGTGTGTCGGGGGCAGGCCCTTTCTTCGTCCCGGTGCCCTGTTTTCGTCCTGGTGCCCGCAAATATAAGTCAGTCTCTACCGACTTATGTTTTGCGAGGCCTGGAGAAATCATTTGATGGTCATTGACCATCGAATGATTTCTCCTGCTGCGGGTACATGCGAGGGGATGTGTTTCCAGAACACATTACCTAGCATGGATGCAAGGGAATACAAGGAGCGTGGGGCCAGAGGCGGAACAAGAGAGTTATGGGCCCAGGTGCAAAAATATTGTCTGGGCCCCCCAAACACACACAGAAAAACACATAGTTTTTTTTTCCCTTCAAATTTAAAGCCCAATACACATTATGCAGCACACTGAAATGCTAATTACACATTCACACACCGTAATGCCCATTACACATTATGCTACATGTAATTCCCCACAGTACTCCTGCTTATAAGGTTAATACCCCAATTATTGCCCCTTACACAATGCCCCCAGTAGTGCCCCTTACAGTAATGCTCACTATGTTTTGCAGCCCGGCATGAGGCATCTATTCTGGCAGCATAATGGTTGGGTCTGCCCTGTCAGGGAGAGAGCAGGTGAGGGGCACACAGAGGAGATAGACAGGGAGAGAACAGGAGAGAGGCATGCAGGGGGAGAGAAAAGGAAGTCCCTAGCTGTCTATTCCTTGTGGTATCCCTGGGGTTGGTGTCCACTTCTGTCGGTCTGACTCCTGGCTTGGAGTAGCAAGTCCAGTGCTGACAGTTCCCTTCAATGGTTACCTGTGCACAGGTCCCAGCTCCATATTTATATGGGGGATGTGGCTGATGGGACGCTAACAGGCAGGGGCGGATTGGGGACCAAAAGTGGCCCTGGAAAATTTCTGGAAGCGGCCTCATGTGGGTGGCACCAAACCAAAATGGGCGTGTCCAGCATAACAGTAGGCGGGGTTACTACATCAGTATACCTGTCAAACTTGAAGCTGCACGTGTTTCTACCTAATCACTAGTGTTGCGCCGCCCAAGCAATTCAGCCATGGACACTGCAGGAAACAAGGCTGATTACTTTGAATACATACACTTAAAAAATATGTATATGAAGTTTTCAGCCCATGTATAATTCTGAATAATGGGAGGAGGGAGAGCACCTCTCAGGGAGGGGGAACATGTTCATGAGCTCACCTCCTAAAGCCCCTAAGGTGCGTACACATGGGGCGATTTCAGACCCTTTTCTAAGTGATCTGACTAGATCACCTTCACTTGCCACAACTTTTCTAAAGGTAATAGACACAGGAGGGTAGTGGCGTGGACCCAGGGTAGTGACATAGTACGCCTAGAGTCCTACGTAAGATCTGTAGCATAAGCTGTGGCCGCATATATGAGGACGAAATATATATGGCCGGCACTCCTTTTTTGACAGAAATCATGCCCCGGTGCCTTTCCCAGGCTGTTTGTCTGTTGAAAATAGTCAATATGGAGCAGGAAGCACTCAACCAGTTTGTCAGTAAATAAATAGACCAAACGGTACTTGTGTATTATCACGGAGCCCATCGCATTGCATACCTTAATTAGTGGTATGCGATGCAATGCGATTTTCGAGTCAAAACACCCGCACAGTACAATAAAATATTGCATAGCATCACATGCCGTTAAAATGGCACGCATCCTCCGACCTTTAAAATGGCACGCATCCTCCGACCTTTAAAATGGTACGCATCCTCCGACCTTTTCATACCCCCCACTATCCATGTCAGCGTGGAGATGATTTCAGATAGTGTGGCGAGCGCAGCGGGCCTGAAGCGTGGCGAGCGGACGCAGAATACATGTGAAGTAATCCACGCCCCTCGCCGGGCTCGCTGTGTTCGCCACGATTCGGGCTCGGTGGCTCGCCACACTATCTAAAATCAACTCCACGCCGACGTGGATAGTGGGGGTATGAAAAGGTCGGAGGATGCGTACCGCTGCGCTCGCCATGCTTCGGGTTGGCGTTGATAGTAGGGGTGGCGTTGACAATGGGGGTGCATTTAACATAGTAAGCACCCATCAGGGTGCTTGTCCAATAAAAAAATTGCATGCCATATCCATACAATTAAAAATCGGATCGCATCGCATGAGATGCCCTGCGATGAAAATCTTGGGCGCTGTGATAATACACAAGTACCGACCAAACTGTGGTAGATTCCAACGTTTCAAATCTTTATCAGATTTTTTGTCAGTAATAACAAAGTGTAAAAGCTGCTTTAAATAGGGCTTAAAACAGTGAAGATCACACTCACCTGGTGTAGCGTTTCGCCGATGTTGCGCCGATGTCCAGCCTGATGACGTCACTTCCGTCTCTACGGCTCAAGTCACTGGGACGCATAGTAACCAGAAGGATGCGTTCCATAGGTGGTTCCATGGAGAGCACTATACCCGGAAGTATGCGCTTCACTCAAGTTCCAAACCTCTGTATCATCATCACTCCGTTATGTGTGGTTCTCAGAGTCCGGAGTGGGAGTTTTGGTCAATCAGGTTGATCGCTAGCTGCATCGGGTGTACAATCAAAGGTGGAATTGGTATATAAGCAATATGACATGGAGATGCTTATAAAAAGTTTCAATAAAGTGAAAAAAAAATTGTACCAGTATGCCCATTATACATTATGGCACACGTGGTAATGCCAATAACACATTATGTCACACATTACTGCCAATTACACATTATGCCACATATTGTGATGTGCTTACACGTTATGCCACACAACATAATGCCCATTACACTTTGTGCCACACACTATAATTCCCCTTACACAATATGCTGCACACTTTAATGCCCATATGACATTATGCTGTGCGTAATGTCCCAAGTACTACTGCTTATACACATAATGCCACCAGTAGTTCCCCTTACACAATGCCCAGAGAAGTGCCCATTGCAGTATGCCTTCAGTACTGCTCACTGTGTAATCCAGTCCTGTCTAGCCCTGAGCCCAGCAGAGCCTGCAGAGGCACTGAATTGATTTTCAAATATGGCGCCAGGTTTGAGCCAATCAGAGCTTTTGGTCCAACAGGCAATCAATAACTGCAGCTGCTGGACCACATGATGTACCCACAGTGCAAATGGGCAAGGCACCACTGGCACACACCTAGTTATTGCCCTTTACAGCACCTAGAGCCCCTTACTCACATTACGCTTCACAGTAGTGCCCATTACAAAAAATGTCCACAGTAGTTGCGCTGCTTATACATATTATGCCCAGAGTAGTAGAACCCTTACACACACACATATTATGTCCACAGTCACACATATTATGTCCACAGTAGTTGTGCCTCTTAAACATAATGCCCCCTATTGGCCACAGTAGTAGTGTTGCTTATACATAATGCCCACTGTTGCCCTCAGTAGTAGAGCTGACTATACGTAATGCCCACAGCAGTTGCAGAAAGTATTAGGGCTGATTATACTTATTGCCCACAGCAGTTGCAGAAAGTATTAGGGCTGATTATACGTAATGCCCACACCAGTTGCTGACATTAGTAGCACTGCCTATACATATGCCCACACCAGTTGCCGACAGTAGTATCCATGCTTATACCCAATGCCCACTCCAGTTGCTGACAGTAGTAGCGCCTCCTTACACTCCCAAGCCCGGTGAACAGTGCCTACTAGTGCCTGACCTGCCCTGTTAAGTGGCCCTGCCTCCTTCCACCCTCTGTCCTCTCTTGTTTAAAATATATTCCACCCTGTGAGTGACCCTGGTGGTGGCCTGGCCTGATTATAAACTAAAAAATATGAGAACAGTACCGCCAGGTCCTCTATCGGCGGCCGCCGACGCCGCACCCAGTGCACTAATATTGTCTGTGGCTTTGCCTCCTCCCGTCAGCTGTTCTCCAGGACTCAGAGCCACAGACATTATTAGTGCAAAGGGTGCGGCGTTGGCGGCCTCTGATCGGGGACCCATCGGTACTGTTCTCATATTTGTATTTTAGTGATCAATGGCGATGGGCGGCGCAGAGGATCCTCAAGGAGGAGGGGCAATGGACGTCACACCATGCTTGCCTACTTTTGAAAACCAGTTTCAGGGAGATTCCAGGCGCTAGTAGAATTGCAGCACCAATGAGGCGGGAGTCTGCGCATGTGCAACCCCCCTGGTAGAATGCCTTCGCTGACTTTCACACTCGCTGGGGCGTTCGCTCCAGTATTGGAGGACACAGGGCACTAGCAGGGGAAAGCCCAGTGTTTTATGGGTGTGCCAATAAAACCGCTGGACGTAACCCTGTGAATGCAAGAGTGACTATGCCT
This sequence comes from Crinia signifera, assembly GCF_055691185.1. Classification (NCBI taxonomy): domain Eukaryota; kingdom Metazoa; phylum Chordata; class Amphibia; order Anura; family Myobatrachidae; genus Crinia; species Crinia signifera. Next base: position 151,626,687 of record NC_139224.1, read on the forward strand.
GCTTGGGGCAGACGATTGACATCAGCTCTCGCCCTGAATTCGGCCAGGATGAGTCAGTCAGTAGAAGGGGAAAATAAGAGGGATTTCTCTCCCACATGCGAGGGGATGTGTAAATGTACACATCCACTTTCATGCTAATGCGGGGATTCACACGCAGGGGGGGGGGGGTTGGCGTGATGTTGGATCGCGTCTACCTGCTCGCTAGGCTGCAAATATATGCAACCCAGTGAACAGGTCTGAATCAGGCCCATAGTCTATTATACACAGCCACGCCATATAACACACAGCACATTATTACATTATACACACCCCAATATTACATTATACACAGCTCAACCCATACTACATTATAAACAGTCCACTCTTTATTGCATTATACACAGCCCCCTCCCCCCACACAAACACATTACACAATACATTATACACAGCCCCCTCCCCCCCACACAAACACATTACATTATACACAGCCCCCTCCCCCCACACAAACACATTACACAATACATTATACACAGCCCCCTCCCCCCACACAAACACATTACACAATACATTATACACAGCCCCCTCCCCCCCACACAAACACATTACATTATACACAGCCCCCTCCCCCCACACAAACACATTACACAATACATTATACACAGCCCCCTCCCCCCACACAAACACATTACATTATACACAGCCCCCTCCCCCCACACAAACACATTACACAATACATTATACACAGCCCCCTCCCCCCACACAAACACATTACATTATACACAGCCCCCTCCCCCACACAAACACATTACACAATACATTATACACAGCCCCCTCCCCCCACACAAACACATTACATTATACACAGCCCCCTCCCCCCACACAAACACATTACACAATACATTATACACAGCCCCCTCCCCCCACACAAACACATTACACAATACATTATATACACAGCCCACCCCCCACACAAACACATTACACCATGTGCTCACAGTTACTCCCTCATATCACAGACCCACTCCCAAGCACTTGCCTGTGTTGCTCCTTCCATGGGAGTGCAGGGACCCTGCAGGGTGGTGGGAGCAGTCTGTGTGGTGGTGGGGGAAGCAGCCGGGTGACAGGACAGAGCAGGGAGAGCAGCAGGCTGATGCACGTTGCACGAAGTGTGGTGGGCGTGGCCAACCTCGAAAGCCCTGGCTGCTGCTGACTCCCCTGCTCCTCCCATCCACACACTTCCTGTCTCTGACTGGCAGCAGCACCACAACCCTGCGGTGGCCGGCTGTGACGATTAGCGTGCAGGCCCCGCACTGAGCTCTGCTCAGCTGTAATTTGTGCTCAGTGCTGCCCCTGCTGGCTAATTCGGCCTCAGTAGCAGCGGCCTCCCGGGAAAGTTCCCGGTAAATATAATGGCCAATCCGCCCCTGATAACAGGTGTGATTATGAGGAATGAAGCATGTCATTTACAGGTCACGATAGTGTAGGTTAGCTGTTGTGGGGACTGTCAGTCCCACTTAGATCATCTGGCATATTAAATGGACAGCAATATCAATGCCTGACAGCAACGAGCCTATTCTGTCCTTGGCTGTCAGCCCCCAATGACGATTGGCTGCCCCGGCCTAAGGCCATTTTAAATGTACAGTAGCGCCACTGCTTGATTGGGTTTGGTCCTGCCAGCAAGGGTCTAACTAGAACTTTGTGTGCCCTATAGAAAACTCTAGAAAGACCCCCACCACCCCCCCGCCCCCACACCATTGTCACTACAATACAAGAGAGGGATGGGTATGAAAGTGAGAGAGGGTTAGAGAGGGAGGGAGAGAGAAAGAGGGAAACAAGAGAGTGTTGGAGAGAAAGAGGGAGAGACAGGTGGAGACAGGGTGCTAAAGGGGGAGAGAGATAGAATGTGGGTGCATAGACGGGCAGATGTGTGGGGGCTCATAAACAGATGGAAAGAGGCATAGTTAGCCAGCGAGGTTGTCTGATGGGCATTGCCTCGACAGACAGATGAAGGGGCATAGACAGACAGATGGCTGGGTGGGGGAATGGTGAGCAGAGGGGCAGTCACACACAGACTGTGTTATCAATGTACAAATACCCTGACATCTCCCTCTGCAGGCCACCCCACCCATTCCCAGCCCTGACAGTAGCTGCCAACCGTGGGGTTCCATGTGTTTGGTTCCACTCGCTTCGTGTGTGCGGCTCCTCTCCTCCTTTCCCCGTATGCACGGCTCCCCTCCTCAACTCCCCGTGTGTCATACTTGCCTACTTTTGAAAATCATTTTCAGGGAGATTTGAGTGGGTAGAATTTTCCGCAGCGGGTGGGGGACATGGGGTGGCGGACCGTGGGAACACATGGGAACACCCGGTGTTTCATGGGCGTTCCCATGGTAATTCGCGGGTGCAGGGGGCGGGCAACTGACATCGGCAGATGTCAGCTGCCCACCTGCTTCTTGTACAGGGTGCCACAGATCCATGTGCACAGGGCTTAAGGGTTCTAGCACGTACTGTCCTGCTGATCTGTGTTCCACTGCAGCGGCTGCATCTGAGGCCAGTCGCAAGAGGAGATTGCTGTGACAGATTCCAATTCACTGCAGGGGTCCACTGCAGGAGAAAACAGATCAGCAACATGAAGCAGCAGCTCAGCATAACACAGCACCTGGCCTCCTGCTGCTGGTAAAATCGCCGACAGTCTGCCAGGCACTCTGCACACACAAACCACTCCACTCCCATACGCCGTGGCAACAGCTACCCAGAACATAGTGGTGGCAGTCAAGACACCAGCGCATGACATTGCCCATGCAGGCACCCCTCCCCGGGCATTCTGGACTTGCGCATCCACAAGTCCGTATTTTAGGGGAGCAATACACAAAAACTAAGGTGCGGGGCAGCAGGTGGTTCATTCACAAATTGTGAGCCTCCCCGCTAAATGCTGTAGAGTAGGCAACCCACCATATTAGACACAGCCCCCCCCCCATATTACACCCAGTGCACACACCACTATATTACATTACACAGCCCCCTCATATTACACCCAGTACACACACCACTATATTACACAGCCCCCTCATATTACACCCAGTACACACCACTATATTACACAGCCCCCTCATATTACACCCAGTACACACCACTATATTACACTATACACCTCATATTACACCCAGTGCACACACCACTATATTACACAGCCCCCTCATATTACACACCACTATATTACACAGCCCCCTCATATTACAACCAATGCACACACCACTATATTACACAGCCCTCTCATATTACACCCAGTACAGACCACTATATTACACTATACACATCATATTACACCCAGTGCACACACCACTATATTATGTTACACAGCCCCCATATTACACCCAGTGCACACACCACTATATTACACTATACACAGCCCCCATATTACACCCAGTGCACTCCCCAACAAATTACATTACACATTCCCCTCATATTACACCAAGTACACACACTACTATATTACACTATACACAGCACTCCCTCCCCCATTACAACACACACAGGGGCAGATGTATTAAGCCTGGTGAAGAGATAAACTGGAGATAAATTGGAAGGAGATAACGCACCAGCCAATCAACACCCAACGGTCATATTTTAAACACCGCTGATTGGCTGGTGCGTTATCTCCTTCTACTTTATCTCCAGTTTATCTCTTCTCCAGGCTTCATACATCTGCCCCACAGTCCACCATATTACTCTTAGCACACACACAAAACTATATAACATAGCACACATTTAGCCCCCATATTACTCACACCACTATACGCACACCATTTGCAAACAGCCCTCCCCATGTTATACAAGTACATGCAGCCACGCCCTCCACTATATTACAGCCTATACACACTACATTACACACAGCCCCCCTCACATTAATCAGAACCCTCCCTCCCCCAGTCTATACCTTTTTGTGTTGCTTCTTGTTTGGAGGTCACCTGGCTTCTTGGTGAGGGAGGCAGCTTAGCGGGGAGAGGAGCAGGGAGAGCAGGGCTGGCCTGATGCACGGAGCCAGGGCCTGCAGGCTGCTCTGTGTGGTGGGCGTGGCCAGCTTCATTGAAACAGAGCCCCGGCTGCTGGCTCTCCAGCTCCTCCTGATGGTGACTTCCACCAGTAAGCAGTAAGTACGCACACAGCAGCACGGCCACCCGTAGCGGTGGCCGGCTGTGACCTAGGTGTGCACCCCCACCCCTGCCATTTCCAGACATGCGCGCACGCAGGGACAGGATGCCGGTCCCCAGCGCTGCTGCATCTGATGTAATGTGTTTAAAAGCACTGCTTCCGGTCACTCTCCGTCTCCGCGGCGCAGCGTGTGAGATGGGTGTAGGGGCGGTGCGGTGTGGTGCCTGCTGCCGTGCAGGTGTCGTCGGACCACTTACCTGGCGCCGCACCCTCTCACCTTCAGGCCGTGCCAAATCACGGTCCTGGAATTCTCCGGCACCCGGACACGAACACCTAGGAGGAAGGAGAGTAGGTGAGAGCTGTTCCTCCTGGACGAAGACCGATGCGCCCTCCGTCCCGCGACGTCTCTACAGTGGCACCCTCCGGGCTCCGGGAAACATCATCATCGGCGCACTGCCTCAGAGCCCGGAGTGTCACCTATTGGCACTGGCGCACCTAGGTGAGGCCTTGACCTTGCACGGGGTACAAGGTCCGCGTACGCCCTGGATGAAGGAAGGAAGGGAGATAGGCAGGAACACACCAACAAACAAGACGACACTCACCGTCCTCACTCTTGTACTGCGTCCGCACTCTTGTACTCTAACCCACGGTTCTCCTCACAGGTCCCTGTAAGGAGACAAACACCAGACCCGTGCAGAGCCTAACAAACCTAAACGTGGCACGACTACATAACTACAACACAAAGCCCTAGAACTGACTAAGTGTGTGTGGTGCAACACAACTACGCAAATCTAAACAACTTTGCTCTGCACGGACAACATACAATACAGTACAAGACCTTACCAACCAGCTGCTCCTTTAACCTCTGCCTGTATTCAGATGTACTCCCTTCCTGGCTAGAGCTGGCCAGCGTATGCTCACTCTAAATCAGTACCAGTTAGCTACTTCAATCCCTAACTGACGGCTCAGGCCTAGTGCCTGTCTGGGTCCACAGGCCTAGTGCCTGACTGGGGCACAGGCCTAGGGGCCTGATTCAATTAGCCCCCCGAACTATGGAGGGCCTCGGGCCTTACGCCCGGCTACGGTGCAACGGGCCTAATGCCCGGCTAAGTGGGCCACGGGGAGGAGACTCAACATAACACAACAGGGCCAGGAGGGCCCAACAATCACGTGGCCACGGGCCAAGAGGGCCCGACTATAAATCCCACAGGCCGGAGGGGCCTGAATGTACCCACGGGCCTAGTGCCCGACTCCCGGTGGTCAAGGGTAGGGGGTAGGTGGCCTGGGGCCGCCTACCTGGGGTTGGGAGAGGCCGCGGGGGGGAGCTTCCTCAGCTCTGATGCTTTCCACCCCCGCTGGCCTCTCCGTGCGCGGCAGCCATCTTCCTTCTTCTGCCACTGGCCTGTCCTGGCCAGCGGCGGCGCTGCTTCTTCTGTTCTTCCAGGAGTCGCCGGAGATCTCCCTTCTTGATCCCGGCGTCTTCTGGCCTCTTCAGCGGCCGCCGGAACTCTGGTCTCCGCCGCCGCTGTCTGCTGCTCTCTGCGGCGTCTTCTATCTTCAGCCGGGGCGCTCCTGCGCTCCGCCGGCGTGGGACCTTTCTCCTTGTTCGCCTCCCGGCGGCGTCTGACGTCAGACGCCGGGGGCGGGCTTTAGGACGGCGCGGCGAGCGCTGATTGGCTCGCCGCGGCCGTCTGTCATTGGCCGCCGATTCGGGAGCCATGATTGGCTCCCGAACGGCGGGAGATTCAAACTGACGCGAGCGGCGCTTCGCCGCCCGCACTGTCAGCGCTGGGATCGGTGCTTTGATCCCAGCGCTGTTCCTCCCCGTCGCCGCCTGCACCATTGGCACAGGGATCAAACAGCTGATCCCTGCGCCGGGGAAGGTGGTGTCCCGTGTGGGACCCAGCCCTCCCTCTCCTCGTCTCCGCTGCTGCTCCGGTGCTGGGAGCAGGGGAGCTGTCCCAGCACCGGGGCATATCATTACACAGCGCACATGAAGTGAACCTGGCACCTGCAAGCCACGAACCCCGCAGGTTCGGAGGGGGGGGGGGCTGCGCACGCACCGTGTCCCCCTGATGGCGGCTGATGCTCTCACATTTTTACTAAACGGAAACGGCGGCATGCCGGGCGGACGGTGGCACCGGGCCCCTTTGACCCCTTGGGCCCCGATGCAGTGCTCCGTCTGCACCGGCGGTAGTTCCGCCCCTGCGTGGGGCAGTTTTTAACCGGGACGGGCACTCTGTGAGTCAACCGAATCAGGCCCATGGTTACTTATATGACTGGGTAACACATCCATGACATACAGTAGGCCACTGAAAGGTGGCAGTTCGCCCCTCGCCCCCCGTGCAAAGGAGGTACCTGCTGCGCCGTCTGGGGAGCGGGCAGGGGGGTCCATGCTGGCTTCTGACAGGAGCCTGCAGTGGTGTCCTTGCCGCGCGGGTACCTGCGGCACTGTGTATAAAGCTGGCGGCAGTGGGGGGTCCCTGCAGTGAATAAGAAATAACTAGCGATATCCGCCGGGCTATGCGGCGGCGTGGGAAGCGCTGCCGGGTTTGAAAACAGTGGCCGCACGCTGATTGGCTGAGATTCAGCCAATCAGCGTGTGGCCAGTGTTTTCAAAACAGAAGCGCTTCCCGCACCGCCGCATAGCGCTAGTTATTTCTTATTCACTGTAGGGACCCCTCGCCACCGCCAGCTTTATACACAGCGCCGCAGGTACCCGTGCGGCAAGGACACCAATGCATGCTCCTGTCAGACGCCAGCATGGACCCCCCTGCCCGCTCCCCAGATGGCGCAACAGGTACCCCCCGGCACCGGGGAGCCCCCACCCCGACTCGCCTGGGGCGCTCCGGTGCCTTGCACCAGCCCTGACAGTAGTTGCCAACAATTCCAGATTTCTGGATATTTTGTTTAAGAGATGAGACTCTAAGCACATCGCTTGCGACTCTGTCTCAGCCAATCTTGGAGAACTACAATTTCCTTTGTGTTGTGTTTACTGAATGTAATCTATATCTCTTATATATTTGGCTACATCTGTCACTCAAAGTGTGTCTGAAGCTGTAACGCTGGGTGGAGCCTCTGACTCACATGACTGACTCACCAATGAAGTGCCACACTTATGTCAACATTTACATGTGTTGACCTTTCTATGTTGATTTTTTCTTGTGGCGATTCGCGGCACCCCCCCTCCCGCGATTCGCAGCACACCCCCCGCAATTCGCGGCGACTCCCGCGATTTGCGGCCCCACCCCGTGACACCCCCCCCCACGATTTGCGCCAACCCCCCTGGGCCCCCCCTCCCACCGTTCGCGGTACCCCCCACCCCCCGCGACCCCACCCTACCGCGATTCCCGCCCCTGACCCCCCTCCTGTCATTGCGGCAAACCCCCCGCCCCCGTGACTCACCCTCCCACGATTCACTGCAACCCCCCGCGTCCCCCCCTCCCACGATTCGCGGCACCCACACCCCCCCCGCGACCCCCCCTCCCGCAATTCACGGCATCCACCAACGACCCCTCCTCCCGTGATTCGCGGACACCCCTCACCTCCTCCCTCCCCCCCACCCCCGCTCGCGATTCACGGCAACCCCAGGATTAAATGGCACATGCAAAACACTGACACGGCTATGGTCGACAATGAAAAAGGTTGACATGAGTTTTTGAAGATTTATTTTTCACTTTTTCAATGTTTTCATATTCATTCTCATGTGTCGACATGGACACCAATGAAGTGCCACACTTATGTCAACAATTACATGTGTTGACCTTTCTATGTTGATTTTTTCTTGTGGCGATTCGGGGCACCCCCCGGCTACCCCCTCCCCCAATTCTTTGTATAATATATCACCTGTTCTGTTTTACTGTAGGTGTTTTAAGTCAGATCTGTTACTGCTACTATTACTGTTTATGTAAATGCATTCTGAATGACAGCAATCCTTCTACCATCCTTCTACAAGAATATATAACCAACTAGGTGATTCAACGCGCCCCGTGCCCTCCTCTCCCACAATTCACGGACCCCGCGCGCACCCCCCCTCCCACGATTCACACCCCCTCCCACGATTCACGTCACCCCCCGCACACCCCCCCTCCCGCAATTCGCAACCCCCCCTCCCGCAATTCACGCCCCCTCCCACGCTTTGCAGACCCCCGCCCTCTCCCGCGATTCGCGGACACCTGCGCCCCCTCCCTCCCTTGATTCACGGCACCCCCCGCGCCCCTCCCACAATTCACGGCACCCCTAAGCCCCTCTTTAGTCCCCCGTATACTCACACACCCCTATCACTACCCAGCTTCCTGCTCTCCTGAACCGTAACTTCCATCACTGGGGAGTCGCTGACGCTGCTTTGCCCACATGCCCCTATCATGCCTCATAGCCCAGCCTCCTGCTCTCATGGACACTAACTCCCACCCAGTAGGAGGAGACACTGACTCAGGGCCACCATCCTGTACTCCTGTACTGCCACACTGGACCCTCACCCACTGGCAGAAGCTGCACAGTATCTCCCACCCTCCTCTTTAGTCCCCCTTATGCCCACACACCCCTATCACTACCCAGCCTCCTGTTTTCATGTGTTGTGACCTCCGCCAGTGGGGATCCGCTGACTCAAAAACACCCTACTATACTATTGCACACACACACACACCTAAACAACATGCACACACAGCCCCCCCACCCCACACCCACAAATGTCACTGTACCATCCACACTATCAATGTACATCTTACTCTGTAACCGCTTTTTAATTAAACAAAACAATACACACCCCCTTCCACATCATATGCTCTCTATTTAACACATTTCACCTATAACTCAAGTTGCAATACAGGCCATCTTTCATACAATTCTAATCATCTTTCTCATATACAAATGTTCACAAATTAAGGGGGCGCAGCCCCTTACGACGGTGTGAAGAGTGCCCGTAGGGCGCGATGAATCACCTATCACCTAGTATATATATATATATATATACATATAAGTTTTAAGGGGCTACACACATAGCGATGTGTTTAGATGAGTGTTCTGAATGATGCCAGATCTCTCAGATCGCTCAGCACACATCACTGCACAACGATGTGCTGCTGATCGATCTGTCAGGGCCAGTCCTCGCCAGTGAGAGCACTGGCCCTGACACCCGGCGATTATATATTTATCCAGCATGCTGCATATGAATCGTCATAGCGATGCATGGGGCCGCGCATCGCTATCGCTGTGCCCCTACACAAACAGCGATGTAGGGGCATTTTCTAAGTGATCTTGTGAGATGAAGGTGAAGTAACGCCAGTGACCACTAGAGGCCACTCGACGGACCAATTACTCCTTTGTGTGCTAAAATGTCATATGCAATTGAAAGCAATTTTTGCAGGGACACTGATCTGTTGCAAACTTGCTAGGTTTGGAGTGAGGGAGCTGTGAAGACAGATTGGAGGTAGGAGCAGATAGGGACTGGGGTTGAGGTGGAGAGTTTGTGAGTTTAAAAGTGTCACAGCTCAAAATTAAAGTACATTGCAGAAGCCGCCATTTTGACATGGACCAATGCATCTGGTGTTATCATGTCAGTTTCCTTTTTTAGTGGTTTCCATTCAAGTATCTGAGTCACTGACTGGTCACGCAGGGTGCCACACATAATTATAATACCAGCGTGGGGGTACTGTGGCATAAATTGGACTGGGGTGAACTTGCGTTTCTGTGTGGCGTAATGGGAATAAGGGGTACTACATTGTGGGACTAATTCAGATCTGTTTGCACAGGTCCGAATTCGTAGGGCGGACAATTATCAAATGCACATTGACCACAATGCGGGTGCACGAGGCATGACTGCGTACAGCTTTTGCGAATATTTCTATTTGCAAGCCAAACTCATGGCGATTGACAGGGAGTGGGCATGTGGGGGTAGAAACCAGGCCAACAAAAAATGGTGGGTGCACTGTATAAAATGCCGGGAGTGTCAGTGGAAATGCAGGCATGCTTAAGCCCACTAGTGGAGGACATGTAACATCAGCAGCAGGCCGGATGTGCCTGTTTTCAACATAGCCGCCGGATAAGTCCTGGGCTACAGGGCGGCTGTGAGCAGCATGGACCAAAGAAGAAATCATTTAATGGTGAGTGAAAGGCGAATGGTTTTGGCCATAATCGCTCAGATGCGCATGGATGTGCGAACAGGTCTGAATCGGACCAGTGTTCAAGTTATGGTGCTGGGAACATTTGCACAATTAATTTTATAACATCACCAGCATATCAGTTTAACAATTTTATTGGTATGAGAGACCCACAAATTAGATGCCCGGGGGCCCCAACAAAGCTTAATATGGACCTGCTGATTGGATATAAATATTGTACACAAAGAAGGCTTTTTTCCAATCGCACAGGCAAAGATAGGTTGTATATATTTTGTACCCCTTTATCAGTTTTACATTAGCTGAATTTTTATCTCTTGGGGTGTGCTACCACTAAGACAGAAATTTAGACACAATTTTATAGAAGAAGAGAAAAAGGCTGTCATGAGTGTGGCGCACTCGAGAAAGAGAAGATTGTTTATCGTAACAAGTAACTTTTAATGTTTAATTCTAAAATGGCGACATATAAAACACAAAACATACATGGGTAGAAATTGGGATAAGAATAAAAAGGAAAAATAAGGAGAAATTTTTCCTGCTTAGTGAACCCCGCTATCCCTTGATTCACTCTTTAAAGTGTACCACTTGGACTGGTGCTCAACACGTGTTCTTTATATTTTCACTATGGAGTTGACACGTATGTGCACTATCCTTATAGATTTGTGCGAGTCCCCTTGAAATTTAGGTTTTATTTGATCAGGTGCGTTTGTATGCAATATCTCCTGGTGTGTACTTGATGCTCTAGTAATCAATGGATTATTGCACAGTTAGGATGCTGACAATTGGTTACTCTTAAGCTGCAGGGAGGTTTTTATCTCAAATGATGCGTAGTTCTTTGATGCACACTCAGTATTTTTCACCACGTTTGATATAATTGATTGCCTTTCTGTTTTATAGTTTTATAACCATCTTGTGCTTACACATAGGAGGCGCATGGGTTTGTAAGGTCAGGTTTCTTCAATTGTTTGGGGTGTTCCCCCTGTTGGGTCCCCTCAGGAGTTATCTTATTTTTAACCTGATTGACTTAATGCGTCCTTGGCTGAAATTGCCTAGTGTGTACACCTATACAGAGATGGGCAGGCAGTTTTGGTCAATAGTGAATCGGGTATTAATACAGGTACTGAGTGCAGTGAGAACTGTTAAATCTCGTGTCAGGAGTGTACTTATCCCTGGTTATGCTTAGAGCTAGATCGCTTAGTGTGTGTTCATTAGCGATCAATCAATTGATGAAAGTTACTTTTTATATAGCGATTGCTACTTTGATAAACGGCAGATAGTGTCAACAGAGAATTTTTCATAAGTAGATGTTATGTAAGTTTTAATTCTTACTCATACACACCTCAGTTAGCATAATGGCTTCTTATTAATATGGCGTACAGGTTAATCTTTATTAAAGATCTACACAGAGAAAGTATTCTGGCTCAGGGTATGCGCGCCGGGGTGGAGGGGAAAAGACACCGCAGTGAAGCCGTCACTCTGCGACTCTCCCTGCTTGTGTCAGAAACCGCTCCGTGTGCCCACTTGCGGCGTGAGACAAAGAGTCCAGCACTGTTCCCAAATAACAGCAAGGTTGCTGGCTGCTATGCAGCAAGAGGTGTGGGGTACGTGGTCAGAGTCTGACCGCACGGCTCCCGTTCAGTGCTGTCTCTAATATTGTCAGCCAAGTACGTACATATTATAGTGTTGCCTAGTACTGAGTGCAGTAAGAACTGCTCGATTTTGTGCCAGGAGTGTACTTATTTTCTGGTTGTGCTCAGGGCTAAATCGCCTGGTGTGTATTCATGTCTCAATTTTCACAATCAATTAACCAATGAGAGTTACTTTTCATATAACGAATTGCCGCTTAAATAAACGGCAGATACTGTCAGCAAGAGGTTTTTCAGGTATATATCATTGTAAGTTTTAATTCTTACTCACACACGCATCAATTTAGCGTTTATAGCTTCCATTAGTGTAACGCACAGGTTAATCTTTAATAAGATCCACAATTAGAGTATGGTGCTATGGCTCGCAATATGCACGCCGGGGTAGGGGGGAAAAATATGTGCGCACTTGGCTGACAGTACTAGAGACAGCACTGAACGGGAGCCGTGCGGTCAGACCCTGACCACGTATCCCTCACCTCTCGCTGCATAGCAGCCAGCAACCCTGCTACCACTTGGAATCAGTGCTGGTCTCTGTCTTACGCCGCAAGCGGGTACACGGAGCGGGACTGACACCGGCAGGGAGAGTCGCAAAGTGACGGCTTCACTGCGGTGTCCTTTTTCCCCCCCTACCCCGGCGTGCATATTGCGAGCCATAGCACCATACTCTAATTGTGGATCTTATTAAAGATTAACCTGTGCGTTACACTAATGGAAGCTATAAACGCTAAATTGATGCGTGTGTGAGTAAGAATTAAAACTTACAATGATATATACCTGAAAAACCTCTTGCTGACAGTATCTGCCGTTTATTTAAGCGGCAATTCGTTATATGAAAAGTAACTCTCATTGGTTAATTGATTGTGAAAATTGAGACATGAATACACACCAGGCGATTTAGCCCTGAGCACAACCAGAAAATAAGTACACTCCTGGCACAAAATCGAGCAGTTCTTACTGCACTCAGTACTAGGCAACACTATAATATGTACGTACTTGGCTGACAATATTAGAGACAGCACTGAACGGGAGCCGTGCGGTCAGACTCTGACCACGTACCCCACACCTCTTGCTGCATAGCAGCCAGCAACCTTGCTGTTATTTGGGAACAGTGCTGGACTCTTTGTCTCACGCCGCAAGTGGGCACACGGAGCGGTTTCTGACACAAGCAGGGAGAGTCGCAGAGTGACGGCTTCACTGCGGTGTCTTTTCCCCTCCACCCCGGCGCGCATACCCTGAGCCAGAATACTTTCTCTGTGTAGATCTTTAATAAAGATTAACCTGTACGCCATATTAATAAGAAGCCATTATGCTAACTGAGGTGTGTATGAGTAAGAATTAAAACTTACATAACATCTACTTATGAAAAATTCTCTGTTGACACTATCTGCCGTTTATCAAAGTAGCAATCGCTATATAAAAAGTAACTTTCATCAATTGATTGATCGCTAATGAACACACACTAAGCGATCTAGCTCTAAGCATAACCAGGGATAAGTACACTCCTGACACGAGATTTAACAGTTCTCACTGCACTCAGTACCTGTATTAATACCCGATTCACTATTGACCAAAACTGCCTGCCCATCTCTGTATAGGTGTACACACTAGGCAATTTCAGCCAAGGACGCATTAAGTCAATCAGGTTAAAAATAAGATAACTCCTGAGGGGACCCAACAGGGGGAACACCCCAAACAATTGAAGAAACCTGACCTTACAAACCCATGCGCCTCCTATGTGTAAGCACAAGATGGTTATAAAACTATAAAACAGAAAGGCAATCAATTATATCAAACGTGGTGAAAAATACTGAGTGTGCATCAAAGAACTACGCATCATTTGAGATAAAAACCTCCCTGCAGCTTCAGAGTAACCAATTGTCAGCATCCTAACTGTGCAATAATCCATTGATTACTAGAGCATCAAGTACACACCAGGAGATATTGCATACAAACGCACCTGATCAAATAAAACCTAAATTTCAAGGGGACTCGCACAAATCTATAAGGATAGTGCACATACGTGTCAACTCCATAGTGAAAATATAAAGAACACGTGTTGAGCACCAGTCCAAGTGGTACACTTTAAAGAGTGAATCAAGGGATAGCGGGGTTCACTAAGCAGGAAAAATTTCTCCTTATTTTTCCTTTTTATTCTTATCCCAATTTCTACCCATGTATGTTTTGTGTTTTATATGTCGCCATTTTAGAATTAAACATTAAAAGTTACTTTTTACGATAAACAATCTTCTCTTTCTCGAGTGCGCCACACTCATGACAGCCTTTTTCTCTTCTTCTATAAAATTGTACACAAAGAATGCTGATGTTTGCATTGTATCACTGGATGGGAAACCATGGAAACCAAAATCTACATTTAAGGGTCCTCATAAGAACAGATATTTCCTTAGCATCATATAATCCACCTGGAGGAGAATTTACCAACAGCTGATCCTCACTGGTTTCCTGCTTCACAGATCATTATAGATCTGACCATAGAGATGACGGAATTCTCATGAACCTGCTGGCGTTTAAATTCTTGTGCTGTCCAGGCCAACACTACGACAAGTATTGCAGGTGTGCTTCTCTGAGAAAGTTGTTGAATGACTAGTGCACTACTGTACACTCATTTTTTTCTGTTCCCAGGGTGGCTTCATGCCCTATCCCAAGATGGTCACTGAGATCTCTACTGAGCACCTTGTCTACACTGTGCGAGTGCGTGACTGTGTAAATCTGTGTACAAACGGGGGCGATTTTGTCTAATATCGCGGGCAATATGTCGTTGAGCGACCATATTGCCCGCAACGGGAGTGTGTACCGGCGATATATCACCGGGTGCGCGCTCCCGTTTTCTCCCCCGTAGTGATCGCTGGTCGCAGGAACATGCTCCTGCGACCAGCTGATTTCCACTGCCAGGCTCCCCGGCAGTTTCTTTTTCATCAGCGACCATCTCTGGTCGCTGATGCAAACGGGACACTGAGCATTATATCGCTCATCGGGAGTGATATATCGCTCAGCGATATATCTCCCCGTGTGTACGGGGCTTAAGACACGGTTGCTTACCTGACCCTCTCCTTCAGGGAGAAAATGCTCTGTTCCTGACCTTTGATAAAGCTGCAGGACGCAGTGAAACGCGTTAGCTGACAGTACCCAGCCTTGGTTAGAGTGTGTGGATCTTCCCTGTGGTGTGGACATTGCTATTTCTAATATCCAATACTCCGTTTCTTCACTATTGGCGGACACCGTGCACAACTCAATACAGGTGAACACATTTGGATTCCATCCTCCACCTACTTATATGAGGACCATTGTGCACGGAAGCCTTCTCATCACCCTTATCCAGTGGCAACTTTTGGGGTACATCGTTCCCAGGACTCCTCCGGTGATATAAATTACCATCCACTCACCCCTATTGGAGGACTGAATACTCTGGTGAGCACAAAATTACCCTTGACCCTCCAGCGGTAATCCATCTAACCGTAACCATCGTGAGGACATTAACCTGGATATCCTTGAGAGAATTGAACCCATCACTCGGTAAAGTGCACTTACCTCTTTTCCACCAGTGATAACATCACAATATCAATACCACACCCATCCATCAAGGCTTGGCTATTTGATTTTAATATTCATTCCAGTTTACGTTTTATTCCCTCCCTTTTACCCAACTGTGTATTATTTATTGTAATATTGTATTCAATGTCATATGTTATTTTATTGAGTAAAATTGTGATACATTTTCAAATATTTGTTATTATCATTCATTTGTAGCGCTGCTCGACTCGCCTTTGGCTTGTCACCCCCTTTCTTCCTCCTGTTCCTGGACTTCCCTGGTAATGTAGGATTGCCATCACCTGTGGTGAAACACCTTTCTTATCAATTACCTAGCTCACCACAGGTGATGGCAATCCTACATTACCAGAGAAGTCCAGAAACAGAGCATTTTCTCCCTGATGGAGAGGGTCAGGTAGGCAACTATGGTGTAAGAGCATGTCTTCCACTAAGCTCCAGAAAGACCTGCAGTACACAATGGTGTCCAGTGTTCTTGCACCACACTACCCAGTACCCTCCCACCCCATACCAGCTGAACTGTTTGTCATCCTACTCCACACCATGAGAACCAGTGTGTAACAGTGAGTACAGTTACAGTATACCTGCTATGTTTCAATAACACTGCTGGTAACAGTAAGTAGCTGTTCTGTTCATAAGAAATACGAGTCATCTGCTGGTGTGTGACTATATAATTCTGTTATATCAACACCTGCACACATCAATTCCAACACACATATCAAACATACAGGGAAGAGTTGTGAGATAAACACAACTGTGACCAATATCTGTAAAATGTCGGGTGACTACCCATCGGGGATTACGCCGATCGGTAATAACAACATATGTACTGAGACTGGAGGTAACCTTATCCCAGGCATTAATTGTTCAGGAATGTAATGTTATGTAGTTTAAGACAGAGCACCCTCTGCTGTCCCTCCAGTGTAACTTCCAAGCAATAATTAGCCTTTACTTGTTGCTATACTCTGGTCACAATCAGTGTCCAGGTCTGGTGGATACATTAAATAAATGTCAATTATTAGATCCTGGGAGATCAATAATCTTGGTCACAAGAGCTAATACAGCGTAAGGTGTTGGATGGGAGATTCAATTACATTTCTTTTGGATACAGGTCTTGTAGGTGACAAGAGCCAAATGTGTGTTACACTCCCACTGACCATTCTCATTAATCAGTATTTACAACCAGCTACTATGTATGATTGGGGGAAGAGTAACTGGTAGTAAGGGCCGCACCAGTCCTATACGTACTTTTGCTAGGAAATCCTATAAGATTCCTAATTGGTCTTTATGGATACAGGTCTTCTGGAACTGACTATTGGAATTGTTAATTTCCACTTGGTCACCAGTCACGGTACTTCTATCTGTGACAGTCAGTGGTGCACCCGAGTTAGATTAATGTCATTGTAAGACTTCTATGTTTAGGAGAGAACTGAAGCTGGGTACACATATGTACAATCGTCGGGCCGTTCTTCCGTTCTGCGGACGAACGGCCGTTCGATTGTATATATATGTACGCAGTCCCGATCCCTTCGTTGCGATCGATAAATGGCCAAAAACGCTCTTGGCCGTCCACGGTAGGTCGGTCGAAGGTTCTTTGCTGCTTAATATTCTTCCGACAGGACGGCTCCATATCGAAAGAAAAGTGACATGTGTACGCACGTTCGATCGATATGCAGCCCGTTCCTGCGATCATTCCTCCCAAAAGCAGCACGCCCATCTTTTTCTTGCGATTGTTTGGACGGGAGTACATCGGACGTCGCAAGTAAAATTGTACATATGTGTACGCGCAGATCGGTCGTATGTTTTGGACGGTCGAACGTGTATTCGGTCGATCGAACGGTCGCAAGAAAAATGAAATTGTACATATGTGTACCCAGCTTAAGAAAAGACAAAGATAACTAGAGAACTAAGAAAAGACAAAGATAACACTGTCTGGGGGCACTCTTATGTTCCAGGAGACTATTTGTACTATGACTATTTTAAAACATAACTTTTATTAGTTAATTCTATTAAGATGAGAGACCACCATAATTCTGTTGTATATCAAACACACTGCGAAATATCTTAATTAATTTAACAACCTACTGTGGTCTGTTATGAAATAAAAATGACCATCATACACCAAGCCATGTATTATCCAATTCTGGAATAATTATATGGTTAAATCATAGTTCATAGTTTAGATTACACTCTCATGGTGTGCAGTTTAAAAGTGATCAGGCATATACTGTATGCTGATAGGAGAAAATATCAGAGAAAATGGAGAGTCAGCCCTATATAGGTCCATACCACTTCTACTGTTCACCCCTCATGCCATCAGACAGAGGAAGGGGAATGAGAGAGTGAAAGGTCCTAGGATTCTGACTGAAGGATAGAACCAATTGTAGTGCAGACACAATTCTTCAGGTAACCCTGATACTATTGAAGCATTGCAGGGTATATCCCCAAACTAGAATCCGCTCTCTCATCAGCTATAGAAATAATTATATCAGACAAGAAACACCGGTTGGTTGGCCGGAAATGTGTCAATATCACAGTAGTTCAATTGGCAGAAAGTCAGCCCTGACAGAATTAAACTTCTGCTGTTCTCCCTCTTATCATCAGATAGTGGAAGGAAAATGAGAGAGAGTGGAAGATTCCAGGGTTGTGACTGAAAAATAGCTGATTACAGTGCCGACAAATGAACTACAGGTAATCCTCATACTATATAAGCATTGCAGGATATATTCCTCAGTTACTGACAGCTCTCATATCAGCTATGAAGTAAATAATTATAGAAAAGGGGTGGTTGGTATATTTAAACAGTACTAATATCAAACTTTAAAGGATATGATATCAATAATCACATTAGTAATTGGTTACAATTCTCCTCATTGCTGTCCAGTAGTGGCACTTATGATGATTTTTTATATTTGTACTTTATAGCTTCAAAGTTATATAACCCTATTTTCCTATTCAATGTAACAATTTATTCCAAGCCTCAATTTTACCAGACCAATATTTCATGTATTTTATACTATGAAGCAATTTCAACAATTAGAAACATTTTTGTCCTCCAGTCTCTCAATAGTATCACCGCTGATTACCGGTCCATTCCTCTATTAGCATAGAAAAAATATTTATCAGCAGTCTCCTGCTTCAAACAGCAAGTGCCTAAAATGATGCATTATTTCCACAAACAATAATTGCATAATTACTTTATCTGTGCAGACTCAATTGGAAATACTTTTTCACCACATGTACAATAAATCCTAATATTCTGAACGGTATTTCTTATGTTCTCATAGAATGTAAATGGGATGAAACAGATTACATAAATTGTGGAATTTTTAATACAGTTATTTTTTAGGCAGTTGGAATGCTTCATAAACGGAATTTAAGATCCTACACTAGTTTTCCCCCTCCCCTGGTACCTGTCCTGCCCCCCCTACCCCCCGTACCTGCCAGTTGGTACCCTCGCTCCCCCCCCCCTGCCCTGGTACCTTGCTCCCCCCCTGGTACCTTGCAGCTGGTACCTTGCATCCGGGCAGCGGGGCAGCATGGTAGGCAGAGTACGGGCAGCGGGGCAGCATGGTAGGCAGCGGGCATTGAAGGGCTCCTAGTCGGCAGGTCCCAGACTGATTGCTGAAAGCATCATGCAGGAGGAGGCTGGTGCAGCGGGGGCACTGGGGATCTGGGCAGCGTGGTCCGTGCTCAGGAGGAGGACGCGGAGGAAGGTCCATTAGGAGATTGTCATTTCATCGGCTGGGTCACTGCCACGAATGGGAAATAGCGGAGCCGCTCACTTAATATGCGCATATCTAATGAATGGCTACGCTATTTCCCATTCGCGGCAGGGACTCCTGCCGATGAAATGACAATCTCCTAATGGACCTTCCTCCGCGTCCTCCTCCTGAGCACGTACACGCTGCCCGGATCCCCAGTGCCCCCGCTGTTGTGCACCAGCCTCCTCCTGCATGATTCTTTCAGCAATCAGTCTGGGACCTGCCGACTAGGAGCCCTTGATTGTCCGCTGCCTACCATGCCCCGCTGCAAGGTACCAGCTGCTAGGTACCAGGGGAGGGGGGAGCAAGCTACCAGGGCAGGGGGGAGGGGGGTACCAGGGAAGGGGGCGGAGCGAGGGTATCAGCTGGCAGGTATGGGCGGAGGTGGGGGGGCAGGACAGGTACCAGGGTACACGAGGGGTTTAAACGGTATTACTGCAATGTGAATGGTACTTAAACGGTATTTAAAACGGTAATCTACTGCAATGTTAAAGCTAATACCGTTTTAAATACCGTTTAAAAATACCGGTTCTTTAAACGGCTTGGCAGTGGGAAAGCAGCATAATTGTAAGAATTCTTGTGCAAGTGCAATGTCCCCTCTCCAAATGAAAAATAAATCGTCTATGTATCTGCCATAGTGCACCAGGTTCATCCCATATTGGTTCTGCCATATGTGTTGATCTTCAAATAGGCCCATATATGAATTAGCGAAGCTCGGGGCGAACCTGGTACCCATGGCAGTGCCAAGTGACTGTAAATAAAAAAACACCATCAAACGTAAAATAATTGTGAGTGAGTATATAGTGAACTGATTGTATAATGATTTTTTTTCCTTACATCACTTAAACTTCCATCTTTATCCAAATAGTGCTGCAGGGCCAAAATCCCTTTATCATGCGGAATATTAGAGTACAAAGACTCACATCACATGTACACGTCTTTGTACTCTGCCAGCCCTCTTTCTTACCTCTGAGCTATCAGCTCTCTATAGTAATAATTGTGAAAGTTAGGAATGTTTGTAGCTGCTTTAGAAAGCGCTTTGAAAATAAAAAGCTAAGCTTAACAATGTTCAATGATGCCTTCATATACATAAAATACTTATATTATATTTATTTATATGTTTTTAAAGTTGTTTTTGATGTTCACAGCATAAACATTGTATAAAATATATAAAATCAATAAAAGGTAAATAATTTAAACATACGGAGCATGAACAACGGTGAAATGAACACCTATGAAAGGTGAGATCTAGCTTAGCCACAGGTGCAGCATAATTAACATCAAAAGGTGATTGGATAACCCACCTTTTTAAACTGAGATAGCAGCATGATTCCCTAGCTTCTGAGGAAACTGTCAGGTATTCTAGACGGAGAAACGCGTCAAGCACATGGAATACTGCACCCAGCATTGCCCTCTACACCCCCAAAGCTTTCTCCTTTTCCAATTGGACTTCAACCTGGTCCACGGACCCCCGCTTCCCTGGCCGCACGCAGAGAGTGACCCGAGGCAATCTCTACAGCAATGTACATCTGGCCGGTGAGTGACGTCTATCTCTGCTACTGAGAGGATGGCGAGAGGTGTGAGGGTGAGAGTCTGCTCCCGACGTAGGCTCCAATACCAACAGAGCCACACCGGTTGAAGCGGACAGACACCCATCACCTTAGCATTACATCTTACCTCGCGGACGTCACTCTACCTTGAGAAGCGGGTGCTGGTAAATATAATTGTTTAAGACACTTCTTGCCATCTAGAAACGTATAAATATTTAAAGGCACAGGAACTTTTCCTCATTAAAGTTGCTAACGAGCATGCTTTTGGATCCCAAGTTAATATATGGAGACATCTAAATACTTGCATAATTAATAGGAGGCTCCCCACTCCAAAGGAGACTGTGCTATTGAACATTGTGGGTAAGAGCCAAATAATTGATGGATTATATATGCAATGCTGGACATTATCAATTATTTTTATGATTATTCATTTTTGGGTATGGGTATATGTGTATGATAATTTTTTAATGTATTCAATTTTGATAGATCAACACAGTGCGCTCTCTTTAATTTGTTTTTGTTTTTCTGGTTGAATTTATTAATTCTCATATTATTTAATTAGCTTTTATCAATTGATTAATTGGTGTTTAAATTGTTTTATTTAGTTTTTTGCGCCCGATATACCTTGTGTGTATATTGATTTGTGTCTATTAGAGGAACCTGGCAGGACTGTGTTGCAGATTCTGGTTTCTGCTATACAGTATTATATATATAATGTTTAGCTGTTTTGTAGCTTCTGTCTCTGGGTTTAGAATGGGTCCTCATGTGCTTTTCTGAGACTATATATATTTCTTCCACCCTAATAATTGCTTCAGCGTCCTGCCCCCTGATGCCACTGTCTTTTTTTTTTACTACCATATACTTGTCCTAAATTGCCTTGTACTGCAATTCATAAGTTGATTGTTGTATTTTTTGTTGTTGTTCATTTATATGTTGTTAGGTGCTGCGGAACCCTTTGTGGCACCATATAAATAAACAATAATAATATTAAATAATAATATGTATCCTTAATATGACCGATAATTATGCATAATGTTTGGAAAAGATGTGACACAAGTAAGCAAATGTTCTCCTATTAAGGCTTATACCATTTGTTCTCTCTCTTTTTTGGTTATACAGGATACCTCAGTAGGAAGTGGAATGGGGTCAGGGAAACTCCTGCTCCTATTTACCAATTAATACTGTATAATCATAGAGATAACAGGTAGGAACAGTGACTCCAGCACGCAATACAGTGCTATATAAATACATTTAATATTAGACAAATATTTCTTATCCAATAATTATTATTGTCATCATCATCCCATAATTCTCTGCTCTTTTTACATTGGAAGATGTATAAATGTTATAATTATGAAATAGATGCCTGAAAGCCATACCTGCCGACTTTTTGAAACTCCTCTCTAGGAGAAGAGGGCGGGAAGAGGCTTCATTTTGGGGGCGGGGCGGGGCGCGGCTGATTTCACCAAGCCCCGTCCCATGACAGGCTGCCGCATCAATTTGCGAGTCTGTGGATGGGGGGAGGGGCTAAAATTACACGAAATTACGCGAATCACGGCATTTTAGCCCCACCCCTTTCCCCGGACCCGCAAAGTTCGTAGTTTTAGACTGTGGGGAGAGGGTGACCAGGGGCTATGGCGAAAATGTGGGAGACTTGCCCACCTTCCCGGGGGCCGGGAGGGGGACCCGATTTGCGGGACCATCCCGGCCATTCCGGGAGGGTAGGCAAGTATGCTGAAAGCATAAACACATCTGGGCCTACAACCTATAGGCTCAGCCACTGAGCGCACTTATAACCGCTCAGCTGCTGGAACGAGCATAGCAGCTGCTCCAGACCTTTGCATCAAGAGAGCTAAGGGAGATGTACTAAGTCTTGGAGAGTGCTAAAGTGGGGAACTATAAAGTAGCAGCAGATCATCTCCTAACTGTCATGTTACAGACTGTTTTAAAAGTGACAATTGGGAGCTGATTGGTACTTTATCTCTCCCCACTTTATCGCTCTCCAAGGCTTAGTACATCTGCCCCTAATAGTAATAATAATGACTGTCTTCCTCTTACACACATGACCTGAACCCCCATTTAGTGAAGTGATAACATATTATATTAATACTAGTTACCAGCCCATCAAAAACGACAGGACAACATAACCATAACATCTGCGTCAGAAACTGTGCATACCCCCGGACAAAGCAATGCTAAAATTGCTCCATCTGACGCCACCTAGTGGCCACTGGCCATTTTAATTCCCCCCATAGAGGTGAGGGGCAGCATTAGAATTTCTTTATATAGGATTAGTGTTAATAAAATTTAAATGAACATACAAAAATGGATGTTATTGCCAGAGATACTGCTTCACCCTATGATTCCAGAGTCACAGCCATTGTATAGCCCGGTGTTCTAGAGATCCAGGCAAAAGCTTCCCCATGCAATGTACTGGAATAATTACCTCATCTATATCTATATAAAAGGTTAACTACTCCTCACCTCTATGAGGTGAAGTACCACCAGTAGCCACTAGAAGCCACTCGACGGACCAAATTACTTTGTTCATAGTTGCCTACCCTCCTGCATTCTGCAGGAGACTCTGAAATAGCAGCAATCTCCCTCTCTCCCTCATTAGCCTAGCAATCTCCCTCATTTCCCCTAGCCCACGTTACACTGTTACTTTTTTGGGGAGAAAGGAATAAGAGATAGATAAAGTTACATTAAATCCTCAGCACCATTTCCCAGCACTTTAACAAGTATTGTAGCTCTTGCTAACTGCTTTGGGGCTCATCTACATTTGGATATAAGTCATTTTTAAAAGATTCCTCTCAGATATAGCAGTGCACACCCACGTTTCTAGGTGCCACGTTCACAATCTCTTTTCACAATCTCTCCATATATGGAACTAGACACGCCCCTTTGGGTGGAGCATGGCACGCCCCCTTAATAGAGCGCTCTATTACCAACTACTGTATAATTAAACTAGTTTTCAAATGTAGGCAAGTATGGCTTTTTTACATGCACATGTGCAGTATGACTGGCGAGTCCCTGAGCTCCCATACACGTGTTTTAGCAGCATTACCTGGGGAGTTATGTGTATTAGCCAAGGGCACCTGGAACCTTAAATCGGGCCCTGGGGAGCAGATAGGGACTGGGGGTAGGGAGGAGAGCTTGTAGGCTATAAACGATCACATCTCAAAGTGATAATTAAAAACTGTCACAGCTCAAACTGAAAGTACATTGGAGAAACTGTCATTTTGATGGGCTTTTAATTAGTTATTAATAATACTCCAATTAGAGATTGTGGTAAATAATCACTAAAAAAAATATTATTTTTTTTTAAATAAATGTCTATTTACATGTTTTTTTAAATCCTTATTACTTATTGTTTTTGTGTTTTGCTAATATAACCCAGCTGCTGGTTAAACTGTCCATGCATTAGCCAGCAGGGCCTGGTCACACAAGCTCAAATGCACCACAAACTGGTTAGCAAGGCCATAAGTTACTATTACCCCTGCTGGTCAGTATTGCTGAGTACCACTCAGCTGCAGGAAACCATGGCAACAGCAGCCACTTAATAATAAATAAACCCATAGACTGATTAATCGGTACAGCCTGTCAGCAAGCAATGGATCTAGAATATCATATTACGGTTATTAATTCGATTAAATAAACATAAAAATAAACACTATGCATAAATAAAATCTTTATGTATAAACAGCACATAAATAATCTCATCCTTTTGAATGGCTGTGATTTCAGCTTCTTCTCTCCCTAATAACTGATGGAACTCTGACAGACCCCCCTCTCATCTCCCTCCTCCGCCCCACATTTTTCTGCACAAACATTTTTTTTTCGTCTGAAAGACAGATTGCTTCACATGTCAATTTCCCATTTAAAACCCAAACTAGGTTTGACAGAGTAAACGGAATACAGATTTGCATTGGATAATCCAGTAAGGCTAATTACTAAACATAATGAGATGCTCAGACTCTCCAGGCTGATGAGTTATCGGACAGCATCCTTCTGTAGAAACGCTCAGCCTATTAGATCCCTTTAACAATTTATGGTGTTCAATAAACTGATTAGAGAACATTGTTACATAATTCAGCACCTTTTCTTCAATGACTCCGAGTCATTAATGTGGCAATGAGTTTGAACAAACTCAGCTAATTATCAGACTCTGATGAGCCCCTCATTAGGAACTGTAATTAGTCAGCTCACTGTAGAAAGTCTTTATTCTGCCTGATGTACAATCTCTTCCTGGCGCTTCCATTACCAGCTTTACGGATAAATCAAGATCCAGGACACCAACTGTTTGAACAAAACTACAGATGATCATTCCGAGCTCTAAAACAATTAATTAGGACAAAAAAAGGATTAAGAGAACGAGCCCCTCTCAGGTTTAATTCTGGTGATGTGTAAGAGGATTGGAGGAGCCTTCTCCGAAAAGTCTTCTTAAGGAATGATCTATAATCACCCCCCTTCTGTAGGAAGCAGACGTCCTTTTAGACCTGCATATTCATTTGGGATAAGATAGATGGCAAGATTTACTAAGCCCTGAAAAGTGATGAAGTTAAAGTACCAGCCAATCAGCTCCTAGCTTGCATATCACTGGTTGATTTTTATTTATTAACAGTTTCTTCTGTAGCGCAGCAGGTTCCGTTGTGCTTTACAATGAAAAAAATTAGCGATAAAAGAAACTGGGTAGTTACAGACAGTCAAATGGTAGGAGGGCCCTGCTCGCAAAGTTACATTCTATAGGGAAAAAAGGCAATGATACACAAGGATAAGTATTCTATATTGCATAATGGCCCACAAGATTGCAAAGGTTCTTGGTGGGATGAATGATATGGTGACCAAGCAAAGTAAGCCAGGGGTCAAGAGGAAAATAAGAAAGCAAATAAGTGAACAGATCTGTGCTGTAAAGTAAGGATGTAATTGGATGGGAAACTTTATGAAGTTAATGTGGGCAATTCCGGAATCTGAAAAGCTTGCCTGAAGAGTTGAGTTTTCAGGGAACGCTTAAAGGTTTGGACAATGGACGCGAGTCTTATTGTGCATGGGAAGGCTTTCCACAGGGTGGGTGCAGCCCGAAAAAATCCTCTAATCGTGAATGGGTGCAGGTAATTTGTGTGGATGAGAGTTGTAGATCTTGTGAAGAACAAAGAGTTGGGAGATATTTTGAGATAAGAGAAGAGATCTTTGTTGGTGTAGCTTGGTTTATTTTATATTGAATATGGTAGAACACAGGTAGCCAATCCTCTATCAACAGAGCAGTTTTGCAGACGATGAATGAGGAAGGAATGTCTGGTGAGGAAGATCAGCCTCGCAGCTACATTCATGATGGACTGTAGTGGTGAGGGTCTGTAATGGGGAAGGCCAATAAGGAGACTATTGCAATAATCAATGCAGGATATAATGAGAGCGTGGAAAAGAGTTTTAGCAGTTTCTTGTGTAAGGTATTTTGGGTATTTTTTTAGATGTATCTAACATGATTTTGAGACAGATTGAATGTGGGGAACAAAGGACGGTTCAGAGTCAAGGATGACTCCAAGGCAGCGACCTTGTAGGGTAGGTTTGATTTTGGTGTTCATAACAGTGATAGAGATATCTACCACCAACTACTATTTCCACCAACTACTATTGGTTGGTGGAAATATCATTGATTCTGTTTTTTAGATTCTCAGTTTGAGGTCGGCGAGATGACATCCATAATGAAACGGCAGAAAGGCATTCAGTGACGCTGGCCAATAAAGATGGTGATAGGTCTGTGGAGAATAGATCTGAGTATCATCTGCATACAGATGATACTGAAATCCAAAAGAGCTGATTAGTTTACAAAGAGATGTGGTATAGATTGAGTTTGAATTTAATTACAGTTAGGAGCTGGTTGGTTGGTCTCCACTTTATCACTTTTCAAAGCTTTGTACATCTGGCCCAGAGGGTGACAATGTTACACCATCTACAGCTCCACCGTAGGTGCTGCAACAGAGGCCTTATTAAAGTCTCGACAGACCCGAGGTGCCTAGTGCAAAGAACCAATGCACCAGACCCGTACTGCGCATGTTCACTACAGTATATGATGGTAAATGCAAGGAGGCATCAGATTTATTAGTGCCTTTGGGTGCTACCCCCCCCCCCCCCGTGGTGGCAGCCTCAGTTTCACACAATGGAGACATGATGCTGCCATTAAAGGGGCGGGACAAAGCCATGATCTCGTCAGAGGACGATATTTTTATGGCCTCTTGTTAGCTCCTGTGGTGGCCAGGTTGCACAACCCCATGGGTCAGGAAGTTGGCTGATGGTGCTCTGAGATGTTCCCAGGACGTGGCTAGGATCCTAGGATGTGGCTCAGATCAGTAATAAAGCAGGAGGTGTAACCCAAGTGGGACCCTCTGAAAAATGGTTTCCCCCATCCTTAAGTCAACAATAATTGGGGCTTTGGGTATGGATATAATTAATAGTATAAATAATATTGTTTCATACTGTTGGACTGCTGGTTGTTGCAAGAAAGCCATGGCATGATGGTACTTGGAGTGGAAAAGCAGAAAGGTGGCACCTGTATAAAAATATTACAATAAAGAAAGGAAACGCAACATCAAATAAATGCCTTTATTTAAAAAAGAAAGAAACAAACAAAAAAACAACTTCCTCCACTCACCCACATACACACACACACACACACACACACACACACACACACACACACACACACATCCCTCGTTTAACCTGACTTTACTCACTGAATCCAATGGGAAAGGCTCTCTTCCGTCCATGCAGGCATCTTCAGTACTTAGCAAAAAAAACAATAAGAGTTTGTGCGACTTGTCAGTTTTTAATGGCCCGGTTGGTAATGAGTTGTCACTCGGACTTACCCAAAACTCCAGTACCTGAAAGAGATAAACAATATATATCTATCCATATTTATATAGATGTAGATAGATTGATAGATCCCAGACAATAAGCTTGTCCTCGGTACTGGGCAGGTGGAGAGCTCTAGAGGCAAGCAGAGAAGGGTTTAAAAATGGCCTTGGCCTAACAGGAGAGTGCGGGAACTACAGACAAATCTTACCGGAGGCACTAGGAATGATATCCATAACATCTACTGCATGGCTTAATGTCGTCCTGATAGGTGGTGGAACTCAATTCCCTCCCCCGCCTTATTATCCCCCTATTAAGCAGAACCAGGGCTAGAGTTTTTAGCACCACCCCCTGCAAACTATAATGCTTTTATGTTACAATTGCTGTGCAGGGCCAAGGTGGAGTTTGAACTAGTTCCACCTCACCATTACAAACGGTGGAACTCTGTTCCACTCCCATCCTGTTCCCCAATTTGACCCCTGATCTGCTGGTATACTTAATCTTAACATATGATGCTTTATTTGAGAACTGTTTACATCTCCCTTTCTTATATGCTTCCGGTAATTGTTTGACTTATTTTCCAGCACATCCTTACTTTTATATTGTTTATTGGTACTCTTTACCTAGCACGGCGCCCACGATTTTGATCGTGGGCATCGCAGGTAAAAAAATCACGGCATCACGGCCATTGAATGCACTAAAAATCGGGTGCGACGCGACCGACGCGATGCCCGCGATTTCCCATAGGGAACAATGTTAAATTTCTCAATTGACCCGATTTTACTGTTCAATGCCTCAATTGACACGATTTTTCCATAGGAAACAATGTTAAATGGCCCACAGAGGCCAAATAGCCACCCTGAAGTGTGAAATGGCCCCCACAATTGTTAACACCACCCCACGATCAATGTCAACCCGAAGCGTGGCGAGCGCAGCGAGCCCGCGAGGGGCGGCGGTACGCGTCCTACGACCTTTTCATACTCCCACTATCCACGTCGGCGTGGAGTTGAGAATAGAATAGTGTGGTGAGCGTAGCGAGCCACCGAGCCCGAAGCGTGGTAAGCGCAGCGAGCCCCGCGAGGGGACGCGGATACAGTAGGAGCAAGTTTCATCTTTGCTCCTTTGGGCAGGGCTAGCCATGGCTAATCTATTGTTCTCAACTGCAATACAATACGTATTGCAGCTGAGAACAATAGAATAGCCATGGCTAGCCATGGCTAGCCATGGCCAAAGGAGCAAAGATGAAACTTGCTCCTACTGTACCTTCACAGGTAAACGCGCCCCTTCGCGGGCTTCACAGGTATCCGCGTCCCCTCGCGGGGCTCGCCACGCTTCGGGCTATTATCGGCACTATTCTATTCTCAACTCCACGCCGACGTGGATAGTGGGGTTATGAAAAGGTCGTAGGACGCGTACCGCCGCCCCTCGCGGGCTCGCTGCGCTCGCCACGCTTCGGGTTCACGTTGATCGTGGGGTGGCGTTAACAATTGTGGGGGCCATTTCACACTTCAGGGTGGCTATTTGGTCTCTGTGGGCCATTTAACATTGTTTCCTATGGAAAAATCGTGTCAATTGAGGCATTGAACAGTAAAATTGGGTCAATTGAGAAATTCAACATTGTTCCCTATGGGAAATCGCGGGCATCGCGTCGGTCGCGTCGCACCCGATTTTTTAGTGCATTCAATGCCCGCGATGGGCGCCGTGCTAGGTAAAGAGTACCTGTTTATCTTCTATTTATATGTTTGTTTTTATTAAAACGTTAATTACACTACAGTATATATGGTTTTCTCTATACAGTTTTATATCACCGTCTGCACTGAGCTTCAGTGGAACCGGCAGAGTGTAGGATACTTTGGCACTATACACGTGATTGTTATATAAAATCATTGCAACTCAAGAGGTGGAGAAGAGGAGACATATCCCCAATATAAAGGGATCGGATGTAGATTTCTTTTCTTATACCTTTCGCAAAGCGCCGATAAAAGGACCATCTCTCGTTTGTTGCTCAGGAAGACAAGAGGAGGGGGGGGGAGAGGAGTCAGAAAGGGGATCATCCATTATGTCACTGCATGTGGTAAACCTTTATTACCCTGGTGAGCCGCCATAAACCATACTTCACAACATTAGAGATGTAGAAGGCAGGACTGTCGCCTATGGTGCTCGGCCAATATTTGGGGTGTGGCCTACCGATCAGGGGGCATAGCCTCACTTCCGTGAGCCATGCAAAGTTTTTGCCGCTATGGGGGCATGGCCAGTGGCTCTGTGAGCTACTAGCTGTGCTCTCAGTCTCTGGGAATAGATGATATGCGCACAGTGACTACTTACCGCTTCAGTGGGTAGCGCGGGTGACTTCCGACTGCCCCCATCCCTTCCTCGCAGGACGGTGTGCATAAACTACTATGTGACAGTGGGCCAGATAGGGAACTGAAAGGTAAGCAGGAGATATCCATCCTATATTCTGCTTTACCTTTATCATTCATGGCCATGACACAATTTATATAAACTTATGTGAATTTTATTTGGGTGAATATGAATGGACCCCTGTTTAAACTAAAATCTCCAACCATTTATCATTATTTTACTTTTTTAAATGCCAAATGCAAACCCTGAACCACGATCCTAAAATTTAGAACTAATCATATTAAATACTTGCCAGACCTCACAAATATCTGAGGCTCAGGAAAAAGAACAATGAATCAAATTTCATTTGATTCATATTATTTGAGCGCCCCCTATATGTAGAGAAGAATAAGGACTTCCGGGAGCCTCCCTTTAGATAAACGCAGAAGCTGTAAAATAGAGGCTCCGGATTTGTTTTAGATTAGTGGCTACTTCTCTTGAAGGTGCTAAAATGTTTTAGTGGTGTTAAATATCTGACCCAAGGCTCTCCTAATCCCTCTACAAAAACACCAAGGCCTCCGATCACCCATTTATCTCAATCTGGGATTTAGAGGGATTAGAAAATGATTAGGACAGGGAGCATATGGGATGTATAGGCATTTCACATTTAGAGAGAGCTTCTTCTAGGACAACAGATATGCACTTTTATCAGGCAGTAATTGTCGACAGAGCAGGCAGTCTGTGGGTAGGGATGTCCTTATTATTTTATACACACACACACTTCTCATAGGGGGTTATTCTAGTTCATTCTTTCTGACAAAATCCTTCTTAGATGGACAAAACCATGTGCACTGCGGGTGGGGCAGATGTAACTTGTGCAGAGAGAATTAGATTTGGGTGGGGTTTTTCTTCAAAGTGAGATCTATATTGAAGTGTAAAATCATGCAGTCAGTATTTTCCCTGCACAGAAACAAAATAACTCACCCAAATCTAATTCTCTCTGCACATGTTACATCTGCCCCCCTGCAGTGCACATGGTTTTGTCCATCTAAGAAGGATTTTGTCAGAAAGAATGAACTAGAATAAACTCCATAGTTTCTTGTACGGTGCATAAAAAAAGTGCAATCCTGACACGGCCACCTTCTGTGGCTCTTAAAATAGGAACATTTTGCACTGATAGCCAAATGTTCCAGGATTATGGAGCCTACACATTGTCAATAATGCTCATGTGGGGAAGCACCAGTCCTTTATCAAGATGGCCGCTGTTTGGTCTTTTGTGCAATGCATCCATCTTGTCACTGTGTTACAACGCCACCACTTAGCACCAAGATTTTAGGATTTACAAAGTCCTGCTTCTACCAGGCCACACCTCTACCACTTGCTTATGCACCACTGCACTCACGCATCACCGAACACAAACTGGCCCAAGTCTGCATCAGCCACTGCATCAGTCTGTAATAATGCTGGGGATAATTCAGATCTGATCGCACAGGTGCAAATTGGCAACAGCAAGAGTTCAGGTTGACACCGCCTTGCTAGAGTCAAATCCCGCCTTGCAAATGAATGGTCTCGTGGTGCAAATTTATTTATTTACAGTTTCCTATATAGAGCAGCAGATTCCATAGCGCTTTACAATAGCAGACAGTGATAAAACAGACTGGGTAACAGACAGACTTGGAGGTAGGAGGGCCCTGCTGCAAGCTTACAAACTATAGGGATATAGGAGGGAAACACAAGGACAAGGACCAGTAATAGCATAGCAGCCCCACCAAGTTACAAGTCCAGAAGGGAAGCTATATAATATAATATAATAAGTGCCTCAAAGGGTTAGATTAAGCGAGGGCTGTATAGGCATGAGGGCATTTAAGAGCCTGAGAATTTTGTGATTGTCCCAATAAAGTTATGTTGAATAGTTCTTACCCATAGAAGTCAGTGATGGTTGTTGTAGCCAATTAGATGTAGAATGGTGGTAGCTTATGCATGGGTATATAAGGGGTAGTCAGGTGATGCCACTTCCTCTTTGAGTCTGGATTCCCACCCTCCCTCCCTTGCCTTTTTTCAATTTCCACCCGGCCTTTCGGCCTTCACCTAATTTGGCTTTACAAAAATTAATTAATAAATTGGCGGGAAGGCGCTCTCGACCAGCGGTCAATTTTGAGGTACAGGTGGTCACTGTGAAGTATTGCCACCCTCTGCCAGGACAGATGGTGAGTCCTGCCCCCGAGGGGGGACGTTGGCCACTTCCTTGAAGTGTACTCGCCATGCCATAGGAGGGGCGGTAAGACCGTCACAGTACGGGCTGTGCCTTAAATTCAATGGGGGCGGTTCATCGCCCTGGTTACAAGTTGGGGCGTTGTAGTCGCTGCCATTACTAACATTTTTTGACTTAGCTGATCTTCGAGCGCTTTCCTGGCCATCCCTTTTAATAGGGTCATACCATTAATAAATTCTGCTGACCTTTTAACTTATGCAGTTGTTGTCCGTGTGATTATTTTGAGGATAAGGTGTCCGTGTGATTTATTTCTTGGGGTAATTAGAGTTAAGTTAAGGTAAATGTCAATCACGATAATTCAATAGGCGCCTTATGCGTGTAGAACTTAAATATGATAGGCTTGCCTGAAGAGGTGAGTTTTCAGGGAACGCTTGCAAGTTTGGAGGCTAGTAGAGAGTCTTATTGTGCATGGAAGGGCATTCCATAGGATGGGAGCAGCCCAATGAAAGTCCTGTAATAGTGAATGGGAGCTAAATGTATGTGTACGGCTACAAATCTATTCACAGCCAATTATATACAGTATATGTCCAAAACCCATCATAACAGGCTTATAGTAGTCAGAGGAGTATATTCAATGGTTTTTGCAACCTGTGACAGTGAGCAGTGCTGACTGCTCGCTGTCACAGCTTGCAGGGTCAGTATGCAACTGTCCCCCCAGCATACGCCATTTATCCGTCACTAGGTTTTTGTAGCGAGAGGGAAACGGTGGCATGCGGCCGCTGAAACAGCGAGGCTCGCGGCTAAATGCAGCGGGCTCTCTGCATTAGCCATGAGCCTCACTGTTTGGGGGAATCCTCGCCGTCCCGTGACAGCAAGGATTCCCCCAGAATGTAGAATAGGGTGAACGGCTGGCGAGGATCACTTGTTTACGGCGATCCCTGCCGTTTAACCCCCTCGCCAGCCACATTGAATACAGCCCAGAGACTTACTCAGCGGCTGCGATGGAAAAAAACACATATCCTGTCTGTTGCTGACGTCACACACCCTCCCTAAAATGCTTAGGCACGCCTAGCCTTTTCCCGGGCACTCCTAGCATTTTCCTAGGCACGTCTGCGTTTTTCTTAACTCTTCCACTAAACGGACGGTTTCCACCCCCAGACGTCTACTTCCTGTCAATCATCTTGTGAACAGCTAGCAATCGGAAAAAAATAGCAGGATCTCATTGCAGGATGGCATCGTGGAATGCGCAGTTGATTTATAATCGTCCACCGCGCATATTCACAGCCGTGCGATCAGGTCTGAATTGTCTTCTTTCTCCACAATAAATTTATATTTCAGCTGATACAACTAAGACTCTTGGTAAATCTGTTCTGTATGAAGGAAATGCAGCAGGGGATGCTGGTTATTTATCATCAGGCTGAGTTAGAAGAATGGGTCGGCGCTCCCTGCGCCGCTCTAATTGATAAATGAACCATCTGTACGAGCTCGGAGGCATCAGTCTATTTAGAAATCTCAATAAATACAAACATAATCTGATCTTCCTTGGATCAGCCATATAAGTCTACAGCAAAGGGTGTGATTACTTTCAGGCAGGATTTCTACATCTGGAAGCTCCGTGACAGTTGTTACCGATCTCCGGGACCACAAAGTTCTCATATTAATTTGTTTATTCTGCTAATATGTGGTTTACTCTCCCACCATAATGTAACTAGAACATGGCCACAGGATACCAACTGCTGGCATCTCTGATCCAATGCTGCGTCCCTTATAGACGCGCACAACTGCGGAGACTTGTGCAGCAGTTTTGCACCAGGAGGGAACAGTAATATCAGTGGTGCTGAGAGGGGGGCAGGGGAGTGGGTACTAATTAACCGGGCTGGGGATGGCCATCGGTGCGGTCTTCATCCATGGTTCCCATTGATGGTGATAGTGTAACTGGCCAACCATTGATGGTCATACTATGTGATGAATGACCATCAATGGTTTTATCTATCGATGGTCATCCATTTTCTTTGAATGACTGACCTGTGGGCCAATCGGAACCTGGGGGGGCTTCATAGTTTGCAGGGTGGAGCTAAGCTGCATGTCCCTGCACCTTGGGGTAAAAAAGTATTGGGTTATGGTGTGCCATTGATGGAGGGAAACCATCTGGTTCTCCCCCATTGATGGCAAAAGTATTCTACCACAACCATAAACCTTCGATGATTACGAATCATTGATGGTCAATGGCCATCCCTATCCCCTCATCTTCCTCTTGGACTCTGTGTGTGGCCCAGCTGTTGTGTGCTTAGCTGCTGTGTGTGCAGGGAGTCTCCTCTGTTTTTTTTTGAGATCTCACTTCCCTATAACCAGGGTTTCGGGCCATCTGCCTGAAACCCGCACAGCACTCCAACCGCGACGGGACACAAGGAGTGACCAGACCCACTGCCACCACTGAAACCCGTTCACTGCCGCTCACATCACCTCTGCGAACACGTCTATCTCACCCCCCCCCCCCGCAGAGGAAACAGCCACCAGCCGGTGTGCACCCACCATCAAGTGCACAGGACCACACTGTTCATCACGGACGAGCGGGACGCCGCCACCGTGCACCGATTTGGACTCTGACACCCCCGTACCCGTTTTCACCCACCCAATACCCCCACCACATTCCACCAATGCCCCAAAATTCCCTATATTAAGCGAGCAAATAAGCACTGCGTAATAGCCCTTTGGAACACACAGACAGTTTCATTTTGCTACATTTTGCTTGCTACAATCCCCACAAAAATTTTATTATATGTGTTATACTTTGTATCGACCCTGTATTGTACTTGATTTATATTTTAAGTAAAAACCACCACTTTAAACAAATATCCACACTGTACCACTCTATTTATTCCCACACACACACACACCTAGGAGCAGAGCGCTGCACAAATCCCCATTTATAATTCAAATGCATATAACTACAGTAAAAATAAAGATGGGACCCAAATGTAACTGAAAGTATTACGGTGAGCGGAATATGTATAGATCATAATATTAATCAAATCAACAAAAAAATTAGAACTGTATAACTACAATAAAACATAAAAATGTAATTCTAAAACATTATCATGTTTGGTTAATATAGTTATGTAGTTTGGTCAGTGTGTGTGTTTTGATGGCTCAGGAGAGGACAAGTCTGTGCTGAATGTGACAGGACACTACTGACTGGGGCAGACAGAGAAGACGGATCTGTAAGGATCATCCTCTGACTTCAAAAGACAGAAGAAATGACAGTCAGACCCATCCAGTGCTATTTTTCAGCAGGCTCCAGCAGGAACTGAGGCCCTTATTCTAGTTCACTCTTTCTGACAAAATCCTTCTTAGATGGACAAAACCATGTGCACTGCAGGGGGGCAGATTTAAAATGTGCAGAGAGAATTAGATTTGGGTGAGTTATTTTGTTTCTGTGCAGGGTAAATATTGGCTGCTTTATTATTACACTGCAATATAGATCTCACTTTGAAGTAAAACCCCACCCAAATCTAATTATCTCTGCACAAGTAACATCTGCCCCACCTGCAGTGCACATGGTTTTGTCCATCTAAGAAGGATTTTTGTCAGAAAGAGTGAACTAGAATAAGGCCCTCAGTTCCTGCTGGAGCCTGCTGAAAAATAGCACTGGACCCACCTGAAGACAGTTTAAAATTTTAGAGATTGCTCCAAAAAAAATCAGAGTTTGTTATTAACTGCCCCATGAAATATAGCGATGAATGTGAACAGCAACACTGCCATATTAACGCATTGGGATTTCTGCAATATCCCAATGACGAAGCAGCAATCTTTGCGTTAATAATCACAAATGTTAGTGCATATGCATACCTCCCAACTCCTGTGTTGGGGAAATAGGGACACTCGCGCGGAGAAGCCGCGTGAGCGTCCGAAAAGGGGGCGGGCCTATGCAAATGAGGGTGCAGCTTATGCTAATTAGCCGTGACCTCATTTTCATACGAGAATAGACGCTGTGCGCATGCGCACAGCGTCTAATCTATTAGATTGGGGGGTCTCCCAACTGCCACCCCCCGCAGCGGGACAATGCCTGCCGCGGGTGGGACAGCGGGACAGGACCCGAAAATCAGGACTGTCCCACTGTAATCGTGACAGTTGGGAGGTATGCATATGCGATTTTTAAAAATGGTGCCAATTTGGGGCAGCGGATGATAGTACATCGCTCCTATTCGCAAGGCGGGGTTAGGTTGCGAATACGCATCCGAGCGAATCAACCAGAATGACCCCCAATGTGCAAACACCACCCGCTGATTGCATTTTCACCCAACATACCCTGTATCTGTAAATGTGCAGAATTAGCAGAGCAGGGATGATGTTTGGCGCTGTGAGGTTGGGGTAGTACTGGGAACACTTGGGTCACATCCAGCCGACTTGAATATCTCTCTGTTGTAGTCCCCATAGTCGCTGCTGCCAGTAGAGATGATGACGCTGTGGGATGATAAGTGATTAGTGGCTATGGTGTATTCTGGGCCTGGCTCCCTACATACTGATGTTGTTTTGTTGCATCTGTTTACCAGGCCGTGTGCTACCTTGTCTGAGAAGGAAGAATAATTTGTTATGACGTCTGCATTTCTTTTTGCAGGAAAAGCTGAAACGCTCTTTTCTTGCAGGAGAGCATAAAGAATGTGCTTATTTGGCTGTGATAAAAATGATAATTTGCAAGAAAATGATTGTGGATTAAAGAGCGGAGAAGCGATTAATGGGAGCTGGTAACTTTCCCAATGTGTGCAGAGCCCGCTGGTTTAGGGGATCCTAATCCTTCTTAGGCTGCAAAAGGACCCTCAGACTGCTCAAGCAAGCGGAGCTTAGGCGCTGCAAGCCTTCCAGAAAGTACTAAATCTTCACTTTAGCTGCCTGCGTTTCCTTCATCTTAAACTATAAGCCGTTTTTCTAAAGGATCCTTCCATAGACAAGCCCCTTTAGAAGCTGCCAGGATTTTGAAACCCAGATTGCTGAAATGTTTAATCCAAGGTCCAAGTGTAGGAGAGATTAGAGCACTTCATGTGGTCAACTTTAACCCCTTTGCCGCCAGCAGCATGTTCTGCCACTTGTAAAACAGAGAGGTTAATAACTTATTTACTGCTGGAGGAACTCAAACATCACAATATACAGATTTTATGTTCTCTGTTTACAGCTAGAAGCATCTGACTATTGGCTGCATCCAGCTATGGGAACTGTCAGACTACTGTATGGGCTGTGTCTGTCTATGGGGAGTGTCAGATTACTGTATGGGCTGTGTCTGGCTAAGGGGAGTGTCAGAGTACTGTATGGGCTGTATCCGGCTATGGGGAGTGTCAGACTATGGGATCTGTCAGATTACTGTATGGGCTGTGTCTTGCTATGGGAGTGTCAGACTATGGGATCTGTCAGATTACTGTATGGGCTGCATCTGGCTATGGGGAGTGTCAGATTATCTGAAACATTAGGCTGTGGGGAGCATTTGACTAAGGGGAGCATCTGGCTGTGGGGAGCATCTGCCTATGGGAAGCATCTGGCTATGTGATGCATTCTACTGTAGGAGACATCAGAGAAGGGGGTGCATCTGACTGTGAGAAACATGGATGCCTGAGGTGCATCTGATTAAGGAGATCACGACGCCATGGGGAGTATCTGACTATGAGGTACTTTTTGGCTATGCTCAACATCCAAATACCGGGAGCTTCCAACTATGGGTGTATCTAACTAAGGGAGCATCTGACTATGAAAAAAATACAGACTGTAGTGTATCTGACTATGGGGAGAACCCCGCAATGGGGAGCATCAGAGAAGGGCAGGGCCGACGCCACCACTAGGCAGCTCTAGGCATTTGTCTAGGGCACCGGCACCTGGAGGGCGGCAGTTCGCCCCTCACCCCCAGCATGGAGGGTTAGTGAACTGTGTAAAAAACTTGCGGCGCCGGCGTCCCTGCAGTGCTGGAGCAGGCAGGGGTGTCCGTGTCGCGGGGGTACCTGCGGCGCTGTCATTGTGTACAAAGCTGGCGGCGGCCGGCGGGGTCCCTGCAGTGAATAGAAAATAACTAGCGCTATGCGCGCGGCGCGG
The DNA here is from genome assembly GCF_055691185.1 of Crinia signifera. Taxonomy (NCBI): domain Eukaryota; kingdom Metazoa; phylum Chordata; class Amphibia; order Anura; family Myobatrachidae; genus Crinia; species Crinia signifera. The sequence continues at coordinate 151,664,931 of NC_139224.1, forward strand.
GAAGCGCTAGTTATTTTCTATTCACTGCAGTGACCCCGCTGCCCGCCGCCAGCTTTATACACAATGACAGCGCCGCAGGTACCCCCGCGGCACGGACACCCCTGCCTGCTCCAGCACTGCAGGGACGCCGGCGCTGCAAGTTTTTTACACAGGTACCCCACCGCCCCCCCCCCCCCCCCCCTGGCACCGGGGTGCCCCCACCCCGACTCGCCTGGGGCGCTCCGGTGCCTTGAACCGGGCCTGGAGATGGGAGAGCATCCGTCAACAAGGAACATAAATGACAGATATTTCCCAGGTCTTTGTAAAGAGGAAACACATGTGACGAGTGCTAATAGCAGGATTAAAGTACTTGTATGTCGAAAGAACGTTTCAAAAGTGAGAATTAATCAACACCTGTATATATAATACCACGGACCATTATACAGACTATTATTACTGATGTAACTCACCTCCATTTCCCTCTGTCCGGCATCATTGTCAGTTGCTCCTGTTGGCAGAGTATATAGCGGTGCTTGTAGTGTTGTTAGACAACACACATTTTGGAAGCTTAACCAGGAATTGTAGTTTATTGTAGTAATATGCACAGAGTTAACAGGTAGTTACATAGAAACATATAATTTGACAACAGATAAGAACCACTTGGCCCATCTAGTCTGCCCCTTTTTCAACCAAATTTTATCCTTATTTCTTTGTAACAATGTCAATGTGCCTATCCCAAGCATGTGTAAATTGCTCCACTGTATGTGCCTCTACCACCTCTGATGGGAGGCTATTCCACTTATCCACTACCCACAGAGAATGTTTAAAAAAAGGGGCAGACTAGATGGGCCAAGTGGTTCTTATCTGCCGTCAAATTCTATGTTTCTATGTTTCTATGTTACCCTTTCTGTGAGGTAATTTTTCCTCCCTCTAGTTTTTGTGAACGTCTTCCTGTTCTGTTGCTCCTCTTCCTGTGAAAAATGTCTCCCACCTGTACCTTGTTAAAACCCTTGATATATGTGAAAGTTTCTATCATGTCCCCCCTTTCCCTTCTCTGCTCTAAACTATACATATTAAGATCTTTTAGTCTTTCTGGGTAATTTTTGTATTGTAGGCCATGCACCATTTTAGTTGGCCTTCTTTGTACAGTCTCTAATGTATTTATATCCTTCTGGAGATATGGCCTCCAGAACTGAACACAGTACTCTAGATGAGGTCGTACCAATAACCTATACAATGGGATTATTACTTCTTTCTACTGCTGATTCCTCTCCCTATGCAACCAAGCATCTGACTAGACTTCTTCATTGCTTTGTTACATTGCCTACCTGCCTTTATAGTGCCATTTATACTATATTTAATCTTTGGATTTTTGAGACCCAAGTGCAGGATTTTACCCCTCCTGGTGTGTCTACCCCGTTGCATACCTTTGTGTCATTTGCAAAAAGGCACATTTTACCCTCAATTCCATTGGCAATAAAAAAGATATAAAAAAGCACTGGTCCAAGTACAGATCCCTTGGGTACTCCACTTGTGACCTTTCCCTCCTTTGATTGTAATCCATTTACGACAACTCTCTGTTTTCTGTCCTGCAGCCAAGATCCTATCCATTCAACCATCTTAGAATCCAATCCCAAACTTTCAAGTTTATTTAACAGTCTGCGATGTGGGACAGTGTCAAAAGCCTTACTAAAGTCTAGATAAACTACATCTACAGCCCCACCTTGATTTATTACTTTAGTCACCCATTTAAAAAAGTCAATAAGAGTTTGACATGATCTTCACCCAGTAAACCCATGCTGTTTCGGATCCTGTAAGTTGTTGGTTTTGAGATATTCTACAACTCTTTGTTTTAAGAGTGTTTCCATCAAACACTACAGATGTAAGGCTCACTGGTTGATAGTTGCTTACCTCTTCCTTGCTTCCACTTTTGTGCAGTGGGACTACATTTGCTATTTTCCAGTCCTCTTGGATTACTCCAATAGCTAGTGACTGGTTGAATAATTCTGTTAATGGTTTTACCAGCTCCCCTTTAAGCTCTTTTAGTATCCTTGGATGTATCCCATCAGCCCCATTGATTTATCCACTTTCAGTTTTGAGAGTTCTGTGAGGACTTTCTCCTCTGTAAATGTACTTATTTCTTTTTCATTTTTCTGATTATGCTTGCAACTTAACTGTGTCCCCTTCCCCTCTCTTTCAGCAGTGAATACTGAGCAGAAATAATTATTAATATGATCTGCTATTAGATTGCCCCCCTCAAGAAGACTTCCACTCTCTGTCTTTAGTCTTATTACTCCTCTTTTTTTTTCTCCTTTCACTTCTATACCTAAAAAAGGGTTTTTTTCCTCCTTTACCCACTGACTGGGCCATTTTCTCCTCAGTTTTTGCTTTTGCACATCTGATTACCTTCTTAGCCTCCTTCTGTCTAACAAGATACACCTCTTTGTCTTCATTATTCTGCATATGCTTATATTTCTTTAAGGACAACTTTTTTGCTTTCACAATACTTGCTACTTCTTTTGCAAACCACAATGGCTTCCTTTTCCTTGTGTTTTTCCAAACTCTTTTGACACAAAGTTCTGTTAAAGGGTTAACTTTCAGGTATGGAGTTGTAGCAGTACATAGCAGATATATATCACTGGCAGGTGTACACAGATGTATTAATACAGGTGTATGGTGCAGGTACTTATTATTATCCTACAGTTGGTAATGACCAAATGGATGGAGGTCTCTATGCAGCAAGCTTGAAGAATAAGTCTGCACAGCAGTGCAGACTGGAGCTGGAGGTCTGTGAGTGCAGCTGGGCTAATGCTGTGAGCGGTATACATGGGGAACGCTCAGCGGCGGTGATTGACAGCTCCCTGTTGGGTCTGTATGCCTGGGACTCTCAGGATGCGCTCTCTCTAATGGCCACGTCCTGTCAGCTCTGGGCGCACTGACCGCTTCTCACAGCTTGCGGTCTCAATCAGGCAAACACAAACCAGAGAAGGCGCGCTAACACACAGCAGAGAAGGTGTGCGGGGACAGGGAATGCCTACACTCCTTGGAATGCAAAGGGACACAGCCTGGAGGCTGATGCTGCTGCCATTGTAAGGAGACAGGTGTAGAGCGCACCATTCCAACACCCCCTTGCTCTAAGCTGTCTCTGGTTACATATAAAAGAACATGACATTTCAACGTAGTCATACCTGTAACCGAAAATCATGAGTTAGGAGAAGCAAACAGTGAAAACAATTTAACATTAAACACATTCAAGTCCATAGTCTTTAAGAATGTAATTTGCAAGTATGTCGACAGTCCTTTTGTCAACATGTCGGCACAGTTCTATTCACTTGCGATCCACTGTTGTTACCCAGGATCTATCACGAACTGGCTTGCCCAACTCTTTTCATGTGTGATGTCGGGGCAAGTCCCAATACTTGCGTAAATCATTTAGGAATGGGAGTCAAAGTCAGACTGGTATAGCAGTAGATTATGTGGTGTGGCAATAGCAATCTCCAATCTCATGGTGCTGTATCTTGCAACTGGTGAATAGATTTAACCGTAATCGATTTCTGATATTTGGGTATATCCCCAGTCTATGTAACGGGCAATTGTTCCTCTGAATTCAACTTCTTGTAGAAGACCCACTTGTTCTTAATCGTTTTACAGTTGCTTGGCCTATCTACCATAGTCCATGTACTATTTTCATCCAGTGCTAACAGCTCTGTATCAATTGCGGACTTTTAATCTGTCCAATCACTTCTTGACTTTGCTTCTTGGATGTTTTGAGTTTCACAGCAAGCTATATTCGCATAAGCCTCGATTTATCTTTTAGCTTTGTTACTCCTTGCGGAAACTCTGTTCCCAGATTTTGGATCTAGTTCTTCTTCTTTTCTCTTTGGGTATATGGGCAAAAGCATTACTCCTGAAGACACGAAGATGGCTAACACTTGGCTTTTTCCTGGACCATGCCTCCAATGTTGTCCTTTAACAGCTACTGTAGGTGCTTGATTTTTCAGGTAAACTACAATAGATACTGCTTCTGCCCAAAATCTTATTTCCAGGCCAGCATCACTCAGCATCAACCGTGCTCTCTCAACAATTGTTTGATTTGCCCGCTCACTCGCGTCATTCTGTTCCGGTGTGTAAATAATTGTTAGTTGATGCTTTATGCCATATTTTCTAAGGAATACGGCTAATACTTTCTTGTCATTCTCTCAACCATTGTTGGATCTTAGGATCTTTTACTTCAGACCCGTCTGAGTCTCCACAAAGGTTTTGTACTCCACAATTTTTCTGACTACTTCACTATTTTCTTTAATGAAGTACACATGCGTCATTCTTGTGGTGTCATCAATAAGAGTCATAAAGTATCTGTAGCCACTAATCGATTCCACTTCCATTGGACCACACTCGTCGGTGTGCACTAGTGCTATCGGTGTTTCTGACTGACTTGGGAAAAGGGTTGCGAGCTTGCTTCCCTTTTATGCAGCACTCGCACACAGGTATTTCAACATTGCTCACAGTGATTTCTGTTACCATTCCATCCATCAGTTTTTGGACGTTGTCATATCCCAGATGACTCAAGCGTTTGCGCTACAGCGCCATTGATTTGCAGTTGTCAGAGGCCGTCATTGCTGAACATTCCTCTATGTCCAGGACATACAGTTGGTTGCATCAGGTTGCTGAAGAGTCCCTCTTTTGTTATGCATCATACACCTGCCCTTTGCAAACCTTTTTTCTCCAATACGCTGATGGTAATGAGGTTACTTCCCAAATTTGGCACGAACAACACATCTTGAATGTCTGTAACAACTGTTTCTCCTCCAATTCTTAGGCATACTGTGATTGAACCAACTTGTAATGCAGTAAGGACCTTGTTCCCGATCCCTCTAACTTTAGTGGGTACACACGGTGTCAAAGAATTGAACCAATGTTGATTGCAGCTAAAATGCCTAGTGGCTCCCGAGTCCATGTACCAGCAATCATTCCTGTAGTTTTCTGCTACGTTCAGTGCTGACTCGTCTTTCCTTTTCTGTGCACCACTGATAGTTTTCATTCTGCAATCTGAAGCTTTGTGTCCTAACTTGTGATCCTACAAAACACTTGAACTTGTGCATCTAAAACTTTGCAACCTTTGCGATTAAGGCATAACCCTCAGCTATGGTCTCGATGGGGATACGCTCCTGGAACTGCAATAGCTTGGCTCTTACAATTTCACTTGTTAGCTTGGTGTTGTTTGACTCTAAAGGTGGCCATACACCAGCAGATTTATCTTCAGATCTGGCTGGTTGGAACAAAAACATGGTTATGGATGAGAGCAAATGACAGTTGACCATTTGCTTGGAAATGCTGGAAAACTGACAAACTGTCACTCATCCATAACCATGTTTTTGTTCCAATCAGCCAGATCTGAAGATAAACCTTACTAGTGTATGGGCACCTTAAGGCTACTACTAAGAAGTCAAATTCTGCCGTCAGATTTTGCAGCATCACCATCGCTACTTCTTCCTTGTCCACCTGTGCTTCCACAGATGCCAACTGCTGAGCTATCATAAGATTTTATTCTTGTAGTCATACATATGCTTGCAGGTTCTAAACTTCATTCCATATAGCAACTTATTCTTCTCATCAGACCTTTATCTTCGTACGCACTTTGCAGGGCAGTCCACATGTCCCTGGTGGACTCTTTCCCATGAATTAAGATATAGACATGCTGCTCCACAGCTAAATCTAACGTACCGATGGCTCTGTCTACCTCATCTGGGCTTGGACTATCTCCTGGCTGTACCGTGACCTTCCATAACTTTTACCTCTTAAGCTGCATTTCCATGGTGAACTCCCATGTGGTCTAGTTCTCCGAATCTTTTAGCTTAGCAAAGCTCATACTGTGCCCTATGTTATACATCTCGTTAACTCTTCTATAAAAAATGTCACTCCAGAGTTATCTGTGTGTTCTTTTATATTCAGCGATATCACTCAGCTTTTAGGGGTTTATCGTCCAAGCACGCAGGGTCTGGGCCCATAACCTGTTGTCAGAGTATATAGCGGTGCTTGTGGTGTTGTTAAACAACACATGTTTTGGAAGCTTAACCAGGAATTGTGGTTTATTGTAGTAATATTCACATAGTTAACGGGTAACTTTCAGGCATGCCGGTGTAGCAGTATATAGCAGATATAGATCACAGGCAGGTATACACAGATGTATTGGTACAGGTGTATGGTGCAGGTTCTTAACGTTATCCTGCAGCTGGTGATGACGATATGGATGGAGGTCTCTATGCAGCAGGCTTGAAGAAGAAGTCTGCACATTAGTGCAGACTGGAACTGGAGGTCTGTGAGGGCAGCGGGGGTAGCGCTGCGGGCGCTATACACAAGGAACTCTCAGCTGTGATTTACAGCTCCACCCTCCGGCGGGTCTGTAAGCCGGGGCTCAGGACATGCTGATACGCAAAGGCGCTGTCCTGTCAGCACACTATGCTGCTCAGCGTGGGACACAACTTCACAGGGGGCCTTATTCTGATCCGAGCTCAGTACAAATTTGTTCTTAAAATGGGCAAAACCATGTGCACTGCAGGTGGGGCAGATGAAACATGTATAGAGAGAGTTAGGTTTGTGTGAGTTATTTTGTTTCTGTGCAGGGTAAATACTGGCTGCATTATTTTTACACTGCAATTTAGATTTCAGTTTCAGCACACCCCACCCAAATTTAATTCTATTTGCACAGGTTACATCTGCCCCACCTGTAGTGCACATGGTTTTGCCCATTTTAAGAACAAATTTGTACTGAGCTCAGATCAGAATAAGGCCCAGGGTGTGCTGTGCAGCTGTCACACTGCCAAGGCTGCACAGCGCACGGATCTCCTCAGTACACTCGTGGCGTGCGGACACACACTGCTCTCACTGACAAGCAGGCACGCTGGCTATCGTTTCTCAGCCTGCCGGGACAGGGACTGCATACACGCCGGCAGCCGGGATGCAGTCAATTTACCTACAATCAAAATCCCGATGGACAAAATACCGACAACCATTGACCGACGGTTAAAATACTGACAAGGTCAAAATACCGACAAGGCCAAAATACCGTCATTTAAAATACTGACATGGTCAAAATACAGACATGGTCAAAATACAGATATTTAACTTGTTCATACTTTACCATCCCAGTGGACATGGAGGGGGAATATAATAGTGCCCGAAGCATGGCGAGCCATGCGAGGGGACGAGGTACTACATTTGACTATCCATGTCGCACCAACATATGCCGACAGGCGGAATTTCATGCCCTACCATCCACTAGGGCGTGGAAGAAGAATAAAATAGTGTGCCGAGCGTAGTCAACATACAGACCATAAAATATGAATAACTTGTGTATACTTTTTGACCTGTGTGTATATATATATATATATATATATATATATATATATATATATATATATATATATATATATATATATATATGTATGTAAGTATTTTGACCTTGTCTGTATTTTGATCTTGTTGGTATTTTGACCGTCGGTCAATGGTTGTCGGTATTATGACTTTCTGGATTTTGACTGTCTGTATTTCATACTGAATCCCGGCAGCCATGTTCCCCATAGGTTTCTATGGGATATGTGATGTTGCCCTATGTATCTAAATCGGGCAGTGCATTGGGTCCCTGGCCATTCTGAGATGGCGATAGCCCATTGTAGCCTATGGGCTACAGACTGTGGTCAGCAGGGTTGGCCGGAGGTCAGCGCTAACTGCACAGCTGAGACTCACTGTGCATTTATCCCGATCGTTACCCGCAACCGCAAGGGACACAGATCGGAATTGCAAGGAGAGTCATACAGTTTCGATGGGTGTTTCTGGGTGGTAACTGGGGGGCTATCAGCGGTGAATATGTTGGTGTCAGGATCTGTGCAGTTCCACTTGCACCTTCAAGCAGGCATGTACCATTCAACATTCTGAGCAAACATAGTAATCAGTGGCGTAGCTACGTTTTGGGCGCCCCCCCGCCGTTAGGGCGGGGGGGCGCCCATACCCACCCCCGCCGCCGCCCCGTCAAGCACCCCCCACCGACCGCCCAGTCGCCCCGCCACCTATGTTAACCCCCTCCCCCACAGTCTTACCTATCGCGCTGGTCCCGGCGGCTCCATTCTTCTGCTGAGGACCACCACAAAATGGCCGCCCCCATACAGCAGACAGTTTCAGAGAACAGTGTGCTATATGGGGGCGGCCATTTTGTGGTGATCCTCATCAGAAGAACGGAGCCACCGGGACCAGCGAGATACGTAAGTCTGCGGGGGATTGGGGGGTGGTAACTATAGCACCGCAGCCCCCGGCGCCCCCACATGCACAGCCCCCCCCCCCCCCCCCGCGGTGGCGGGGGCTGCGGTGCTATAGTTATGCCCCTGATAGTAATGTCTGTTATTGCGGCCCGATGTCCAATCGATGGTGTCCCTCTGTGCCCACATTAGACGATAGAATGCCCATCGCCTGAGGCGTTACCATACAGACACACTAGCCACAGTAGTCACATTTGCTGAATCAGGCAAACTGTGCGGTTCAGCAACACTTTGGGGACTCAGTTGTACTTGTATATAAAAAGCGAACAGAGATAAAGTACCGGTCAATCGGGTCCTAACTGCCATGTTACAGGCTGTGGAGCTGGTTGGTTGGTATTTTATCTCAGTCCATTTTATGGTTCTCCAAAGCTTTGTACACATTTCTTTTATACATTTATGTAACAGAAGTTACAGCCCAGGCTGTAGGAACCATTTCATACTTCATAACTCTTAGGCTGCCCTTTTGGGAAGGTCAGCAAGGTGGGAGGTGCAGGGGCGTGATGCTGTGATGTCATTGTGGCCCCTCCCCTGCTAATTAAAGTCATGAATCATAGCATTGTGAAATTGGAGATTGGACTAAGATGACATCATTTGACACAAATTATGTAATCAACCTCTGTACTGCCTACTTCCATCTGGCAATCCGGGTGTTCTCCAATAAAACTTGGCAGGGATTGGAGGACGGCAGCTATGTATTTACCATCTAGTAACTCATCGCTGGCAGAGCCAGATTAAGGTCTAAATGGGCCTGGAGCTGAAAATGATCAAGGGCCTATTATGCGCAATAATAGGGGTTGTGGCCAGCACCTAATAATGTGGGTGGCGTGACCAGTGTTCTGGTTGGGTGGTCTGCTCATGGGTGTGTCTGTATTTGTGTAAATACTTTCAACTAATTATATATGCCTGGAAAAGGCAGGGGGCTGGCATAGGAAAAATGCAGGGAGATATATTGGGTGAGATTTAATAGGATGAGAGTTTCAGAAAGTGAGAGATTTGGTGAGAAATCTCCAGTTTTTTTAAAGTGGCAATCATTTACACTGCAAAATCAAACTGGTTTTGCAGTGTAAATGATTGCCGCTTTAAAAAAACTGGAGATTTCTCACCAAATCTCTCACTTTCTGAATCTCTCATCCTATTAAATCTAACCCATTGGCGGGTGCCCTCCAAAGGTGCACCCGCAGGATGCCAATGTCCTAAGATACTTGTGGGGTGAGGCGGCACTGCAGTCATAAAAAAATACTGAAAACCGAAACTTGGTAGACAATATGTCAGCACCTTTTATGTGGTAACCTCAGTTTACCACACCGTATACCCCTTATACAAATCATGCAACACAATAGTAACCCCTTATACTGTACTTGCTTCTTACATATTATGCCACATGGAATGAGACAAAATTCACACCGATTGAGCAAAAATTCACACTATGGCACACAGATTGAGTCAAAATTCACGTTATGCCACACAGTTAAAGGCAAAATTCACATTTTGCCACATGGATTGAGCCAAAATACACACTTTACCAGGCATGTCCAAACAGTGGCCCTCCAGCTGTTGTGAAACTACACGTCCCAGCAAGCCTTGACATAGTTTTAGCATTCCCTAATTGCAAAACTGTGGCAATGCATGATGGGACTTGTAGTTTCACAGCTGGAGGGCCATAGTTTGGACATGCCTGCACTATACCAAACAGATTGAGCAATAATGCACAATATGGCGCACATTAAAAATGTACACCATAATGCCCATTACATGTTAAGCCTCACACCATAATCTCCATTACGTATTATGCCAAACACCATAATGCCTATTAAAAATTATGCTACATAAGTGTTGCTTACCTACATGTTCATTGCCAGGGGTTCTATGTTCATTGCCAGGGGTTCCATGCTCATTGCCAGGGGTTCCATGCTCGTTGCTATGTGGGATTACATGCTCATTGCCAAGGGGGAATACATGCTCATGGTAACTGGGGGACAGTCGCCGCCGGGCAGAAATGACAGCCATTAACAGCCGGGCAGAGAGCAGGGAGCTGCCTGGCTGTATTCAGAGCACTGCATGTCCTGGCTATTTGAAATAATACCCCTTTCATACCAGAAAATGCAGGGAATATGGTCCCAGGATCATGCAGGGACATTCTCGGACTGGCCCCTTTTACACCAGCCTAGTCCCTGCATTTTCTGGTGTGAGGGGGAGAGAAAACCACCCCCGCCCCCCTTTAAACAACCAGCTATATCTTCGGAACCAACTGACCCATTTACATGTAGCCTTCGAATGATTTTGGTCCCGTGAAACTGGGCCGTTTGGTTCTAGAGAAATCTGTCCTCACACAGCCATGAAATTACATTTCAGAAATGAAAAAAAAAAAAAAGTTTTACCTGCAATATCTCTAGAACCAATGAACCATATGGGTCAGGTATCAGATTGAAGGCCCAGCGATTTGGATTCGACTGAGATCAACCTCAAGTTTCTGTGATGCTGTAGGGGGAACTGGCAGCCGTTGGAACCGGGTGGAGGTCGGAATTAGCAGGTCCCATGTTATCCTATGGGGAAAACGTTCCAGGTTTGCCTGGCTGTATCTCCGGTTCCTGGGGGGCTAGCGACGTGGGGCTGGTCTCGTTGGAAAGCCCTGACCCTCAACTACAAAATGGGCCTATTTTGAGAGTGGGCCTGGAGCTGTAGCTCCATCAGGCCCATTGTTAATCCGGCTCTGATCGCTGGCACCGTACCCCAGACTGGTGGCATTTTTACTGATTCAGGTCTGAATTGTGCCTTGTTTTAGGAGTTGTGCGACTAGAACAATTTATTAGACATAGAATCATTTTATTTCATGACTGAAGGACATACAGGGCCAACATTAATTTATGCTGATGAATGGCACTAATATGTCATTTGTCTCCTGGATGGGAACTGCACAGCAGAGAGTTTACTTTTCAGGGTATTGCTTGCTAATTGTTGGAACACATGACAGACTGGTGTGGACCCAATTCCTAAAGGCTTCCATTTAAATTGGGAAAGTACCTCGCTCAGCAGTAATGACTGGGCCTCATTCCTTCCTGCCACGGAGCCTTAGGCTGACTCTCGGCCAACTCCGGGCCGTGGCCTATTCCTTCTGCCTCACAGCAGCCTGGAGCACGGCAAATTAAAATAAATCAATCTTCTCTTGACAACTCATTTGCACTGAATTAATTTGGGATTAGAAAACATGATTACAATTGGCAGCTACTGATATTTCACGCTAAACAGACAAATATAAACTGGGAATAAACCTGGGGTTGTCTGAGAGATCACCGTGGCTAATTACCTGCGTTGTACTAAGAAAGAGATGGAACCCTGGATAATGATGGAGAAGGAGGAACAATAAGACCCCTGCAAGCCCCAGCTAGAGAACACAAGCGCTGAGGTTTAGTGCATGAGATGTATAACTGAGCTCTTTAATGCTGATGCTTCATTATTAACATTTCTAATGGCGGAAGTCACGGGCGTAATTAAATATTTGTAGGGCCCATAGCAGAAGTTTGTAAGAGCCACTATATACCAACCCATGGCAATAAATGTATATAACACATGTAACTTACAGGAAAGTGGGCCGCTCTCAGCTCTGGGCCCCATAGAAGCTGCACTCCCTGCACCTATGGTAGCTACACCCTGTATATAACACATGTAACTGTGACAGGAAAGGTGGCCCCCCTCAGCTCTGGGCCCCATAGCAGCTGCACTCCTTGCACCTATGGTAGCTACACCCTGTATATAACACATGTAACTGTGACAGGAAAGGTGGCCCCCCTCAGCTCTGGGCCCCATAGCAGCTGCAGTCCCTGCACCTATGGTAGCTATACCCTGTATATAACACACATACCTCCCAACATGACCATCTCCAGGAGGGACACAATGCTCTGTTCCTGCACTTCCCTCTTAATTTATGATTGCCATCACCTGTGTGGAAATACCTTTCTGGTACTTGTTTCCTAGCACGGCGCCCATCGCATTGTATACCATAAGACTATGGGCGAGATTCTCTATCACAGAAATGCGGTAAAAACCCCGTTATCGGGGTTTTTACCGCATTTCTGTATTCTCTAACCCCCCTTCGCAGTGTCAGCCAGAAAAAGCTGGCGATCCCCTGCAGAAGCCTATGGGCTTCTTACCGCAGCGCTGTGTGAGGGATCCGTCACGGATCCCTTCCAGCATGCCCCGCGGCAGGAGCGGCGGTCTGCGCATGCGCAGACGGACTCCCGGGTCATAGACCCGGAAGTCCAGCAACGGCGCCGCATCGCAAGGGACAGCTCTTACCGCAAGAGCTGTCCCTTGCGTTAATGACCGCATATTTTAGAGAATATGTGGTCATTAGAAATGCAAATGCCGGCGATACTGGGCTGTGGATTTTAGAGAATCCCGCCCTATATATGGTATGCGATGCTGCGTGATGTTGTACAATAAAATTTTTTATGGCATTGTATGCCATACAATGGCATACAATGCGATGGTATACGATTTTTTATTGTACAACCACCCAGACGGGTCCTTACAATGTTAAATGCCCCCCCCCCCCCCACTATCAACGCCAACCCGAAGCGTGGCGAGCGCAGAGAGCCCACGAGGGGCGGCGGTACGCGTCTTCCGACCTTTTAATACCCCCACTTTCCATGTTGGCGTGGAGCTGATTTTATATAGTGTGGCAAGCACAGCGAGCCACCGAGCCCGAAGCATGGTGAGCGGACGCAGAAAACATGTAAAGTAATACGCGTCCCCCTGTGACAGGGAAGGTGTGCCCCTCTCAGTTCTGGGCCCCATAGCAGCTGCACCCCCTGCGCCTAAGGTAGTTACTCCTTTGACTGAAGTGGAACCCAAAGAAATTTCATGACCTCGTATTAGGTGTGACATTAAGGGGCATATTTACTAAAGCTTCTAAAAATGAAAAGAGGTGATATTGCCATTAGCAACCAATCAGATTATGTAAATCATTTTCTAGGATGCAATAGAAACATGATAGACAGAATCATATTGGTTGCTATGGGCAACATCACCTATTTTCAATTTTTGAAGCTTTAGTAAATTACCCCTATGGGGCCTTTTATCATTGGATGTTTGTGGCATAGCTCCAGAAAACATCCATTTGGGGGGCTTGGAATAGTAACCTGTGGTGAGGGCAGCGTGGCACTTAGCCTGAAGTGTGGCAAATGAACCTGTTGTCTTAAGCAGTGGCATAACAATAGCTCCGTAGACCCCACAGTGGCTTGGAGGCGCTAGGTAAGTTTGGGAGCCACAGGGTCTGCGGAAGCTATTGTTAATGGGGCCATCAATTACCTGTGTTGCTGCCGGCCGCCGGGACCAGTAGAGCTTCCTGCTGTCTCCAGTCTCTATGCTCCTCCGGTGTCTGTTAGAATGTCAGTTGCAAAATGGCCGCCCCTCTCACAGCAGAAGGTTATTAAGGATGCTAGAGGAGGCTGTGACCTCCTCTTGCATCCTAAATAACGGTCTGCTGTAAGGCGGCAGCCATTTTGCAAGTGACATTCTAATAGGAGGAGCACCGCGCCGGGATGCAGGCAGGAGGATCAAGGGGCAGATTCAGCGGTAACGGAGGAGAGGGGAAGGCACATATTTTAGTGGCGGGTCTAGTTACGACACTGGTTTAAAGCACTGTTGACTCTATACACATCAACCTATTGACTATATCAAACTATTGTGGCATCTACCTTTTTCATCTTGACCTACTGACCCTGTCAATCTTTTGACCCAGTCGACCTACTGCATTTTGCCCATACTGGGTGGACTTATTGACTTTTACTTCACTTCATGTAATGTCGGCAAATGCTGATTTTTTATAATAGATTGTTTAGAGAAAAATAACCAAATGGTCATAATAGGAATCTTACTGTACTGCTGATCATTATTGCAGATTGGGGACATTTCAGGGTGACAGAACCTGGGACTGTTCCAGGAAATTAGGGACAGGGGCAGTTGGCAGCTATGATAGCTGACCTTTAAGTGCGCCGAGCAGAATCTTATCAGCTCCGAGTTCAGAGGACTTATTTCACTTGTATGTTTTGAAGGCAAATCCCCTCTCTGTAAGACAGCTGTATGGTTGTCATATGCAGTCACTTCTACACTAATCTGCCAGAGGAGAGAGTCTCAGGGATCACAGAGCAATTTTGGGGGTTTAGCGAGATGAGAGACAGAAAACCGTTAATATAACCAAACTGGGAAAGCATTCAGAGGGCGAGTTGGTGAGAAGCTTTTATTTAAAGCAGTTCTGCAGCAAAACCTTCAGCTGCAATTGCCAGATACAGAGGGGCAAATGCAAGATTTCTGGAGGGGGGTTCCCACATGTTTGATTTTATAATGATTGTCGCCAGCTAATGCAGTATACATAATTAGCATGTAGCAAGCTATACAGTAGTCTGCCTAAGCAAAGTGCAGTTTATGTAACAGAGTACGTCAGATATGTGACACTACGTCTGTATAGCTCCCAACTTTTGATTAAGGGTAAGAGGGACGTATCCAGACCACGGACTCCAAAAATAGGAGGTGTGTGAACTTATGGATAGGGGTGTGGCCTATTATTGTGACACTTCCCAGGAGGTCACGCCCCATTTTTTGCTGCCCAGAGGCATGGCCAACACTCTATGAGGTGCTGGCACAGGGCCAGATTAAAGCAGGGGCAAAAGGGGTCAGTACCAGTTTAGCTTAAGGTTTTGTGCATAGGAGTGGGGTGCTGCAGCTTCACCTATCTGCCAAGGTGACAATGATTAATGGTGCTGAGCATCGGGAACCAAGGCACACTGACTGCACAAGTGTGCAGTACATTACTGGGAGTTGACTAAGTCCCATGACACTTTGCACAAGAGGGCAGAGGCTGAGAGGGTTGTGCTGAGCTCTGATTGGTGGAGCTCATTACATGCTTCTCAGGCCCATGGAGGACAGCAGCAGCCTAGTCATGGGAGGGTTTTTAATCAGAGGCAACACTGGGACTGTGAGGTCTCTTACAGAGTAAGGTGCAGAGGGACAAACACAGGCTTTTTCGTGTGAGATATCTCTTATATATTTGGCTACATCTGTCACTCAAAGTGTGTCTGAAGCTGTAACGCTGGGTGGAGCCTCTGACTCACATGACTGACTCACATGACAGAGAACCAGCCCAGTGAGCCCACAGTGCCTCTCCATGTTACACAGCAAAGACACAGCTACTCACCAGACACACCAGGTGAGCGCCCCACACCTCCATACCTCAGAACATGACCCTCTCTTAATATATGATTGTCATCACCTGTTTTAAACAGGGTAGTTGATAAGAAAGGTGTTTAAGCACAGGTGATGGTAATCCATAAATTAAGAAGAAAGTCCAGAAACAGAGCAATGTATCCCTCCTGGAGAGGGTCATGTTGGGAGGTATGCACCCCCCCCCCATTCACGGCAACCCCACGATTAAATGGCACATGTAAAACACTGACATGGCTATGGTCGACAATGAAAAAGGTTGACATGAGTTTTTGAAGATTTATTTTTCACTTTTTTAATGTTTTCATATTCATTCTCATGTGTCGACATGGACACCAATGAAGTGCCACACTTATGTCAACATTTGCATGTGTTGACCTTTCTGTGTTGATTTTTTCTTGTGGCGATTCGCGGCACCCCCCGGCGACCCCCCTCCCGCGATTCGCAGCACACCCCCTGCAATTCGCGGCGACTCCCGCGATTTGCGGCCCCACCCCGCGACCCCCCCTCCCACGATTTGCGCCAACCCCCCGGGCCCCCCCTCCCGCGGTTCGCGGTACCCCCCACCCCCCGCGACCCCCCCTACTGCGATTCCCCCCCTGACCCCCCCTTCTGTCATTGTGGCAAACCCCCCGCCCCCGCGACTCACCCTCCCACGATTCACTGCAACCCCCCACGTCCCCCCCTCCCACGATTCGCGGCACCCACACCCCCCGCGACCCCCCCTCCCGCAATTCACGGCATCCACCCACGACCCCTCCTCCCGTGATTCGGGGACACCCCTCACCTCCTCCCTCCCCCCCACCCCCGCTCGCGATTCACGGCAACCCCAGGATTAAATGGCACATGCAAAACACTGACACGGCTATGGTCGACAATGAAAAAGGTTGACATGAGTTTTTGAAGATTTATTTTTCTTTTTTGAATGTTTTCATATTCATTCTCATGTGTTCACATGGACACCAATGAAGTGCCACACTTATGTCAACATTTACATGTGTTGACCTTTCTGTGTTGATTTTTTCTTGTAGCAATTTTTTTCCAGTGACAACTATGTGCACGTCAACCTACACCTCATCAACCAATTCTTTGTATAATATATAACACCTGTTCTGTTTTACTGTAGGTGTTTTAAGTCAGATCTTTTACTGCTACTATTACTGTTTATGTAAATGCATTCTGAATGACAGCAACATCCTACCATCCTTCTACAAGAATATATAACCAACTAGGTGATTCATCGCGCCCCGTGCCCCCCTCTCCCGCAATTCACGGACCCCCCGCGCACCCCCCCTCCCACGATTCACGCCCCCTCCCACGATTCACGTCACCCCCCACACACCCCCCCCCCTCCCGCAATTCGCAACCCCCCCTCCCGCAATTCACGCCCCCTCCCACGCTTTGCAGACCCCCGCCCTCTCCCGCGATTTGCGGACACCTGCGCCCCCTCCCTCCCTTGATTCACGGCACCCCCCGCGCCCCTCCCACAATTCACGGCACCCCTAAGCCCCTCTTTAGTCCCCCGTATACTCACACACCCCTATCACTACCCAGCTTCCTGCTCTCCTGAACCGTAACTTCCATCACTGGGGAGTCGCTGACGCTGTTTTGCCCACATGCCCCTATCATGCCTCATAGCCCAGCCTCCTGCTCTCATGGACACTAACTCCCACCCAGTAGGAGGAGACACTGACTCAGGGCCACCATCCTGTACTCCTGTACTGCCACACTGGACCCTCACCCACTGGCAGAAGCTGCACAGTATCTCCCACCCTCCTCTTTAGTCCCCCTTATGCCCACACACCCCTATCACTACCCAGCCTCCTGTTTTCCTGTGTTGTGACCTCCGCCAGTGGGGAGCCGCTGACTCAAAAACACCCTACTATACTATTGCACACACACACCTAAACAACATGCACACACAGCCCCCCCCCCCCACACCCACAAATGTCACTGTACCATCCACACTATCAATGTACATCTTACTCTGTAACCGCTTTTTAATTAAACAAAACAATACACACACCCTTCCACATCATATGCTCTCTATTTAACACATTTCATCTATAACTCAGGTTGCAATACAGGCATCTGTCATACAATTCTAACCATCTTTCTCATATACAAATGTTCACAAATTAAGGGGGCGCAGCCCCTTACGACGGTGTGAAGAGCGCCCGTAGGGCGCGATGAATCACCTAGTATATATATATATATATGTATATATATATCCCCCCTGCAGTGTAATATTCTCCGATGCAGTTTGCGTCCAGTAATGACAAGTGCAAGGGGGCCCCCTGTCTAAAGTGCCCCGGGCCCCCTGATGGCTTAATCTGGCACTGTGCTGGCATGCCCCCTGCCCCTCTCTCCCAGTTGATAGATGCTTATGGAACTGCATACCTCCCAACATTCTTATAGCTGCAGAAGGGACCTCTGCGTGCTGAATTTGGGGGAGAAGCCCAGTGGTAAGGGGTGTTACCTATGCTCTTGTGAGGCCACGCCCTGTTTTAGCTGTTCTGGAGGCATGGCCAGTGCTCTGTGAGCTGCTGGTCATACCCCCAGGCCCTCTGTCTCCTGGAAGAGACTCTGTGAGCCCTAACCTGTCATGGGACACTGCCTCCCCCAGACGGGACGTGGAGCTACTGATATAGTGGTGCACCTGTAAAATTATATTTACACTTACCTCCAGCTCTTTAGAGCCCACAGTTACATTGAAGCATCCCCATTACAGCCCAGGCAATCTCTGAAGCTGTAAAATGAGATGCAATCAAAATGCACATGTTACCCTACACCAGTGGTGTCAAACTTATGACCCTCAAGCTGTGGAACTACACATCCCAGCATGCCCTGCCACAGATTTTATATAATCTATTGCTAAAACTGTGGCAGGGCATGCTGAGATGTGTAGTTCTACAACAGCTGGAGGGCCATGAGTTTGACAACACTGCCCTACACCAACACCATATAAATATTGATTAATTACCACTTGCAGGACAAACGGCTGAGATGAAAAAGTTTAACAGCACGTTTGCCCAGGTTTTGTAGAAGATCAGCATGGCAAGCGACTGTGCCCACCTCCTCCGAGAACAGAGATTGTGCAGAGGGTGGAACACGGTCGGCATTATCAGACCAGAGTATTACTGAAACTGCTGTATGATGTCACACAAAAGGAGCTTTGCTGGAAGCCTGGGAGATAAACCTGCGGAATAGCTGCCACAAAGACCTTCTCAGTTTAATGTCATAACTAAAAGACAAAAAATAATCGCCCAGCAGGATCTCTTTGTGCGATAATGTGGCCGTGGCGGATCCCATTAAAAGTAGGACAATAAAAATACTACGATGCAACTTGTTGCATGGAAGACAGTCAGAAACAAGTAGGATAAATACAAATGTATTGCACACCCCTCGCTGCGGAGCACATTTATTAAACACAAAAATGCGGACTATCTTTCAGTAGGTTGCTGAATTTTAGAGTTTTGGGGACATTTAACAAGGGGATATGTCGATGAGTACTGCTAACACTCACCGATGCAATCCCCAGAGGCCATCTATAAGAACTGCGAAAAACCCCATTTACCAAGTCCCAAGAGCTTATCATGATTTTGGTGGTTTCATCCTATTTGCTACATTTTAGCCTTTTGGGGGAGTGAACTTTTAGATCCCTCGCCATTCATCTGCGATTGTACATCAATGGCCGCATCAGAAGGCGGATCAGAACTTGAAAGTAAAGTGTAGTATTACGGTCAGGGACACCATCAGGGGGGTCTAGGGGTACTTGAGTCCCGGGCCCTGACAGAAATGGGGCCCATGTGGCAGCTTTGCGGTTAGTACCGTGCTGCCAGCCAGTAAATAAAAATTTTCAAGAAGTGCCTAGCGCTGGATACTCGCCGTTACCACTATTGTAAGATTCCTACTCCTGGCGGCTCCTCCCCCCCCCCCCCCCCCACCCGCATCCCCCCAGCAGCCTAAGCAGTTGAAGCTGCCTGACATCATTCGGCAGCGGCAGATGGAGCCGCGCACGGGAGGACACAGAAGCGGGGAACACAACGCCCACCAGCCGCACACAATTTACTGCCCATTCCCGAACTGCCAGCCCACCCAGCGCTACACCGCGTGCAGCCAGAGCTGCACAAGGAATGACACGGCAGCCTCGAGCAGAACGGATGCCAGCAGCAACCACTGTCCACCCCTGAACTGCCTGTAACATGGCCAAGAGGTAGGGACAGCATACAGTAGTACACCCCAAGGACTTTCATTATAATTGAAAAGAGCTGTAACATTTTTCATTTTTTTACAGGTGGCACTATTATTTATTGTTTATTGGTACTTGTGTATTATCTGGGTGCCCGATTTTTTAATCTTATGTCATTGAACAACCAAAAATCGGTCGCATCGCATGCGATCATATCGCATGCGATGCGACGCGATTGGACCTGATTTTTAATTGTACAGGCACCCAGATGCCTGATTCGTATGTTAAATGCCCCCCCAGACCCGATTTTTGATTGTACACCCACCCTGATGAGTAATGACTATGTTAAATGCCCCCCCAAATTGTTAACGCCACCCCACTATCAACACCAACCTGAAGCGTGGCGAGCGAAGCGTGGCGAGCGAAGTGTGGCGAGCGAAGCGAGCCCGCACAGGGCGGCGGTACGCGTCCACCGACTTTTTCATACCCCCACTATCCACGTCGGCGTGGAGTTGATGTTATATAGTGTGGCAAGCGCAGCGAGCCACCGAGTCCGAATCGTGGCGAGCAGATGCGGATTACTGCACATATATTACACTTCGGGCTCGGTGGCTCGCTGCCCTTGCCACACTATATAAAATCAACTCCACGTTGACGTAGATAGTGGGGGTATGAAAAGGTCGGAGGACGAGTACCGCCGCCCCTCGCGGGCTCGCTGCGCTCCGCACGTTTCGGGTTGCCGTTGATAGTGGGGTGGAGTTAACAATGGGGGGGCATTTAACATAGTCATAACCCATCAGGGTGGGTGTACAATCAAAAATCGGGTCTGGAGGGGCATTTAACATTGGAATAAGCCAAATCGGGCATGATCGCGTTGCATCGCATCGCATGATGGCATGCGATGCGACGCGATATAAAAATTGTACAGTGGGGTTTTAAAACCCCTGAAATCGGGTCCCATCGCATGCCTTAAGTAGTGGCATGCAATGCAATATATCGGGCGCCCAGATAATACACAAGTACCTGTTTATTTTATCCTTACTTTTATTATTAATTTATTTTTGTAATATTTTATTTCAGATTTTATACTTTTTTCTATTTGTTTCTGCTCTACCTTACTTATCTGGTGTTCAACACCCCTTTTTAGCAGTCATGATGTAACTAGAGATGTGGACAGCAACAACGACATTCCAAATGCTGCAGCTGCACTAGCCAATCAAGAGCCGGGGCTTGCATATATTAGTCAATCAGGAGCCACTGCCATAATGCTGGTAGCACTTTTCTCATCTCTAGTCACATCATTGTTGCTGCTTGCCGGTGCACTGCCTGCTATACTGGCCCCTGGAACTATCCATACCCCTGACTGCAAGCTCCTCCTACAATATCTACAGCTCCCCCTACCTATGCTCCACACCTTTCCCCTATGGGGGCCCTGCCCATTATATCAGTCCCGGCCGGGCCCCACAATTTGTGATGGCAGCCCTGATTGCGGTAGAGTGTAGAGTTCTCCAGGAAGAGTTCGTAGCAGAGCCTGTGATCAGGCATCTGTCCATCTTAACTTTTACTTTGCAAATCACTGCCATAGGTGGCAATAAGGATTGTTACTTTCTGGGGATTGATTGCAAAGATTCGGATATAGGTTCCTGAAGCTAGGAAAACACTAGACGATATGTCACCCGATCCCGTGAATTGGGCCGAATGATCACTCACAGTTGCCAGTGTTTCCGAACTATTGCGCACTCCCATAGGGTCTTCTGATCTGCAGGCAGATCTGAAGATATCTTAATGATACCAAGCTCCTGTAAGTGGCCACTGAGTGGAATTGTGGGCTATATCGTTCCCTGTGTACTTCAGACCAACAAACCTTTCGGTTCTTGTTTCCTAGAACGGATCCCACTAAGCAAATAGCTTAGTGAGCTATTCTGTGTAGGAAAATCGCATCGCGTACCGTGTATAGTGTGGTGAGCACAGTGAGCCACTAAGCCCGAAGCGTGGCGAGCACAGCGAGCCCCGTGAGGGGACGTGGAATACATGTAAAGTAATCTGCGTTTGCTCGCCGCGCTTCGGGCTCGGTGGCTCACTGCGCTCACCACACTATATAAAATCAACTCCATGCCAACGCCTGGCAAAACTGGATTGAGGTCAGCTCCTTGGCCCAGGCATAAATGAATCTCAACATGGTGACGAAAAACAAGCGGCACCCGGGAACCAGTGCGCCGCTCGCAAGCTCACCTTCAATCTGCAGACTTTAACGTGGCGGCGCCACATCTTCTCTCGGACAGAAAGCCTCATAGCGTGTCCGTTATCACACATCTGCGAGATGGGAAGGAGGTTGCGCCCTTGAAAGAGCGATATCGCCTCCTCCTCCAACTGAGGCAGTCTAAACAAATTCAGCGCAGATGCCATTTCAGCCGAAATAAGCAAATCACCAATAGAAATAAGTAAATAAGCAGGAAAAAATCACTAGCTCACAAATGCACGTCCTCTCCTCTCACAAAATCACCCACAGAGTGATTTCTGTGAGGATGTGACAGGGGGCGGGATTACCAGTGAGGGTAAACATTGACCCAGATGAGGTAAACAGTGATCCAGGTGAGCCAGAGAGCAGCAAACAGTGAGCGAGAACGGGAGTAAGTGAAATCACATCGCACGCATCGCATGTTACTATATAGCGGCATGCGATGCGATTTCACTGTTAGCGTACGTAGAAAATCTGGGCGCTGTGCTAGGAAACAAGTACCTACCTTTCTGTCAGCTGTGCCATTGCCCACAAACCAGGATCGTCTAGTGTGTACCCAGCTTAAGAGTGAAGCAGACAATTATTCTAAATAGAGATTTGCCTGGACCCTCCTGTTTTGATGTTGGTTTTGGGTTTGGATTTGGTTTTGGATTTCTTTAAAATTGAACACACTGCACCAATTTTTTTTAAATACTTACCCTCGGGAGTCCAGTGCCGGTGGCAACAGCACTCCAGACATCTTCAGAACAATGGCTGCCGACGATCTGTGCATACACAACAGAGTCTGAGTGCTCTAGTGCAGTGGTTCTCAAACTGTGGGTCCTGACCCCAAAGTGGGTCCCAACCTTCTCAGAATGGGGTCGCGACTCCATGTTGCTGACCATCAGGCTAATGACTTTTCTAATCTCAGTCAGTGATTCAGAGAGTCTGAAAAATCTGTTGAATTGTCTGTTATTTTAGACTCCTCCCATCATTTTGTGCCTCCAAAATGCTGCCATGTATGTGCTGTCTGCTGACTACACATGTGATAGGATGACCTTCTGCAGTAACTTGCTGGGGTCCTGTCATTATTTTTATTATCTGATGGGGTCCCGGAGCAAAATAGTTTGGGGACCCCTGGTCTAGTGCACAGACTCCACACAGCTGCTAGTGCGGAAATAGTCAGAAAAATGTCCGCCCCTCCATTTATCTGGAGATCTGCACATGTGTAGTAGGGTCTGCGTGCGCTAGTGCTCAGACCCTGTCACTCCTGGCAGAGAAGAGGTGGCCCGGCCGGACGAGGCTGCACACGGACCTCTTCCTCTCTTAAAACGGCTCTGCCTGCAGTATTAGTAACACCACTAACAGTCATTTCCAGTCACTTTTGCCTGCATGTGTGACATTATTTATTTACAGTTTCTTATATAGCGCAGCATATTCCGTTGCGCTTTACAATTGGAAACAACAGTGATTACACAAACTGGGTGGATACAAAGCGACATGTAGGTAGGAGGGCCCTGCTCGCAAGCTTGCAATCTATAGACATGACACTGAAATCATGAGGGAGGGACTTACAAGCAATCCAAAGCCCAAGAGTTCCAATGGGATACGGTCACTAGGTTTAAAAAATTAGGTCGACACCACTAGGTCAACATGCATGAAGGTCGACATTACTGAAGGTCGCCATGGGTTTTAGGACGTGCATTCGGTCAACATGTGCCGACAGGCGGTATTTCATCCACTAGGGCGTGGTGGGAGAATAAAATAGTGTGCCGAGCGTGGCGTGGCACTGTGCCCGAACCATGGCGAGCCATGTGAGGGGGCGCGGTGCTACGTTTCAGTGTCTATGTCGACTGTGTTTTTTTGATTGAAAAAGCAGGTCTTTATTGTACATAAAGAATGCAAAAAACAGACGATAACAAATATCACACATATACCGTGTCGCAGCACAGCCAAAACACAGTACACATGCAGACAGTATAGTACATATTATAAAATACAGTACAAGATAAACTCACACTATAGACTATACTATGCACTATGCATTCTAACGGTAACATTTACACAACAGTATACAAGACTATGGGTGTGGAGGGTAGGGGGTGGGGGAGGAGGAATCACATGCCCGAAGCTTTATTGACCAGACAGACATATATAAGGGGAGGGCAATAAATAGAAATACATCAACAAAACAACAGACATTGTGAAGTGAGGGGGAAGGGGCCACGGTTCCAAAGTCTTATAAAACAGTCCAAGCAAGGGGAAAGGACCAGAAGAAAAGGGGTTTAGTCCTCTTCTTCCTCAGGGCTATCCCGAATGGAATAGTCTCTGAGCAGGCTGTGAACCAGCCTGCGGCAGTCCTGAACGGACATTCTCTCCCTCCTCAATATGAGTCGATTTCTGGCAAACCACAAAGCGTCCTTAACACAGTTTATAAGGCGCCAGGCTTCCTGGGTCGCCCCATATGTGTGGGTGCCCGGGAATAGTCCATACAGTACCGAAAGGTATGAAAGACAGTTCCTGGGCACGGAGTCCTTGAATTCAGTCTCTAGGGCATCCAACAACAACTGTGCGTAGGTGCAGTCCCAGAAGATGTGCATGGAGGTTTCTTCATGCACAAAGCACCAGGGACAATGTCTATACCTACACAAGTTTCGGGAGTGCATGAATGACCGGTGAGGCAAGCCCCCCTGAATGGCCATCCATGACATGTCTTTGTGTCTATTTGTGAGCCTTTTGGAGGCCACATACTCCCAGACAAACTTGGCAGTTGCTGAAGGGAGCCCTGAAATCGGTTCCATTACGTCTTTGGCTCTGATGAGCTTGTGGACAGTTTTAGGTTTCCACAAGTCGGGTTTCAATCCCTCCAGTTGGTGCTCCCTCACAAACTTGGACACATCCAGGTAGAACCATGGAGTAGTCCAGTTGTAAGGGATGGAGCTGTCCCACTTGTCCCATTTAAGGGTCCTCCACATTGGTAGGAGGAAGAAGCGGGACATGGAGTTCCCCGCAGAGCCGGCACAATTGTCAATCAAAGTTCTGCGGATACAGTTACATGCAAAGAAGGCTCTCAGCATAGTTGGAATGTCTGGAATGCCTTTGCCACCTTTGAGGGGATCTTTGTACATAACAATCCGCTTGACTCTGTCCATTTTGGAGCCCCAGATGAAGTGGAAAACAGCCCGTGTGATGGCCTTGCAGATCGCCGCCAGAGGTGGCCAGGCCTGGGCGGTGTACTGAAGAACAGGAAGAATCTCATTCCGCAGCACAAGTGTTTTCCCTTCGATGGTAAGGTCTCTGAGACTCCACAATCCCAGTTTCTGACGCATTGTCGCAAGTCTTTCATCCCAGCACTTCAGGGCCGCTCCATCTCCTCCGAACCAGACACCAAGGATCTTGATGAGGTCTGGCTTTACCGTGAAGGGAAACGGGGCGGAGGATGACAGGTGCCACTTTCCGAAGAGCATAGCCTCTGACTTCCCAAGGTTAACCCTTGCTCCTGAAGCACGGCCGAAGTCTTCGCAGGTCTGGACGAGGGCCGCCACCGATCTCTGGTCTGCGCAGAACACAGTGACGTCATCCATGTACAGCGAGCACTTGGCCTCTGGGTGGTCTGGACCCGGTGCGGTGATCCCTCTGATCTCTTGATTTTGCCTGATGGATACAGCGAAGAGCTCTATAACACAAACAAAAAGAAGAGGTGAAAGAGGGCAGCCTTGTCTGACCCCAGACATGACGGAGAAGGGGTCAGTCTTCCAGCCGTTCACCAACACCGAGCTGTAAATGTCAAGGTACATCAGGTTAACATACGAACAGAATAGCTCACCAAGACCAAATTTACGCAGTACCTTGCCCATCAGCTCATGGGAGACACGGTCAAAGGCCTTTTCCTGATCAAGACTGATCAGGGCTGTGCACACATTACGGTCTTTCACGTAATGGACCGTGTCTCTGAGGAGGGCAAGGCTGTCTGCGATTCTGCGGCCGGGAATGGCGCAGGTTTGGTCTGGGTGAACGATCTGCCCAATGACAGCCTTCAGCCGGTTGGCCAGTACCTTGGCGAGGATTTTGTAGTCCACGTTCAGAAGAGAGATGGGACGCCAATTTTTCAGGTCACATCTCTCCCCCTTACGCTTGTACAAGATCGTGATCATTCCTTCCCTCAGCGAAGGAGGCATTTTGCCCTCCACCACCATCTCCTCGTACAGCTCGAGCAGGTCCGGGCCAATGAGATCCCACAGCGCAACATAGAGCTCTGCTGGGAGACCATCACTGCCCGGAGTCCTGCCCTGCCTAAAGGATTTAGCGGCAGAGAGCACCTCCTCCAACGCCAGGGGAGCGTCCATGGCTGATTTACCTGCAGGATCAATAGTGTTAGTGATACCTGACAGGAACTTATCCGCCTCATCGGTGTCTGTAGTCTTAGGGGAGTAGAGGTCGCTGTAGTAGTCGCGAACGACCTTCATCACGCCCTCCTTCCCCTGTCTGGGGATGCCATTCTCATCACGCAGCTCTGTCAGGGGCGTATGGCCAGAGTGGAGTTTCCTGAAAAAGAAAGAAGTGCACTTCTCACCCTTCTCCAGATTCTCCACCTTAGAACGGAAGACGATACGTCTGGACTCCTCCTCAAAGTGCCTTTTCAGGCTCTTTTTGGTCTCGTCTAGGTCGTCCTTCACGTCCCAGCCGCACCGCTGGAGGTCCACCATGGACTGGAGCTCACGCTGCAGTTTTCTGAGGTTCCTCTTACGGTCGCATGCCTGGATACGCCCTTTAGCCTGAAAGAAACTGCGGATGTTAGATTTGGCATATTCCCACCAATCAGACATACAGTCAAAATAACATTTGTCATTCTTCCATGTGATGTAGGCATCCTTAAGCTCAGCCAGTACTTCCTCTCCTTCCAGTAGGGCACAGTTCAACTTCCAGGAGCCTGGGCCAGATGGAAACCCATGGCCCAGAATTCCTTGGAAGTGAATGGCCCTGTGGTCAGAGAAGAAGCAGGGAACCATAGAATGCCTAACCTGCTGCACTGCCCGGGATGTGAACACAAAGTCAATGCGGGAACGCACGGAGCCATCGGGGCGGCTCCACGTGAAATTCACGGAGCCAGCCCCCATGGAGCCCACAGCGTCCCGCAGTGATGCTTCGGCCACCATTTCCCTGAGCAGGTTGGACGTGATGTCCAGCTTCGCAGAGTTGCAGGTGCTTCGACCATCCCCTTCAATCGGGCAGTTGAAGTCCCCGGCCATCACTACAGCCCTGGTGGTGGCGAGCTGGGTCCGCAGGGTCTGGAATAATTCCAAACGCTCATTCTTAAAGGGTGAAGCATACACGCAGATTAGCCTGATAGGCTCACCTGCCCAGGACCCATCTACGACGAGCAATCTGCCGCAGACAAACTCCTGAACAGAATCCAACGTGAAGAGGCTACCCCTAATCAGAATGGCTACCCCTGCAGACCTGCACTCACCTCCACCGGACCAGTAGGATGGACCATGGGACCACTGCCGAGCCAGATGCCTATAGGACCTGGAGAAAGGGAGAGAGCATTCCTGCAACATATACACATCACATTTCTGAGTGTCAAGAAAGGTAAAAATAGATTGACGTCTGTTCTTATCCTTAATGCTCCTTACATTAATGGTAAAAAGATTAAAAGCTACCATTGGTTAAGAGAAAAAGGTTACTGTGGCGATACGTATACTTTACCACTCCCATCGGGAGGTGCTTCCTCTGGGTCGGCCACCGGATCTCCCTGCTGGGGTGTCTCGATGTTGTTGAGCAGTTGGTCGATGTTGTTGAGGCTGTCAAGCTCAGGCACCCCACTCTCCTCGAAGACCTCTGCATATGCCTCCATCTCCTCCTCGAGGGTGAGGGAGTCCTGGTCTGGCTCGACCGATTCGACTGCCGCTTTCTTGGAAGATTCTGGGTCAGCAGCTGGGCTGTCTAACTCCTTCCTCTTCCTTCTTGGCTGTACATTTCCTGCAGGGGCAAGTGGTGGAAACTCTTCCTCGGAGAGGAGAGGGACAGGGAGGGGGCAAGGGGGGGTGGTGGGAAGAAGGGTGGGTTGGATCGCAGTTCGGGAGGGTGAGGGAGGAGGGGTGGTGCGAGCAGCCGGGGTGGGGGTTGCTGTCACAGTGGGAGGGAGGGGAGGAGGGTTAGGGATGGTGGGGGGAGGGGAAGGTTTCTTACCGCCTTGTTTCTGCTGGATCTGCTTCCTCTGTGCAGGCTTGGGTGGTACCTTGGCAGGGGCTACCACACCCGATACTGCTGCGGCGTAGGATCTCACTCTGTCGGGACAGTCCCGGTAGACGTGCTCCACTTTGCCGCACAGGTGGCAGGTCATCTTCGTGGGGCAATCCTTTGTCTCATGACCAGCCATGTGACAATGTTTGCAGGCCGGGACCTTGCAGTCCTTCGCCATGTGATCCTTCCCGCTGCACTTCCTGCAGTTGCGCGGCTGGTCAGAGTAATGGAGAAGTCCTGCTGTTCCCCCCAGGGAGAAGCACTGTGGAAGGTGCTTTACTCCTTCTGGGCACGAGGTGTCCTTGTGCAGCCGGACGATCACTGCCCACTTCGTGGACCAGAATCCATCATCGGTCATGATCCTTGTGGGGTTCCTCACGACCGTGCAGAATCGGCCCAGAAATGTGGCAATGTCTCCGGCTGGCGTGTGAGGGCTGCGCATTAAAACCGTCACCCGCCTCTCCTCCCTTTGGATAGGGCAGTTGCCCACAATGCGAGAGAGAGGGGATTCGGGTCTCGCCGCTTTCACTGCCTCCCAGTACCTCTTACAGATGGCAATGGAGGTGAAGGTGACGTAGAAGATCCCCTTCAGGTAATTCTGAATGCTGAGTGTTTCAGCCTTCGTGAATCCCTGGTCGAGAACCATCTTCTTGCCGAAGGTGTCGATCGACATGTCCGGCACCTGTCCATCCGACTCCTTAAACTTCAACACCACGGTCTGCCTCATCCAGGGCTCCAGGGCTGGGAGGCCTTTGGAATGGTCCTGGTCGGGCACCGTTGGTGGTGTCATAGAAGGGGCAGTGGAGCAGGGGCCAGCCGAGACGGTCGGACCTTCGGCCGGTGACTTACCCTTCTTCCCGGGCTTCTTCCTCCCAGCGAGGAGGGCCGGAGTGGAGGCTGAGGCCGGCACCAGGGCTGGAGCAGCTGTGGCCATCCTTCCGGTTTCTCGGGGCAGCTGAAGTCGGGGCAAAGGGTCTCCTCCGGCGTCGAAAGGAGGAGATGAAGGGGTCGCTTCAGAGGGCAGAGCAACACAAGTCTAACCCTCCAAGGAGGCTAGAAAGCGATGCACGGCTTCAGAGGGCAGAGCAAAGCAAGTCTAACCCTCCACGGAGGCTGGGGAGCGTTGCAGAGCTTCGGAGGGCAGAGCGGAAAGTCTGACCCTCGGCGGCGGCTCCGGAGCGGTGGAGGCTTCAGAGGGCAGAGCAGAAAAGTCTGACCCTCCTAGGCAGCTCGGGAGTGCTGCAAGGCTTCGAGAGGGCAGAGCAAACAAGTCTGCCTCTCCCAGGTGGCTAGGGTGCGTTGATCTCCTCTTCTGGCGAAATCCTCCTCTCCTCGCAGTCGGGGGCGGAGCTTCTTCCTCGGCGTCAAGAGGTGGAGGGGTCGGCAGTCGCTTCGGAGGGCAGAGCAGAGCAAGTCTGACCCTCAGTCTTCTCCGGCTTCTCCCTCTTCAGCGATGTCTTCTCCTCCTCGCGGTCTCGACGTCTTCGCTCAATTCGCTCTTCTCGGCCTGGCAGCGGTAGCCCTGAGAAGGACCGTTGTCGGTCCAAGAAACAAGGAGCAGAGCTGCCTCTCAGAATGAACTGATAAGAACAGATACTACACTTGATCTTAGCCAAAAGGCCGAGAAGCGATCTATGTCGACTGTGTTGACATTCGAGACAAAAAAAGTGAAAAAGCCCATGTTGACCATTTGACTTTCGACCTTCCCCATGTCAACCCAATGCATGTCGACCTAACTTATGTCGACATTCATGCATGTCGGCCTAGTGGTGTCGACCTAGTTGCTGTCTACCCAATGATCCATACCCATTCCAATACAAAGATGCTCTGAATCAGGATTTGGTTCTACTCTGATCCCCTAAAGGTGTCAGATCCCCTAAATAAAGGTTCAGATTTCTAAAACACACATCTCTAATTATAAATAATATATTCCTGTTTGATAGTTCTCCCTTTAAGAGACGTCTGCGGTGCTAATGCTTCTGACCTAAACATTTCATCTCTCAGCCAGAACAAACCGTCATCCCATCAAAGTACTGTGAAAAATCCCAGGTGGGAGATTAAGCCAGGAATACACAGGGAAGAGCGTGTGGAACTTTGTGAACAGACAAACTGATTGTACAAGCAGCTTCTCTCATCGTCCTGTCACACTCTTCAGCCGAACAAACAGAGCTTTCATTTCCACATCTTCTCAGGATCACATCCAAGCCCATCTGCAAATCCCATTCCTGGAGCATTATCAAGAAGGAGCAGCCCTGTGAATAGGAGGTGTGAAATGTGAGCCTCTGCCGGAATCAGTCACAGACACACCTGGACCGCTCTCCCAACAGGTATGTCTGACGGAGGTGTGAGATTCTTACACAGCCATGATAATGGAGGAGACATGACACGGACAGCTCCTAGTTCTTAAAGATGTACATGAGGAATTTAGAGAGATGTACAGGGTGTCTGATGTGGTCATAGGCGTGCGCAGCACATTTTATTAGGGGGTGCACCACCTATTGTGCATGTCTACCAACACCCATTGGGTGCGTCTAAAACCACCAATCAGGCGTGTCTACCATAATCTATTGGCCCTCACTACAATATAAAAGTCTCTCACCCACAACATAATCTCCTGCTTATTTCAGTCAGTTTTTAATCTTCTTATTACTCTATTTAACAGTTCATGCAAATAAAGTCAAAAACATATATGGATGACACATGTATGTAGTGATATGACAATGGTCTAGTACAATTAACAATGCAAAAAACAAACATAATTGAATGATGGGCTCTTCTTTTAATAGAATACAGTTCTAAAAAGCAAAAGTCTGTGGTAAAAGGTATTGCTGGTTGCTAGCGGCAGGGAGGTGTTTATAAGGGCGGGTACAGCATTAGGGGGTGCCTGTGCACCCCTAACACTCTATGTGCGCACGCCTATGGTTGTGGTCCATTCCACCATACAGATAAATAGCGCTCTGCAGCAAGATTTAAGTTACTGAGGGGTAGCTGCATGAAGCAGTGATAAGGGAGGAGATTACCGGCCAATCAGTTACTAACTATTAAGTTACAGGCTGGGTTTAAAAAGGGACAGTTAAGTGCTGATTGGCCGGTGATAAAGAACCAGGCACTTTATCACTTCTCCTCCCTTATCACTGCTTCTTACATCTACCCCTCATTTACTATATACCTGACACTCCGATAAAACCGACAAGTACAACCAATGAGATTCTAGCATTTATCTAGTACAGGCTATACAATGATAACTTGAATCTGATTGGTGGATTCCCTTGATGAGTGTTGTACATTCATGCAAAGGACACAGGACCTTATTCTGGTGCGTTCGTAGGTCTGCGTGCGTTTGCACGGGGCCGATGTTTGTGCATTGCCGGGTACACAAACCCAAACTTGCGGTGGGTGGGGGAATGTGTGGCTCATTAGCATATGGGGAAAGCCCAGCGTTTCATGGGCGTTCCCATGAGAACTCTGGGCGTTCTCATGCTAATGAGGCCATGATGGACATGCGGGGGGCGGGCAGCTGACATCACTGGATGTCAGCTACCCACCCACTTCCCCCCAAGCATGCACGTATATGTAAGGTGGCTCAGAGCAACCTTACATATAAGTGCACCTTCGACATCTTTCGATGGTCGTCGACCATCGAAAGATGTGGGAGGTTCCCACTGACCTGCGAATGTATGGTTATGTGAAACATCCAATCGCATGCTGTGCGAACATACGCACCCTGCGAATGGTGGGCCAAACGACCACCTTTCGCAAGGCAGGATTTGGTGGACTCGCAAGGCTTTTAATTCTCAGCCATGGGAATCAACCAGAATACCCCCCACAGGGTAGTAACTTTGCACCTGGGTAAAACCATGTTGCATTGCAGGTGGGTACAAATAGC
This sequence comes from Crinia signifera, assembly GCF_055691185.1. Taxonomy (NCBI): domain Eukaryota; kingdom Metazoa; phylum Chordata; class Amphibia; order Anura; family Myobatrachidae; genus Crinia; species Crinia signifera. Next base: position 151,696,982 of record NC_139224.1, read on the forward strand.
AGCCAATCAAATTCTGTCTATCATTTCTCTATTGCATCCTTTAAAATTAGGGACAGAATCTGATTGGTTGCTATGGGCAACAACACTTCTTTTCATTTGAATAAGATTTAGTAAAGTACCTCAACATGTGCGAGCGGAGAGTATCCTAACAGTATAAAAATAAAGCTGTCCAGCATTTGCAGTCTACATGCAAAAGCAGACAGTATTTACCTTGCATCTCAACCTGGTTTGTTCCAGAAACAAAGTTACTTTGTAGTTTTGCTTCCACCTCAGTTTCCACCAAAATATCTTCTCTAGACGTGTGAAAAACTCAGGTGCAGTATTGCGATTTTTTTCCCTTATTGTAATGACCCCATTGCATTAAACAGCTCTAAAATAATAAAATAATCAAGATATCAAGGTTACTGTAGTATAGAACCAATTACGTAATTACTTGCCCCCTCTCCTGAGAGGTTCCTGGAAATCAGTGATGGTGCAATCCGTGGCAAATCACATCAGTGTGTCCGCCCCCTGCCTCACAATGCCTGGAATCTCAGCCTTCTGTAGTGGGGGCAGGCCTGCACTGCAGTGATGCAATTTAGTGTATGTACACTTCCCACTTTACTTCAACCCCCTCCACCAAGCCCCCAGAATGCCTCATCATGCCCTTCTGCCATTCTGAGCTGGCTGCCTCCTCCCAGAGTATGATCAAATCCCAGGGCATCAACTTCTATTAGCAATGGGACCCCCAAGGCATTTGCGACAGCCAATGCATGTACAGACAGGGTGTGGTATGACAGCCCAACAGTCGGGATTCTGACGGTCATTATACTGATATTGGATTCCCGACCGCCGGTACTCCTAAAGGGTGGGCAAGAAGACCCTTGCAGAATTGCTGCGCTTGCCACAAGTTCTATTCTCCCTCTATGGGGGTCATGGACCCCAATGACGGAGACTACCCTTCAGTCAGTCAGGATCCCAACTGTCGGCATTTGAACAGTCAGGATTCTGATGTTGACTACACTCAGTGGCATCTCACCCTTCTTTCTTGCTGAATCTAGCACTCACTCCTCCCTTCCTTTTACCATTTAGCATATCATTCAGCTGACATGGTGTCTCCATACACTACCCCAAGATGGCTGCCTGAATCTAGCTGTGAGACTTACTAAAGAGCTGGATTTTGAAAGCACTGTATGTAAGTCTAAAATGTTACTTGTATTTGTACAAACAAAGATGAAAGAATAAAGCTGCATGCAAGCAGGGTTGCATTAAGCCATGGGGTTCCCGAGGAAGGTGGTGTAAGTGTGGTGGTGGTGGTGGTGGTGAGAAATTCGACTATACATAACTCCCCTCATGAGCCATTCCAGTTCCAGCTCATGAAAACTGACTCTCTTGTGTCTCTGCCTGCACTTTTGCTTGAATTCTGACTATTTGGTCCTGCTGCTGCATAAGAGGGACAGCTAGTGATGTCAGTGCAGTACAGCCGGGGGTCCCCAGTAAATGGGGGGCCCAGTGTACAGTTTGCCGTGCACCCTCCTCCTCCTTAATGGATATGCACACAAGAATGTTTTTCAGCGCAGTGCAGCTGAAAAAATATACTTGCGAATCTCAAGTTTCAAAAATTTCATTATTTTTTAATAATTAAATTATGTTCAATTATAAATCTAAATATAACCTCATTAAGCCTTTTCAAGAAGTCTTTGGAATCAGTACATTAAATTACTTCTGCAACTAATGAAGAATTAATTAGGCATTTAGAGGAGATTTAAGTCCACCAATTGGATTTTATCTGTTAACCATAAGCTTTGTACTTACGTTACTTATATTTTACAGGATTCATTTAAGTCAGTAACTCCAGTACCATCCAATGTATACTACAGCAGTGCAGTAACTGAGGATTATCATTCTTTAGGTCCACAATCAATAGGTCAACCACTATTGTTCAACATGTATTAAGTCGACACTGTCAAAAGATTGACAAATCATATATTTTTTATTTTTATAATTTTGTGATACTTTACCATTTACATGGATTATAATAGGGAACAGTAATCTGTTCCGAAAGCAGTGGTGCGGCAGCGATGCACCTTGCCCAGAAGCATGACGAATAAACCAAGTCATGCGAGGGGACACGATACACTAGTCACTGTGCTAAATGTAAAACATTTACACCCAAAACTATTGACTCTCCGAAACTTATGTCAACCTTTCCCTGCATCAACCGTTTCTCATGTCGACTTTGTGCATGTGGACCTTTTGGTGTTGACCTAGACACAGCCAACCTTTTCACTGTAGACCTATTGAACCATACGACACAAGAATTAGGTCGACATGGGCTAGGTCAACAGTCAAAAGGTCGACATGGGGTTTGTCATACTTTATTTACCAAAATGACGACACAGTCGACATGGACACATGTCTATGGACACAGGATAAAGTGCATCGCATCCCCTCGCATGGCTCGCTTCAGTCACCATGCTTCAGGCTCAGTGCCTCGTGTTTTATTCTCCCACCACGCCCTAGTGGATGGTAGGGAGTAAAATACCACCTGTCAGCATGTCGGGTCAAAATTAACTTTGGATGCAGGATGTGTGTTTACATCCTGCGGCTCCTCCTCCCGAATGCCGCTATTGGCCGCCTAGTGGCTCCTGATTGGCTGCTGGGCGGCCAATAGCGGCATTCGGGAGGAGGAGCCACAGGATGTAAACACACATCCTGCGTCTCCTCCAAAATTCATTCTGGTGTCGGGTTTAGCGTTTTTTTGTTTTGCCAAGACCCAGGGATGCTACATGGAACAAAGAGGACCTTATTTACGCCAGAGGAGCCTTGTAAGTATAATTTCCTTTTACAGGTACCCAAAGGATTTCTTCAGGAACGCATGGATGGATGGCGACCTACAGGCTCAACATAGGTAAGTATCTGTATTTAAGGGCTCTATATGTAATAAAGTTTTTATTATTCTGGTGTATCAGTGTGTTTATTTTACTATTTGTATTGCTGTGTAACTACAAGTTCCAGTGGGCCCTTTAATGCCCCGCATGCTGGGACTTGTGGATCTCCAAGTCCCTGCATGCGGGGGAGGCTTGCTGGGACTCATAGTTCCACAGCAATATGCAATAGTTGGTACTTATGTAATATCTGGGCTCCCGTTTTTCTTATGAGACCTCGTCCCCTCGCGGGGCTCACTGCGCTCGCCACGCTTCGGGCACGGTGGCCCGCTGCGCTCGCCACACTATATAAAATCAACTCCATGCGTAGTTGGATAGTAGGGGTATGAAAAAATGGGGTGCATTTAACATGGGAGCCCAGATAATACATAAGTACCCAATAGTTTTATTCTTTTTTTAACACATTTAACAGCCCGATGCCCACCGCACAGGGGCATCGGGGACAGCCTCAGGCAACCAGCCTGGGTAGGTAAATTCTGGAGGGGGGTCATTGGGGGGTCCCTACTCCTCCAGGACCCTTGCCCAGGCTGACCTGTCAGGGGGCTAATGCTTTGGCTAGGGGGACTTGCATAAAAAGTCTCCCCCCGGCTGTGGCATTACCCTGCTAGCTGGTTGGGCCTGGTGCCGGTTCTTAAAATACAGGGGACCCCGAATCATTTTTTCCCCCGTATTTTGGGAACCAGGACCGGCCCTTGGGCCTGGTGCTGATTTTAAAAAATAAGGGGAACCCTATTCGGTTGTTACCCTGATTTTTTAAAACCAGGACCGGGTCTGTGAGCCTGGGGCTGGTTACACCCCATGCCATTGTTTTTAATTATTTATTTTTCTATTTTTTACACACTGAAGCCTGCACAGATCTGACTGATCCATACAGGCTTCTGCCAAATACGACTGGAAAATGAAGCGTATTTTACAGTCGCATTTTACCAGCGCCTTGAGTTCTGTTGGAGAAAGTGCACTATATAAATTAAACTTACTTACTTACTTACAATTAGCGGCCGTATCCCGTTAATTGCCGATAATTACCGGCCAAATTTAACATACGGTTAGTAAATTAGGAATCACCATTCTTTTGAATGGTGATTCCTATTCGTATTTTTCGATGGCATATACATTCGTAATTGTAAATGTAAATACGAATGTACCGTGAATATGAATTGGTGTATTTTTGGCATAAAAAGGGATAGGGGAAATTTACTAAGGCAAATACGCCTAAAAAAATTGTATTTGTATGAGTACATTTTTTAGGCGTATTTGCCTTAGTAAATTTCCCCCAGAGTGTATAACAGAACCAGGACTCCATCAGGGCAGTAACTATGCTCCAGTGACATACAGTGTATAACAGGACCAGGACTCCATCAGGGCAGTAACTATGCCCCAGTGACATACAGTGTATAACAGGACAGGACTCCATCAGGGCAGTAACTACGCTCCAGTGACATACAGTGTATAACAGGACCAGGACTCCATCAGGGCAGTAACTATGCCCCAGTGACGTACAGTGTATAACAGGACCAGGACTCCATCAGGGCAGTAACTATGCCCCAGTGACATACAGTGTATAACAGGACAGGACTCCATCAGGGCAGTAGCTATGCTCCAGTGACATACAGTGTATAACAGGACCAGGACTCCATCAGGGCAGTAACTATGCCCCAGTGACATACAGTGTATAACAGGACCAGGACTCCATCAGGGCAGTAACTATGCCCCAGTGACATACAGTGTATAACAGGACCAGGACTCCATCAGGGCAGTAACTATGCTCCAGTGACATACAGTGTATAACAGGACCAGGACTCTAGCAGGGCAGTAACTATGCCCCAGTGACGTACAGTGTATAACAGGACCAGGACTCCATCAGGGCAGTAACTATGCTCCAGTGACATACAGTGTATAACAGGACCAGGACTCCATCAGGGCTGTAACTATGCTCCAGTGACATACAGTGTATAACAGGACCAGGATTCCATCAGGGCAGTAACTATGCTCCAGTGACGTACAGTGTATAACAGGACCAGGACTCAATCAGGGCAGTAACTATGCCCCAGTGACGTACAGTGTATAACAGGACCAGGACTCCATCAGGGCAGTAACTATGCTCCAGTGACATACAGTGTATAACAGGACCAGGACTCCATCAGGGCTGTAACTATGCTCCAGTGACATACAGTGTATAACAGGACCAAGACTCCATCAGGGAAGTAACTATGCTCCAGTGACATACAGTGTATAACAGGACCAGGACTCCATCAGGGCAGTAACTATGCTCCAGTGACATACAGTGTATAACAGGACCAGGACTCTAGCAGGGCAGTAACTATGCCCCAGTGACGTACAGTGTATAACAGGACCAGGACTCCATCAGGGCAGTAACTATGCTCCAGTGACATACAGTGTATAGCAGGACCAGGACTCCATCAGGGCAGTAACTATGCTCCAGTGACATACAGTGTATAACAGGACCAGGACTCCATCAGCGCAGTAACTGCTCAAGTGACATACAGTGTGTAACAGGATCAGGACTCCATCAGGGCAGTAACTATGCCCCAGTGACATACAGTGTATAACAGGACAGGACTCCATCAGGGCAGTAACTATGCTCCAGTGACATACAGTGTATAACAGGACCAGGACTCTAGCAGGGCAGTAACTATGCCCCAGTGACGTACAGTGTATAACAGGACCAGGACTCCATCAGCGAAGTAACTATGCTCCAGTGACATACAGTGTATAACAGGACCAGTACTCCATCAGGGCAGTAACTATGCTCCAGTGACATACAGTGTATAACAGGACCAGGACTCTAGCAGGGCAGAAACTATGCCCCAGTGACGTACAGTGTATAACAGGACCAGGACTCCATCAGGGCAGTAACTATGCTCCAGTGACATACAGTGTATAGCAGGACCAGGACTCCATCAGGGCAGTAACTATGCTCCAGTGACATACAGTGTATAACAGGACCAGGACTCCATCAGCGCAGTAACTGCTCAAGTGACATACAGTGTATGACAGGATCAGGACTCCATCAGGGCAGTAACTATGCTCCAGTGACATACAGTGTATAACAGGACCAGGACTCCATCAGGGCAGTAACGATGCTCCAGTGACATACAGTGTATAACAGGACCAGGACTACAGCAGGGCAGTAACTATGCCCCAGTGACATACAGTGTATAGCAGGACCAGGACTCCATCAGGGTAGTAACTGCTCCAGTGACATACAGTGTATAACAGGACCAGGACTCCATCAGCGCAGTAACTATGCTCCAGTGACATACAGTGTATAACAGGACCAGGACTCCATCAGGGCAGTAACTATGCTCCAGTGACATACAGTGTATAACAGGACCAGGACTCCAGCAGGGCAGTAACTATGCTCCAGTGACGTACAGTGTATAACAAGACCAGGACTCCATCAGCGCAGTAACTATGCTCCAGTGACATACAGTGTATAACAGGACCAGGACTCTAGCAGGGCAGTAACTATGCTCCAGTGACATACAGTGTATAACAGGACCAAGACTCCATCAGGGCAGTAACTATGCTCCAGTGACGTACAGTGTATAACAGGACCAGGATTCCATCAGGGCAGTAACTATGCTCCAGTGACGTACAGTGTATAACAGGACCAAGACTCCATCAGGGCAGTAACTATGCTCCAGTGACGTACAGTGTATAACAGGACCAGGATTCCATCAGGGCAGTAACTATGCTCCAGTGACGTACAGTGTATAACAGGACCAGGACTCCACCAGGGCTGTAACTATGCTCCAGTGACATACAGTGTATAACAGGACCAGGACTCCATCAGCGCAGTAACTATGCTCCAGTGACATACAGTGTATAACAGGACCAGGACTCCATCAGGGCAGTAACTATGCTCCAGTGACATACAGTGTATAACAGGACCAGGACTCCAGCAGGGCAGTAACTATGCTCCAGTGACGTACAGTGTATAACAAGACCAGGACTCCATCAGCGCAGTAACTATGCTCCAGTGACATACAGTGTATAACAGGACCAGGACTCTAGCAGGGCAGTAACTATGCTCCAGTGACATACAGTGTATAACAGGACCAAGACTCCATCAGGGCAGTAACTATGCTCCAGTGACGTACAGTGTATAACAGGACCAGGACTCCATCAGGGCTGTAACTATGCTCCAGTGACATACAGTGTATAACAGGACCAGGACTCCATCAGCGCAGTAACTATGCTCCAGTGACGTACAGTGTATAACAGGACCAGAACTCCAGCAGGGCAGTAACTATGCTCCAGTGACGTACAGTGTATAACACGACCAGGACTTCTTCAGGGCAGTAACTATGCTCCAGTGACATACAGTGTATAACAGGACCAGGACTCCATCAGCGCAGTAACTATGCTCCAGTGACGTACAGTGTATAACAGGACCAGGACTCCAGCAGGGCAGTAACTATGCTCCAGTGACGTACAGTGTATAACAGGACCAGGACTCCATCAGGGCAGTAACTATGCTCCAGTGACATACAGTGTATAACAGGACCAGGACTCCATCAGGGCAGTAACTATGCTCCAGTGACATACAGTGTATAACAGGACCAGGACTCCATTAGCGCAGTAACTATGCTCCAGTGACATACAGTGTATAACAGGACCAGGACTCTATCAGGGCAGTAACTATGCTCCAGTGACATACAGTGTATAACAGGACCAGGACTCCATCAGCGCAGTAACTATGCTCCAGTGACATACAGTGTATAACAGGACCAGGATTCCATCAGCGCAGTAACTATGCTCCAGTGACATACAGTGTATAACAGGACCAGGATTCCATCAGCGCAGTAACTATGCTCCAGTGACGTACAGTGTATAACAGGACCAGGACTCCATCAGGGCTGTAACTATGCTCCAGTGACATACAGTGTATAACAGGACCAGGACTCCAACAGGGCAGTAACTATGCTCCAGTGACATACAGTGTATAACAGGACCAGGACTCCATCAGGGCAGTAACTATGCTCCAGTGACATACAGTGTATAACAGGACCAGGATTCCATCAGTGCAGTAACTATGCTCCAGTGACATACAGTGTATAACAGGACCAGGACTCCATCAGGGCAGTAACTATGCTCCAGTGACGTACAGTGTATAACAGGACCAGGACTTCTTCAGGGCAGTAACTATGCGCCAGTGACATACAGTGTATAACAGGACCAGGACTCCATCAGGGCAGTAACTATGCTCCAGTGACATACAGTGTATAATAGGACCAGGATTCCATCAGCGCAGTAACTATTCTCCAGTGACATACAGTGTATAACAGGACCAGGACTCCATCAGGGCAGTAACTATGCTCCAGTGACGTACAGTGTATAACACGACCAGGACTTCTTCAGGGCAGTAACTATGCTCCAGTGACATACAGTGTATAACAGGACCAGGACTCCATCAGCGCAGTAACTATGCTCCAGTGACGTACAGTGTATAACAGGACCAGGACTCCAGCAGGGCAGTAACTATGCTCCAGTGACATACAGTGTATAACAGGACCAGGACTCCATCAGGGCAGTAACTATGCTCCAGTGACATACAGTGTATAACAGGACCAGGACTCCATCAGGGCTGTAACTATGCTCCAGTGACGTACAGTGTATAACAGGACCAGGACTCCAGCAGGGCAGTAACTGTGCTAATGTACAAATACATTAAAATATTTTTTTTCCATTAAATAAATATTAAAGTTAAGTTATTTTTTTTAATTTCCCTCTGTTTTCACTTTCTAAGAACAAACATTGTGGGTACTTGTTTCCTAGCAGGGCGCCCAGATTTCTTACGTATGCAAATGTAGTGAAATCGCATCGCATGGTACGTTTTTGCCGTGCGATGCTATGCGATGCGATTTCACGCCCCCTTTCAGTGAATTCCATGACTCCCATAGATGGAGAGTATAATCTGTTCCTAAAACCCCACCAGTATCAACGGCACCCTGAAGCGTGGCGAGCGGCGGCAGAACGCGTCCTCCGACCTTTTCATACCCCCACTATACACGTCGGCGCGGAGTTGATTTTATATAGTGTGGCGAGCGCAGCGAGCCACCGAGCCACCGAGCCCGAAGCGTGGCGAGCGGACGCGGATTACTTGACATGTATTCCGCATCCCCTCACGGGGCTTGCTGCGCTCGCCACACTCCGAGCTCGGTGGCTCGCTGCGCTTGCCACACTATGTGAAATCAACCCCACGCCGACGTGGATAGTGGGAGTATGAAAAGGTCGGAGGACGCAAAACGATGGCATAGGTGCTTACAATTGTAAACCCCCATCACATGGGTGCTTGTACAATAACATATCGCATTGCATCGCATTTGGTGCACTGAGATCGGATTCGATATTTCATTATATAAGCACTCCTGTGCACTTTATATGGACATCGCATCGCATGTATCGCATGCTACATTAACGCATCATGCGATGCAATTCCATTTCACTATGGAGAATAGCCCAGTAAGCATTTAGCGTACTGGGCACCCTGCTAGGAAAGAAGTACCGCATTGTGATCGTACGTGTGTCAATAGGCTTCTTCGTACTTTGCATGAACAGTATAAACCTTATATTCCTATATAACTATTCCCACGCATCCTGTTACCATGCTGGTGTCACACAACGTATAGTGTTGTGACTTCCCACATAGGGACAGAGGAAATCCACTTGTTATGTTAGGACCGGAGTAGGGCAGAGCTGTTCTGCGCTGTAAACACTGAATGTGTTGTGACCGTTGTGTTGCTGGGCAGGCCGTGCAGAACTCTCACTGCCCCTAATAAGCTCTGCACCTGACTGTCTTACAGAACAACCGCTTTGAAGTAGCAATCTGGCAAATAGACTCAATCAATTATAAATGAAATAATCTTCTTAAAATATTAGAGATTCGGGTGCTAAGCAATATGGGGAGATTACGGCGAGAGAATCAGTCTTACAGCTTCCTAAAGTGACAGAGAGAAAATAATCGGAAGAAATGGTGAGAATTTTAAAACGATTATGTAGATTTGTGTCACTGAAAGAGCCTACGAAAAATCCTCCCCTCATCTCGTGTGTGTTCCAGACAGATTAGACCCTTCTCCCTCGCTCTCTCTCCGGTGTGGACGGCGTTATTCCTCTTTCATGGCTGCAAACTAAAGTTTAGTAAAGTAGAATTTGGGAGGGACCAAGCACCCGCCGCGCAGGATTCTCCAGATTAATGGCTCCTGTTGGGAGCTGAGTGAGCCCTGTATTGGCTGCTATAGAAATGATACTGATTTCCCTAAAAATACTATTGTTAGAATTCACAGTTAAATACTACTTTGCAGAAAGGGGAATGATGATTTTATAATGCGGGGTGCTGCAGAACATAATTAAATGCTTCAGTGTAATTCATTAGATAATGTAACAAAAGGCAATGTGTGCTGCACTTTCAGTCGCTGACTAATATTTATAACATTTGTTTATAATATTTTGGGTAACTTCCTGGATATGGGGGAGTCACCCTTCCCTCATGTTAGTTACAGTGATATATTATGACATTGGCAGTACTATATAAGTCAGGCTTGCAGGGCCGGCGCCACCACTAGGCAGCTCTAGGCATTTGCCTAGGGCGCCGGCACCTGGAGGGCGGCAGTTCGCCCCTCACCCCCAGCACTGTGGTACCTGTGTAAAAAAAACTTCCGTCCCCGGCGTCCCTGCTGAGTGCTGGTGCGTGCAGGGGTGTCCGTGCCGCCGGGGGAGCCTGCGGCGCTGTTATTGTGTATAAGCTTGTCGCGCCCGGCGGGGTCCCTACAGTGAATAGAAAATAACTAGCGATATGCGCGCGGCGGCGCGGGAAGCGCTAGTTATTTTCTATTCACTGTAGGGACCCCGCCGGCCGCAGCCAGCTTTATACACAATAACAGCGCAGCAGGCTCCCCCGGCGGCACGGACACCCCTGCACGCACCAGCACTCAGCAGGGACGCCGGGGATGGAAGTTTTTTTACACAGCTACCAACCTTCCCTTCCCTCCCCTCCCCCCCCCCAGCACCGGGGCGCCCCCACCCCGACTCGCCTGGGGCGCTCCGGTGCCTTGCACCGGCCCTGCAGGCTTGCCTACCCTCCCTCAATGGCCGGGAGCCTCCCGAAAATCGTGATGTCAGCCTTGCCCCCGCCCCCCTGACGTGTTGCCTTTTAAATTTAAAGTAGAGAAGCAGGTCTTAAAGTGGTCTCGGAGAGGTGGTGGATCTCAGGTACCCAACCCCCCCAATTAGTTGGGACCCTGACCAGTGCCAGGATATCTGCGCTATTTCCCATACTTTATAAAGGACCAGTAGTCTCATAAGGAAGGGGCGTGGTTACACATTTTTACCCCCAATTCACATTAAGCTACACTTTAGCACAATCATATTCACATTAGACAGCATGTAGTGCCCCTGAATTATATTACACCACATAGTAGTGCCCCTTACTGTATTCATATTACATCACTTATTAGTGCCCTTTATTCATGTTAGGCTACACAGTAGTACTCCTTTTACATGTATGACACACAGTAGTGTCACTTATACATAATTCCCACAGTAAAACTCCATAGAAAAAGAATCGGCTGGAACAGGGTTTTCTGTTGGAATTACTGTGCAGAGCTGTGCTGGAGGTGGAACTAGTTCCCCCTACCATCCGAGGTGGTGGAACTCAGTTCCCCCACCACTTTAACCCCTGTAGGCAAGTATGATATAAATAGAAATGGGTATGGATCACAACAATGCTGGTCGACAGTCATTAGGTCAACAGCATTAGGTCGACATACATTTATGTCGACATGCAGGAAGGTCGACATGAGACTAGGTCGACATGGGTTAGGTCGACAGGGTCATTAGGTCGACATTGGTTAGGTCGACATGGTGATTTTCACTTTTTTTGTCCCGAATGTCGACACAGTCGACATGGACACTGAAACGTAGAACCGCGTCCCTCGCATGGCTCGCTGCGCTTCATTGTACTTCCTAGTATTTACTCACATCGTACATCGAACTTCCCAGTATTTACCCACATTGTACATTATTCTTCCCAGTATTTACCTACGTCGTATATTATTCTTCCCAGTATTTACTCCCATCATAATGTACATCGTACTTCCTAGTATAAACCCACGTTGTACATCATGCTTCCCTGTATTTAGCCACATTGTACATCATACTTCCCAGTATTTACCCACGTCGTACATTGATCTTTCCAGGATTTACTCCCATCATACATCGTACTTCCCAGTATAACCCCACGTTGTACGGTATCCGGACTATTTGTAGACAACAAGTAGATAGACAGCCATTAGGTCGACACCATTAGTTCGACAACTCAATAGGTCGACATGCTTTTAGGTCGACATACCATTAGGTCGACATGTCATTAGGTTGACATACCATTAGGTCGACATGTCATTAGGTCGACATGTCATTAGGTCGACACTGCCATTAGGTTGACAGTGTCTAGGTCGACAGTCAAAAGGTCGACATGGTTTTTTTCACTGTTTTTTGAGCCGACATGTGCCGACAGGCGGTATTTCATGCCCTACTATCCACTAGGGCGTGGTGGGAGAATAAAATAGTGTGCCGAGCGCATCGAGGCACCGTGCCCGAAGCATCGCGCGCGAAGCGAGCGATGCGAGGGGCTGCGGTTCACTTCAAACTGTGTCCATGTCGACTGTGTCGATATTTCGGCCAAAAAACAGTGAAAAAAACCATGTCGACCTTTTGACTGTCGACCTAGACACTGTCGACCTAATGGCAGTGTCGACCTAATGACATGTCGACCTAATGGTATGTCGACCTAATGACATGTCGACCTAATGGTATGTCGACCTAAAAGCATGTCGACCTATTGAATTGTCGAACTAATGGTGTCGACCTAATGGCTGTCTATCTACTTGTTGTCTACAAATGGTCCCACATCCCATTGTACATCATGCTTCCCTGTATTTAGCCACATTGTACATCATACTTCCCAGTATACTATTTACTCAATTTGTACATCATACTTTCCAGCCATTTCCAGCATCATGCATTGTACTTCACAGTATTTATACACATTAAACATTGTACTCCCCTGTATTTATACATGGAGAACATCATACTTCCCAGTATTTACCCACATCATACATCGTACTTCCCAGTATTTACCCACATCATACATCATACTTCCCAGCATCCACATTATACATAGTGCTACCCAGTATTAATCAATATCATACATTGTATTTCCCAGTAGTTATACACCTCATACATCGTGCTTCCCAGTATTTACCCACTTCATACATTGTGCTTCGGCACATTTCTACACATCATACATTGTGCTTTCTAATATTTATACATGTCATACATTCTGCTTCCCAGTATTTATACACATTGATAAAAACAGAGCAAAAATTTGAGTAGAGACACCAATGTGTATCTTCTTAATGCAATCTGGAACGCTTTGTACTCTTTTATGGATCTTGTTAACTCTCTCGCATGATGTTGTCATGTTAACCTACCGATTCCTCTATATTCAGATACATATTAAAAAAAGTATAGAGGAAACAGTTGCTGATCCTATCTACCCATATCATAAATGTTCTTAAATTTTTCTTCTATAGTTGCATTCACCTGGTTACAGATCTAATTAGTCAACTTTTTGGGCTGTTCTATGTGGCAATCAGATCACATGTCTATAGACCAGGCAGTCACATGACAAGAGTTATTCCCAATGGGCAAAGTCCTTATTCACAGCATTAACCTGACACATTGAGAAGTGCTAACTAAGGCAGCCTGCTCCATCTGCAGAGTCTATTAATGCTTAACGTTCTGGCCTTCAGTTCTCTGCTTTCCCTGAGCTGAATCATTTCTCATCGATCCGTTCTTTTCTTAAGGCCGTGTCTCTCCAACAAGCACCATCCGCTACTCAGCTTGGGCCACCAAAATCAATACATAAGAAACACACGGGTCACAGGTCAATAAGCTCTTCAAGAAATGTGTCACTTGTCCTTGACTTTAGTAGGTTTTGGCTACACTAGGGCCCCCTCTGATCCATCAAGGCTCTGTCCACCTTGTCATAAAATAAATTTGAATCCATTGATCCATTCTGAATGAGGCTGAAAATAGAGGGAAAAGTATATGTCCCCCAGAGAAGGACATTTAATAGCTCATGTGCAACACATGTCATAGCAAATGGAGAAGATCAGAAACTGCAACCAAAGCGGGATTCCCACCAGAGGACACATAGTGACACATATCCTGCCGGGACAACAGAGGTCTCCTGACTCCATCAGCAAGTTTATTGCAAGGCTTCAGTTCTGTCGGCAGCAACGCAGAGGAGCTCTACGTGGAATTAAAACACAACTTGGTCTTTCCTCTGTGGCGCAATGTGGCAGGAAAATCTAAGTGGGCCAACAGATAAATATCACGGTGGTCCAGCAAATGAATCATGGTGGTCCAACAGTGAAAATCATGGGAGTCGACTGGTGAAAAAAAGGGAAATCAAACAATATTATTGGGGCCCAAACGAAAAAAATCAAAGGAACAAAAATGGAAAAGCCCACCATGTGAATCACGGACATCTATCAGTTAAAGTCATGCAGGACCAACAGGGAAATTTTTTGGAGCCCAAAGTCAAAAGGATCAATGCATGAGTCATGGTGCCTAACAGGGAATAAGGGCCCCACAGGTCAATTACAGGGGCCTACAAGGTAAAATTACATTGGAAAGACAGGAAAAATCATGGGGGGAATCAGGCAAATCACAGGGTAAAGGGACCCAAAAAGGAAAATGTATAATGGTCTACAAGAGAAAAACAGGGTTCCAAATGACGGATCTTAATGAGAAAATCACAGGGACCGACAGTAAATGGGAAAAATCAAAAAATGAATCACAGTGGTCAACATTAAAAATCTTGGAGGTTCAACACGTGAATCATTACAAACAAAAATGGAAATCATGGTGACCCAGTAGAATAGATCAATCAAGGGTGGCCAACAACATCCTAAGAGAATATTACAGTTACCTATTGTAAATGGGAAAATCACAGAAGCCAAATAAGAAAATCCACTTGGGTCCAACAGATGAATGATAAGACCAAACAGAAAATATTGACAATGGCCCAGCAGGTCAATCATGGGGCCCAACAAGGGTCTAATAGGAAATCACAGGGAAGGGATTTAAATGGGAAAATTACAGGGACCAAAGAGGGAAAATTACTGGGACTCAACAAACGAATTCTTAGCTAACTGACTGAGTTAATCACAGGAGCCTAACAGGTGAATCATAGGGCCAAACAGGATGCAGCAGAGAAATCCACAGGAGCCAAATAGGCAAATCATGGGAGCCCATAAGGGAAAACCACAAAAACCCAACAGAGAAAACCACTGGGATTTAACTGGGAAAATGACAGGAGCCCAACAAATGAATCACAGGGTCAAAACAGGAAAATCATGTGGGCCAACATTGATGATTCAGGTTTTATATATATATATATATATATATATATATATATATATATATATATATATATATATATCATTGGTGGGATGTAATAATAATAATGTAATAATGTAGGAAAAGCCATGTCTTGAATGTGATTGCCCCTTTGAAGAAACATCCGAGTATGACTGGCATCCCGCACAGCCGTCCTATTGGGGTTAATCAGTCTTGATTTCACTTCTGCAGGCCGGGCAATAATCAACAGTCTACGGCTCACAGTTCAGATTTGTGAGGCCATCCTGCAATTAAATCCTGCTACTTTTTTTCGCCAGCTGTACACAAGTTGATTGACAGGAAGCCAACATTTGGCGGTGGTAACTGGACATTTTCTGGGACTATCTGTACCGTACTGGGGCGGGTGCAGGATAAAATGACAGGGGGGGGGCACCATGATAAAAGAGGGTTTAGGTGGGGGAGGGGCGGTGTTACTGGTGCCAGTGTACACGCTAAGAGAGCTGCAGAGAGAGGGTGGGAATGGGATTAAAAATAGGCCCTGGCATTTAAAGTATGCAGGCCCACCATGGCGACAAAAGTGAAGGACGTAGTTGTGTGCGCGCCGAAGGCGCGCTCCGGAAAAGGGAGTTTGGCCACTCAACAGGGGGCGTGTCCTTGGGTGTAGTGTACAACACCATATACAACTTCTACACATTATGCAACAAAATACTAGACCCCATTATACTTGCCCCTTACACATGATGCCAAATGGAATGAGCCAAAATTTACATAATGCCACACGGATTGAGCCAAAATTTACATAATGCCAAATGGATTGAGCCAAAATTCACATAATGCCACATGGATTGAGCCAAATTCATAAAACGCCATACGGATTGAGCCAAAATTCACATAGTGCCAAATGGATTGAGACAAATTCACATAATGCCACATGGATTGAGACAAATTCACATAATGCCACATGGATTGAGACAAATTCACATAATGCCACACGGATTAAGACAAAATTCACATAATGCCACACGGATTGAGCCAGAATTCACATAATGCCACACAGATTAAGCCAAAATTCACAATACGCTTCATAAACAGGGACATTGTCCACCAAAGGCGCGCATTAAACATTTACACCATAATGTCCATTACACGTTAAGTTACACGCCATTATGTCCATTATGTATTATGCCAAACACCATAATGCCTATTAAAAATTATGCTACATAAGTGCTGCTTATCTACATGCTCATTGCCAAGGGTACCATGCTTATTGCCAGAGGTTCCATGCTCGTTGCCATGTTGGATTACATGCTCATTGCCAAGGGGAATACATGCTCGTGGTAAATGGGGGACAGCCGCCGCCAGGCAGAAGTGATAGCCACTGACAGTGGCAGAGCCTGGCTGTATTCAGAGCACTGCAGGTCCCAGCTATTTGAAATAATACCCCTTTCACACCAGAAAATGCATTCCCAGTTTGGCCCCTTTTACACCATCCTGGTCCCTGCATTTAACCGGCTATATATTCGGAACCAACTGACCCATTTACATGAGACAAGTATCATATTGAAGAACTTTTGTGTGGGCTTCGAATGATTTTGGTCCAGTGAAACTGAAACGTTGGGCTCTAGAGTAATCTGCCCTCAAAGAACATGAACAGCCATGAAATTACATTTAAAAAATAAAAAAATCGGTTTACATGCAATATCTCTGGAACCGATTGACTGATATGGACCAGCCTGGTATCATATTGAAGGCCCAGATCAACCACAAGCTTCTGTGATGCCAATTGGGGAACTGGCAGCCGTCGGAACGGGGTGGGGGTCGGAATTGACGGGTACCATATTATCCTATGGTAAAAAAATATTACAGCTTTGCCCCCCCCCCCCCCCCCCCCCTGAATCCGCCACTGGTACCGTACAAGGGCTTCATCCATGTTTGTAAGTAAAGCAAGAAATCCATTAAGTTTGCACCTTGGTAACTAAAGGTCAGGAAGAGAGAATTTGTCCCTGATTCCATCTTTCGGAACATTGCTCATGAGCAGTATCCGGCTGATAGAGCTACAGTGTCTCGATAGACATTTAATAGGTCAACAAAAAAGGTTGACATGCAATAGGTAAACAGGGTCAAAATCTCGAAATTCAAAAGGTCAAGAATCTAAAGGTCAACATGGTCAAAAAGGTCAACATTAATAAGGTCGACATGATTTTTTTTCATTATTTTTCTTTTTTTGGACTTCAAAGTTCCCCGAAGCGTCGCTAGGTTACGTGTTCCACTAATTGAGGGTTCATGTTGAGAGGTGTCGACATTGACACCCCAAGAATGTGAAATGATGCATATTGACCTTTTGACCCTGTCCACCTATTGCTGTGGACCTACTGACTGTCTATCTGGACACTGTAGATCTATAAATCCACAACCACATGTGCAGGACCCATTCTGTGCATATAAAAATGGGGCCTGCCAGATAGGAAGCAGATTGGAAGCAGACGTCAGTGATTTGCAATCTGCTGTTTTCTTGGGGGCTGGAAGTGGACAGAAATGCCTTCCGTAGGAGAAAAAAAAAGTGGCTCACCACAGTTTAGGCAAATTTATCTACATCGTAGGACAGAGTTTTCCTTACCTCTAGACAGGCCCAGGTCGGATCCCTATTGCATCAAGAGGCATCTGCTTGTAAAAGACGTCTTCTGCTGCATTACCATGCAGCGCTATCACTACAGCTGTGATAGGAAACCCAACCGCACCTGAAAGACCAACCATAAGCGTTCATGATTGGTTCTGCTCTACTTTGGATTTTCCTGCCAGATTAGAA
This sequence comes from Crinia signifera, assembly GCF_055691185.1. Taxonomy (NCBI): domain Eukaryota; kingdom Metazoa; phylum Chordata; class Amphibia; order Anura; family Myobatrachidae; genus Crinia; species Crinia signifera. The sequence goes on from NC_139224.1 coordinate 151,715,165, forward strand.
TTTATATGACAGAGTGTCATCTTCCTGCACCAATAGTAGTAGTAGTAGTAGTAGTAGAAGTTAATTTATTTATAAGGCGCCACAAAGTGTCCGCAGCGCCGTACATAGCAAACAAAAAACAAATGACAAGGTAACGTACAGGGTGTGTAGATAAAATACAGCATAAATAGGGGTATAGCTGGTAGAACTAAAATCAGCATCAGTTCTGAAGTAGGTGTCGAAATTGTCGAGGAGACTGAAGATGAAGAAGAGAAATGGAGGAACAGGGCAGGAGCGCTGGGGAGGTAAAGAGGTGGGGTGAGTACCTGAGGAAGGAGGGCCCTAATCATAAGAGTTAACAGACTAAAAGGAGGTAAGTGGACGAACGAAAAACAATAGGATAAGTAGTAACGGATGGGAACGGATAGAGGGGTAGGGTAGGCAGGATAGGAGGAGCAAAAGAGGTTAGGAGGAGGGATAGGCTAGTCGGAAGAAGTGGGTTTTGAGGGAGCGCTTGAAGGAGGTAAGGGAATCAGAAAGCCTGATGGGTGGCAGGAGGTTGTTCCAGTGCAGGGGGGCAGCGCGAGAGAGGTCTTGGACACGGGAGTGGGAGGAGGTGATTAGGTGAGAGATCAGCCGGTGCTCAGCGATGGAGCGAAGAGGACGGGAGGGAGTGTGGATAGAGATCAGTGAAGAGAGGTAAGGAGCGGTGGAGGACGAGAGAGCCTTGTAGGTGGTGGTGAGGAGTTTAAAGAGAATTCGGAAAGGAATGGGGAGCCAGTGAAGAGATAGACAGAGGGGGGAGGCGTAGGTAGAGCGGTGGGAGAGGAAGATGAGCCTAGCAGTGGCGTTAAGAATGGATTGGAGAGGGGCGAATCGGGCGGGAGGTAGCCCGGAGAGAAGAATGTTGCAGTAGACAAGGGGGGAAATGACAAATCGTCATCGTTGTGCACCAGTACATCATGCACCAATACATCATCGCTGTGCAACGTATAAATCTTGTGTGATTTAGATCACATATGCATTACATGTAATTTAAATCTCGTGAGAGGCTGGACTTGAGCAACAGTGACATATGGGCCCCAATACATGGATTTGAACCTTGCGGGAAAAACCTAACTTGAGCCGAGCCACTCATCTGTAATAAGTATGTGCAGAGCTTACTTTCCGACACTGACACCGACTGTCAGTCTGTCTATTTTCCCATTCCAATAGGATTGAATGCGCTCACCCCCCTGTCGGGCTCCTGACAGTTGGGATTATGATGTCGGAGAAATGACTGTTGCAATTCCGACTGTACCCAAATAGGGAAGATATGCAATTACAGGAGAAAAAACTTCAGGAGCGAAAAGTGGCAATTATTCATGATTTGAATAACAGAATGACTGAGATAGGCATGTAGAGGATTAAACATCCGAGGCTGTGTTGGCCTTAGGAAAACATGTGACTCGGCATCCAATAAGGATGCAGGGATGGCAGAGTTAGCTGGGGATATTAGTTGCAGGGAGAGGAGGAGTCTTCCTCTTTTTCCTGAGTTTGCCACCCTCCCTCCCCTTTATTTGGATGTGGGTGGGTATTTATCTGCGTTGGCTGTTTGGCTGGAAAGAACGGCAGGTTAATTGATTTAAGGTCTTCGTTAAATGATGATTCGGTGTATATAGTTGTTTTTCAGTGCGCTCACCTTCGTTGACTATAGGCCTTCGCTGGATCAACCGGTCGGGGACAGTGACACCACCCGGACAGGTGGGCAGTCAACATAGAAGGCTGAGCGGATACCGCTTGTTGTTAGGGTATTTGTTGATTAGGTACAGATGGAGCCGGGCTCATCCAGGCAGGGGCTGGCAAAAATTTTGCCAGCCCCCGTCAACCGCCAGCTCCCACCAGGGGGCATGCGCACGAGACGCATGGCTACGGAGCTCCCCCCGGGTCCCCACCGCCTCCCCGCCGCCACCGCTGGTCCCCCTCGCCGCCCCAACCCCCTAACCCTGCCCGTCTCCCTGATACGAAGGATTGGGACACGCGTGTGCGTGGGACACGCGTGCGCGTTCAATGTAGCCCCTGTGCGCCGGCGCTCGCCAGAGAGGTGGTTCTGGTGGGTGCCGAGCAAAACTGACAGGCACTACATCTGTAGGATAGTTATGGGTGGAGCTTAAATATTTAGCCGTTCTTTCTTGGCCACCATTAATCAATTAATTTTAATCAAATTAATTAGTTTAAAGTGCTTTAATAATAAATACAGCTAACACTTTTTGCCAAACCTAAGTCTCCGAGTCGTTATTTCAGGTTTATTTAAATAAGTTAAGTGTTAAACTTCATGCAAACACAGGGTCACACATCAGTTGCTGGGATGTTTAATCCCAATGTTTCTACAATTCTTTTTTCCAGACTATCCTATTCGGTTGTTTGTAAAAAAAAAAAAAAATACATTAGGACTGTCGCATAAATAAGCAAGCTTTATCATGTGTGACCAATCACATACAGTTATCATTACCAATGCTACACATATCCAAGCACACACAGCTCAGACCTCTCCACAAGACTGTGCTTGAGATTTTTTGTGCCCATTTAATTTGCACTTTGCAACTAAATGGGCACAGAACGCCCCTACTGTACTTTAGCTGAGACTGCACACTCACTTCCATCTACTCCCCCCCCCCCACCCCCTCCATTCCAGCCCCCAAGTTTCGGACAAGTCATACACAATAACAAGCTTCAATTGCAATATAAAAAAATGCAAAAGAGCAAAAATCTGCACATGCGCAATAAAGAAAATTTGCAGCTAGAGACAGAATAATGCAAATTGAGTTTCCGTCTGACTCTGAATAAGACCACAAATCACTAGAAATATGGCTACTTGGCTGGGTCCATCAGTACCAGCCGAGCATCTGACAATCTATCTAATATCGCTGTTTGTACATAGTTTCCCAGTGTAATGACCTTTTATTGCTATTTTAGATGTATTTGTAGATATCAGGCTGGACAGCCATTGGCCGGATCTTCTCCGTTTCGCCCGGTGAAAATGATGGTGTTATAAAAGCATTGCCTGCTAAGCTTCATCTATTTCTTATTTCAGCAGAATCTGTTCTTTTTGCAGCGTCAGCCACTCTGTCCATAAGAAGATGCAGGTTCCAGGCATTTGTTTTCCTCTCTGCTCCATTTATCTCAGAAGCGATGTTAGATGTGGAGTAGCCGGGTCTCAGAGCATCTTCTGATCATCAGAGACCCAGGTCTGAAGACAGATGAGGACATTGCGGCAGGTCCCCTATCATGCTCTGCAATTCGGCTGCGCATTCTGTTACAGACATGGGGCAGATGCACCAAGCTTCAAAAAGTGATAAAGTGGAGAGTGATAAACAACCAATCAACTCCTATCTACCATGTTACAGGCTGGGTGCAGGCTGTTCTAACATCCGCTGCCCTGTATCGCCCCCCTTCGCCGGCCACCTCATTCTTAATAATCGCATATGCTCTAACATATGCGATTATTAACGCAAGGGACAGCTCTTGCAATAAGAGCTGTCCCTTGCGATGCAGCCACGGTGCTGGACTTCTCGTCTGAGACCCGGGAGTCCATCTGCGCAGAGCGCCGGGTCCGGCCGCAGGGCATGCTCGGAGGGATCTGTGGCATAGGCCTCTGCAAAGGATCGCCAGCTTTTGCTGGGGATTCCCTCTGCAGCACTAACACTGCGGAGGGGCAACAGAGAATACAGAAATGCGGTAAAAACCCGGATAACAGGGTTTTTACCGCATTTCTGCTTTAGAGAATCCCGCCCTGGGTTTGAAAAATGTCTGTTAAGAGCTGATTGGCTGAGAGTTTATCACTCTCCACTTTATCATTGTTTGCAGATTAGTGCGTCTGGCCCATGGACTGCACATAAATACAGTTATAGATTTTAATATTGGTTCCATTAGATGTAATATTCCTGCTTCGTGTAGTACTGATCCAGTGTAACATCTTTACCGGTATTATAATTAAGATGACAGTTGTGTATCTATTTATACTGTATATATATGACCCAGTTAATTGGCACCTTGTTAATATAAATGGGATCCGGTCAACATGGCAGTGTCTCGGATGCCAGCAGTTGGAACACCGATGCTGGAATCCCGACACTGGAGAGAAGAGCTGCACTGGGACCATGACACCACCCACAATGGTGGCGATAGAATTCCGAGTGTTGGCATCCTGAACGTCAGAATGCAGAGGCTAATTAAGGTTTGTCTGCGGTGGGTAGGTAGGGTTTAGGCAATATTGGGGGGTTAGATTGTGGGGGAAGGAAAGTCAGGGTGCAGGGGTTAGGATTTGGCACTAAGAAGGAAAAGTTGGGGTTAAGTGCTGGGGGGGGAGGGGTAATGGTTTTTCTGGAGGAAGAAGGGGTTAGGGTTATTAGGGAGGGGGGAAGGGTTAGAATATTTACAACTTGGGTGTCAGGATTCTGTGCATCAAGATGCTGCTGTCGGTCTTCTGACTGTCGGCATCCTATGTGCCGGTATGACAATATCATCCATATAAATGTATGTGATACATAAAGGGGAAAATTTACTAAGATATGTATTCTACTTCACATGTGAAACTACTTCTTATTTATTTAGCACCCTCTAGAAGATAGTAGACAGGATCTGATTGGTTGTCCATAGCAACATCACATGCAACATCACATCCCAAACTCTATTAGTGAGTCGCTTCTATTAGTAATGTCTAAGCTTATATTTCCTAAATGGATGAGGATTCCCCTTTATCACACATTTTGGGGTCTGGTCCTTCCCCATCCAATCCCTGGCTGGGGTCACTGTGCTGGGTGGAGGGAGATAATCACTAGAAGAGGAATTGAATCTTAGGGCCATATTCAATGAGAAAAATTTGCCGTGCATGGCGAAAGATTTTTTCTCTCGCCCTGCACTCGCCCTGTTCCGGAGGGCTCGCTGCCACTCCTGCTCCCACTATTCAATGTGGTTAAGACTCGCCACCACTCGCGGCGAGTCTTAACCCCTGCAGCGGACGAGCGCCCGCGGCAGGGAGCTGGCAGGGAGCCGGGGGACGGTGGCAGCCAGGGAGATTAAAGTCTCCCTGGCTGCCCCAGAACATATGTGGAGGGGAGGAGGGCTCCCCGGGACCCAGGCAGCACAAGCTGCCCCCCCCCCTATAGCCAGTGGGGGACCCAGTATTCACTGCACCCGATCGTGCATATGTAATGATCGGGTGCAGTGAATATATGAATATCTAATGAGCGGCTCGAGAGCTCCGGCCCCCTGCTATAAGCACATGAATAAAAATAACATGCCCCTTCACAGAAAAAAAAATCCAGATTTTTTGACACCAAAATAAAAAAACAAAAACCTTTTAGTTTAAAAGTTCACATTCCAGTTCTCCGTGAAAAGATGGAGAATTGCTACATGGAGATACACGGCTAAAATCACTTAGAAAGACGGCAAAAATATCACATTGAATAGGGTGGTTCACTTTTGGAGAGCAAAATGCTCCTTCCAACTCGAAAATAGCACAAACTCGCCATAAAACACGGCAAATTTTTCTCATTGAATATGGCCCTTAGCCAGATATACTGTGTCCTACTGCAATGAAATCTATATTTTATTGCAAATAATAATAATAATGAAATCTAGCATCCACTGGACAGCGTTTGCCTGTAATAAGTCTTTCCCTGAATAGTTAATAATTATTAACACCGTACACAGCAACCTGCTTGCTACAAAGGGTTAAATGGGCCATTTTCCTTGTGACCAGCTTCGGATGTCTGTATTAATGCCTTGCAGCAAGTTCACCTGCCACGAGCAGCATGATAAACTGATCCTATTTATCTGGGGGTACTATGAGAGCAGTGGTGGGCGACGTGAGATAATCACAAAGTCCCAAGTGTCCCCTAACTACCAGAACTGCAAGCTACAGGAAATGTTTTCCAGTGAAGGACAATGATTGGGTTTCACAAGGAGAGAGTAAAACGTTCTCTCATCTTATATGTACTGGACCCTTTCTGTGAAACCTGCGTTCCCCCTATATAGAATGTTTTATGCTCGCTGGGTCCTCTGTACCCCCATCATATGTTCTATTGAAGATGGGATGTTCCCCATAGCAACTAATCACATTATATCTATAATCTTTAAGAAGTTGCAGAATAAATAAAAAAGTAGAATCTGATTGGTTGCCAGGTGAACCCTCTATGCCTGTGTCCTTGGTTGCAGACATGGACCTAGTTACAGTAACCGGACCTGACGTCAGCTAAAGATCTGTCAGTGGAGCCCCAGCCATCTTGGCTAAGAGAAGGATGTCCATTCTCCACCATGTCACTCTTACGCAAGACAAGATGGCATCATGCATGTGCAGATACACTGTTGGTGTCCATCTTGGTTAGGGAATGAAGCTTCTCTATGGGAGCCATTTTGTTGTAGATAGCTCCACTTCTACCCCCCTCAGGGTTTCTCCATGCCACACAAACTTATAGTTGAAGCAGACAACTTTAGTCTGGCCTATTTACTTTGAGTTTAGCAAGGTCCATTTTTCTGACAGCATTGGGTAAAATATTTGAACTGTCGTAACTGTCACAATGCTTGATGTCTTTTGTACTTTTTACCCTTTTTTTGTTACGTGTCTTTTTCTATCGTAGACTTCAGTCAGACCAATCAGTCTTTGACTTTGGATCTCCAGAGGTACTCAGTATGCAATGTCTGGACCAAGCGGGTAAACATGTGAGTGTCGGGAGATAAGAGTAGGACCGCCATCTTCCACCATGTCTCTCGTACACAGTGACAAAATGGCGCTATGCATGTGGAGATTCACTATCGCCGACCATCTTGGTAAGTTTCACTCGAGGAGCCATTTTGTTGGAAAATGCACAGTAACAGTTCTCCTACACCACCAATAGGGTAAATGGCCAGACTCTCGTCATTAGGTTGTGCAACTACTATGAAGTACGCAAATTCATCCCCTCTACCCAGGATCCAGGGGATTACCAAAAAAAATTAGGAGTCCCGCAGCTTCTAGGGGAGTAAGTACTGTAAGTATGAAACACTTTGGTGCCTTATCAATAAAATTGAACATTAATAGTAAATTAACAGGGCTTAGATATAAGTGTATTACCCCAAACCAGGGGCTATTCCCTTTTATGTAAGGATTTGTATTTGCCCTGAATGCTGCTCAGTCTATGAAAATAATCTACATACATAATTAAAGTCTGCGTCAGGATCCAACCTGCTCATTGATTGTTGTGGTTACACTTCTGTACAGTTTATTATTCATTTACATTCATACGGGTGATATCTATATGTGCATTGGTTTCCTGTGCCATCACAATGAGATTTAATGACACATAGCGAGCAATCCATCATGTCACCTTGTGTCAGGCCTCTAATACACAACAAGCTCCTTCTGATTAATGTTATTATGGCGAATGACTGATTTGGCTTCACATAAGATGTAAAATACTACTGACCCCAGAATTCATGGAGAGGAAAACTCAGATATTAACCACAACATTTATGTACTGTGGATAGGGAACTCTGCATGGATATTATGTCAACGGGGAACTCTATATGGGTATAATATTAAAAACAGAGGAATCTGTAGGAGTAATATAAACAGGGGGACTCTGTATAGGAGTAATATAAACAGGGCACTGTATATGCGTGAAATATAAATAGGGCACTCTATATGGGGGTAATATAAATAGGGCACTCTATATGGGGGTAATATAAATAGGGCACTCTATATGGGTGTAATATAAATAGGGCACTCTATTTGGGTATAATATAAATATGGCACTATATATGGGTGTAACTAGGTGATTCATCGCGCCCTACGGGCACTCTTCACACCGTCGTAAGGGGCTGCGCCCCCTTAATTTGTGAACATTTGTATATGAGAAAGATGGTTAGAATTGTATGAAAGATGGCCTGTATTGCAACTTGAGTTATAGGTGAAATGTGTTAAATAGAGAGCATATGATGTGGAAGGGGGTGTGTATTGTTTTGTTTAATTAAAAAGCGGTTACAGAGTAAGATGTACATTGATAGTGTGGATGGTACAGTGACATTTGTGGGTGTGGGGGGGGGGAGGGGCTGTGTGTGCATGTTGTTTAGGTGTGTGTGTGTGTGTGCAATAGTATAGTAGGGTGTTTTTGAGTCAGCGGCTCCCCACTGGCGGAGGTCACAACACAGGAAAACAGGAGGCTGGGTAGTGATAGGGGTGTGTGGGCATAAGGGGGACTAAAGAGGAGGGTGGGAGATACTGTGCAGCTTCTGCCAGTGGGTGAGGGTCCAGTGTGGCAGTACAGGAGTACAGGATGGTGGCCCTGAGTCAGTGTCTCCTCCTACTGTGTGGGAGTTAGTGTCCATGAGAGCAGGAGGCTGGGCTATGAGGCATGATAGGGGCATGTGGGCAAAGCAGCGTCAGCGACTCCCCAGTGATGGAAGTTACGGTTCAGGAGAGCAGGAAGCTGGGTAGTGATAGGGGTGTGTGAGTATACGGGGGACTAAAGAGGGGCTTAGGGGTGCCGTGAATTGTGGGAGGGGCGCGGGGGTGCCGTGAATCAAGGGAGGGAGGGGGCGCAGGTGTCCGCGAATCGCGGGAGAGGGCGGGGGTCTGCAAAGCGTGGGAGGGGGCGTGAATTGCGGAAGGGGGGGTTGCGAATTGCGGGAGGGGGGGTGTGCGGGGGGTGACGTGAATCGTGGGAGGGGGTGTGAATCGTGGGAGGGGGGGTGCACGGGGGGTCCGTGAATTGTGGGAGAGGGGGGCACGGGGCGCGATGAATCACCTAGTTGGTTATATATTCTTGTAGAAGGATGGTAGGATGTTGCTGTCATTCAGAATGCATTTACATAAACAGTAATAGTAGCAGTAAAAGATCTGACTTAAAACACCTACAGTAAAACAGAACAGGTGATATATTATACAAAGAATTGGGGGAGGGGGGTCGCCGGGGGGTGCCCCGAATCACCACAAGAAAAAATCAACATAGAAAGGTCAACACATGTAAATGTTGACATAAGTGTGGCACTTCATTGGTGTCCATGTCGACACATGAGAATGAATATGAAAACATTGAAAAAGTGAAAAATAAATCTTCAAAAACTCATGTCAACCTTTTTCATTGTCGACCATAGCCATGTCAGTGTTTTACATGTGCCATTTAATCGTGGGGTTGCTGTAAATGGGGGGGGGGGGGGGAGGTGCATACCTCCCAACATGACCCTCTCCAGGAGGGATACATTGCTCTGTTTCTGGACTTTCTTCTTAATTTATGGATTACCATCACCTGTGCTTAAACACCTTTCTTATCAATTACCCTGTTTAAAACAGGTGATGACAATCCTATATTAAGATGGAAGTCCACAAACAGAGCATTCTGTCCCTCCTGGAGAGGGTCATGTTGGGAGGTATGGAGGTGTGGGGCGCTCACCTGGTGTGTCTGGTGAGTAGCTGTGTCTTTGCTGTGTAACATAGAGAGGCAGAGGGTGTCTGGCACTGTCTGTGGGCTCACTGGGCTGGTTCTCTGTCATGTGAGTCAGTCATGTGAGTCAGAGGCTCCACCCAGCGTTACAGCTTCAGACACACTTTGAGTGACAGATGTAGCCAAATATATAAGAGATATAAATAGGGCACTCTGGGTCAGATGCACTAAGCTTCAAAAGCAACCAATCAGCTCCTGCCTGACGCTTTTTAAACACAGTCTGTGACATGGCAGGTAGGAGCTGATTGGCTGGCTGTGTATAACTCTCCATTTTATCACTTTTAGAGCTTAGTACATCTGGCCCTCTATATGGGTGTAATATAAATAGGGAACTCTTATGGGTGTAATTTATATATAGGGCACTCTATATGGGTGTAATATAAATAGGACACTCTATATGGGTGTAATATAAATAGGGAAATCTATATGGGTGTAATATAAATTAGGCACTCTATATGGGTGTAATGTAAATAGGGCACTCTATATGGATGTGATATAAATAGGGCACTCTGTATGGGTGTAATATAAATAGGGCACTCTGTGTTAGTGTAATATAAATAGGGCCCTCTGTATGTTTGTAATATAAATAGGGCACTCTATATGGGTGTAATATAAATAGGGCACTCTATATCAGTGTGATATAAATAGGGCACTCTGTGTTAGTGTAATATAAATAGGGCCCTCTGTATGTTTGTAATATAAATAGGGCACTCTATATGGGTGTAATATAAATAGGGCACTCTATATCAGTGTGATATAAATAGGGCACTCTGTATGGGTGTAATATAAATATGGCACTCTATGTTGGTGTAATATAAATAGGGCATTCTGTAGGGGTATAATATAAATAGGGCCCTCTGGGTGTAATATAAATAGGGCACTCTGTGTCTGTGTAATATAAATAGGGCATTCTGTAGGGGTATAATATAAATAGGGCCCTCTGTTTGGATGTAATATAAATGGGGCACTCTGTGTTGGTGTAATCTAAATAGGGCATTCTGTACAGGTATAATATAAATAGGGCACTCTGTATCAGTGTAATATAAATGGGGCACTCTGTGTTGGTGTAATATAAATAAGGCACTCTGTACAGGTATAATGTAAATAGGGCACTCTGTATTGGTATAATATAAATAGGGCACTCTGAATGGGTTTAATATAAATAGGGCACTCTGTGTTGGTGTAATATAAATAGGGCCCTCTATATGGATGTAATATAAATAAGGCACTCTGGGTCTGTGTAATATAAATAGGGCACTCTGTACGGGTATAATATAAATAGGGCACTCTGAATGGGTTTAATATAAATAGGGCACTCTGGGTCGGTGTAATATAAATAGGGCACTTTGTACAGGTATAATATAAATAGGGTACTCTGTATTGGTATAATATAAATAGGGCACTCTGAATGGGTTTAATATAAATAGGGCACTCTGTGTTGGTGTAATATAAATAGGGCCTTCTATATGGATGTAATATAAATAGGGCCCTCTGTATGGGTGTAATATAAATAGGGCACTCTATATGGGTGTAAAATAAATAGGGCACTCTATATCGGTGTGATATAAATAGGGCATTCTGTATGGGTGTAATATAAATAGGGCACTCTGTGTTGGTGTAATATAAATAGGGAATTCTGTAGGGGTATAATATAAATAGGGACCTCTGTTTGGGTGTAATATAAATAGGGCACTCTGTGTTGGTGTAATATAAATAGGGCATTCTGTACAGGTATAATATAAATAGGGCACTCTGTATAAGTGTAATATAAATGGGGCACTCTGTGTTGGTGTAATATAAAAAGGCACTCTGTACGGGTGTAATATAAATAGGGTACTCTGTATTGGTATAATATAAATAGGGCACTCTGAATGGGTTTAATATAAATAGGGCACTCTGGGTCTGTGTAATATAAATAGGGCACTCTGTACAGGTATAATATAAATAGGGCACTCTGTACAGGTATAATATAAATAGCGCATTCTGTACGGGTACAATAGAAATAGGGCACTCTGTTTGGGTATAATATAAATAGCGCATCTTGTATGGGTATAATATAAATAGGGCATTCTGTAGGGTGGTAATATAAACAGGGCACTCTATATGGGTGTAAAATAAATAGCGGGACACCGCTCTCTCATCATTACAATTGACATTTCTTTTTGCATCCTGGACAATGCATACCAGACTCCACAGTAATACTATACCATAAATACCAACCAATCTCTCAATCCCCAAGCGCCACAGACGCTATAACCCCTTCCTCCCACCATTCCCACCAGAGACTGCTGCGGTCACCTGCGATTGGACATAGGTCCCAGGTGAGGGACCTATGGTTTAAAGGGGTCCCCTTTAAAAAGACACCCTTAAGCCCCGCACTAAGGCCACGCAGAGTGATACCTCGCTGGCCTATTCCTGTGAGATACCCAGGACTTTACATTGTACAATAGTTTTGTTTAATTTAATAAATTATACATTTAACCATATCACTGCTTCATCTCTTTATTCATTTGCAACACTCACTACAACATAAAGCTGAGCTCTAAGTAGCCTCTTAAATTATTGTTCTACATACGGGGTATTCTGGACATAGTAACCCAATACTCAGCAGCTCCTTGCATTCACCACTTGATTTTATCCAGATATAGTCACTGATTATATAATTGAATTAATTTTGAGCGCTAGAGGCTACTTCCCAAATTTATCACTGTAAAATAAATAGGGCATTCTGTATGGGTATAATATAAATAATGCACGCTATATGGGGGTAATATAAATAGTGTGCTCTATATGGGGGTAATATAAATTATCCACTGTGTGAGCCATATCCCAGAATAAGGAGGTGTAGGCCTTTGAGCACCAGGCAAGTCGGGAACCGGGAAGATCACTGGAGGAGATGAGGATTGTGCATTGACCGAATTTAGTATCCTGCAATACTGATACAGTGGTACCATCAAGTTGCTTATTTAGCTGATAAAGTTGCTTATTTAGCTGATAAAGTTGGACATATAGATACACTTTAAAGGAGCAATTTCACCTATTCTTCATCCAAACAAATATTGGCCCTTATTTTGGTTCACTCGCAAAGGTCCATTTGATGAAGGGTTAAAATAGATAAATCATTTACTCTATGGGCAGAGCATGCTCAATAACTGGTGCTCACCTCATCCGTTCTCAATGTTGGTATAGGAGCTGGGAAACGTGATTTAATGGCCCTTATTCTGGTTCACTCGCAAAGGCAAATTCCTTCTCAAATGGACAAAACCATGTGCACTGCAGGGGGGGGGGGTCGCGATGTAACTTGTGCAGAGACTGAGAGAGTTCGATTTGGGTGGGGTTTCGAAGTGAGAATCTATGTTGCAGTGTAAAAATAAAGCAGCCAGTATTTACCCTGCACAGAAATAAAATAACTCACCCAAATCTAATTCACTCTGCACATGTTACATCTGCCCCACCTGTAGAGCACATGGGGCCTTATTCTGGTACACTCTCAGAGGCAAATTCCTTCTCAAATGGACAAAACCATGTGCACTGCAGGTGTGTGTGTATGTAGGGGGGGGGGGGGGGACGACAGATGTAACATGTGCAGACAGTGCCAGTGCAAGGCACCAGAGCTTCCCAGGCGGGAGGGGAGGGACGCGCCGGTGCTCACCCACCCCCCGGCCGCTGTACACGTTGGGGGGTGCCGATGATTGCTGCGGCAGGCCGGCGTGGGCGCTCCAGGGCGGGGGGAGGTGTAGCGTGATGAGCCGTCTGATGTGGGGGCAGGCCGCTGTGTCATTTCCCGGGGGGGGGGGGGGGGGGGGGTGTCGGCCGCCGCCGGTGCCACTCACCTCTCTTCTCTCTGCTGCAAACTGGCGCCCTCCAGTGGCCATATATATATATATATATATACATATATATATATATATAGAGAGAGAGAGAGAGAGATCTCGCTTTGAAGTAGAACCCCACCCAAATCTAATTCTCTCTCCACATGTTACATCTGCCCCACCTGCAGCGCACATGGTTTTGTACATTTGAGAAGGAATTTGCCTTTGCGAGTGAACCAGAATAAGGGCCATTATATCACGTTTCCCGGCTCCTATACCAACATTGAGAGCGGATGAGGACAGTCATATGTGGTGAGCACCAGTTAATGAGCATGTGCTCTGCCCACAGAGTTAGTGATATATCTATTTTAACCCTTTGAGTGCCAAGGGAATTTGTCAAAATAAGTGTGAAAATTGGCAAAGCAAACATTTGTATTCATCATAATGACCAGTAATGTTACCTTATATAGGAAATATAGGGCGAGATTTATTGTGTTGACCGTTTTTCCGAAAATGCAATTTAAACTCAAATCGCCATATATCGCCATTTTTTAAAATCGCATTTTTTTCCAGAATTCGCATTTTTAATGAGGTGTGTATTCCGGCATGAAAAGTGCGAGAAAGTGCGATGTAGGGCGATTTTCGGGATGAAAAGTGCGATTTTTTAGTCATGAAAAGGTGCGATTTTTAAAAAATGTGCGATTTTGTGATGAAAAAAAAAATGGCTTGAGGTCCCCCCTCCTGGACATAACCAGCCCCGGGCTCATTGAGCCGGACCTGGTTCCAAAAATACGGGGGACAAAAAGCGTAGGGGTCCCCCGTATTTCTGAAACCAGCCCCGGACTCCAACAGCCCCCAGTGTCATGCCACAGCCGGGGGACACTTTTTACACAAGGTCCCCCGGCCGCACCATGAGCACCATGGCTGGTCAGCCTTGGACGGGGTACCTGGAGGAGTGGGGACCCCCCCAATAAAGGGGTCCCCCCCCCAGGCTTCACCCGTCCAGGGCTGAAGCCCGGGCTGTCACCGGCGTCCCTGGCCATTGGACGCCGGCCTGATATGGTTAAAATCTCATTCCTAACATTGCTTAATACAGGAGAACTGCAAGTGCCAGCAGACCTCCCCCGCAGGCTGGGACTTGGAGAACCACAAGTCCCAGCATGCGGGGCATTAATGAGCCCGCTGGGACTAGTAGTCCACCTGTAAAAAGAATGTTAAAAGAAAACACACACACAGAAAAGTAAAACTTTATTACACACACATCCACACACACCTCACTGGCAGTTGGCAGTCAAAGGGTTAAAATAACATCTTTACATATTGTCTACTTTGTTACATAGTATATGCCGACATGATACTGTGTTTATCATGTCGGCATATACTATGTATTGTGTCTATGAATATATTTTTATGCTGTATAATAAATGAAATCTTTTTATTTTAATTGTTGATTTGTGTTTTAAGCGCATGTGACTTGGGTGTTTCGGGACAGATACGGTAAGCCCCCGACTTGCGCCCAGTTTACAAATCATTCGATGTTGAGCCTGATACGGTGGGTTTTGGACATATTTGCACGTCTGAGAATAGATTTGCAACTGTACACATCACATTATTCACACGGCAGGATTTCACAAGGTGGGTGGCGCATTTGCAGCTGTGCAATCAGGTCTGAATTACCCCCATAGAGCTGCAACTTGTACCCGCAACAAATGAAATCAATTGCATGTATGCTGGTACATGATATATCCAGGACCGAAAATGTCTTCAGACGGTTTTGACAGTGGTTCATTTGTTTAAAAAGGTCTCTTTAACGGTAGAAATTACCCTTTTCCCGGTGAGTAAGAATCACGCGGCTGCCGGGAGGTAGAATGGGTGTTTTATATTTATTTAATGAGCACTAAACAAATAATCCTGGTGTAATTAATGCAGCCCCACAGCAAATGAGGAGACCTGCATTACAGAGACGATTGTGCTGGGGGGGTGACAGTCCTGGGCTGTGGGCCACCGCTGAGTGTCTTTACCTAAATCTCTGCATGGCCACTTGGTCCCAGCAAGAGACCATTAACTTACAGAGGGGGATAAAGAGAAACCTCATCTGGGGCTCAGACGTTGTAAATCTGTCGGGCTCTACCAACAGGCGGCAGGCACAGCTGGGACAGATCGCAGGCAGCACAGTGCGCATACAATACAATAGAATATATGATGTATATCATTGCAGTTCTTAAAACTTTTTATTTTTCCATAACGTATTAGGAGGACCACAGCCACATCAAGTGCACATGGAACAATGTATATTGATGGTCATATGTTTGGACAGAGGATCTGGGATGCTTCCAGCTCTGCATCAGTCCCATTTTGTGGCAGGTTTACCAGATACAATTATACAGACATTGGGGGTCATTCAGACCTGACCGCTGGGCTGTTAACTTTCAGATCCCAGCAATCAGGTAAACGCCACCCTGCTAGAGTAAAATGCCGCCATGCAAATGAATACACACGCTGTACAAATAGGTTTGTAGGGCAGTCCTGTGAAAATGTCTAAATCCATTTGTAAGATGCTCACCATCAAAGGATTTTTTTCACTGTCACCAGTCATCCCTGGCTCAGAATAACCAGAGACTTAGGGCCAGATGTATCAAGCTTCAAAAAGTAATAAAAGGGAGAGTGATAAACAGCCAGCCAATCAGCTCCTATCTGACATTTTTCAAACACTGTCTGGGACATGGCAGGTAGGAGCTGATTGGCTGGCTGTTTATCACTCTCCATTTTATCACTTTTGACGCTTAGTGCATCTGGCCCAAAGCCTGTAACATGGCAGGCTGATTGGCTGGCTGTTTATCACTTTTGAAGCTTGGCACATCTGGCCCGGAGTCTGACCAATCAGAATCTACTTCATTATTTAGCACCTATATAGAAGATAATAGATAGTATCTGATTGGTTGCCCATAGCAACATCCCATCTGAAATTACCTTGTGTATGTGGTGTTTTGCTTCAGCTGCAAATAAGCAACATTTTAAGAAAAATATCAATACGTTCCACTACTGGATGCAACACAGAGTGTCTCACACAAAATGGAGTATTGAGGCTGGAGAATGAGGACACATCTGTATCGGGGTCATATTTAGGGTGACCAACTCATCCCTTTAATCCGGGACACATATTAATTACACAGGTTCTGTGGCTGACTTTCACCTGGTTTTAAACTGCCACACCTCAATACTCCATTTCACCTGGTTTTAAACTGCCACAGAACCTGTGTAATTAATATGTGTCCCGGATTAAAGGGATGAGTTGGTCACCCTAGTCATATTTCCCATATTTCTTGTGGCTTTGTTTTATTATAATTGATGATCTGGTGGTGGAATGGCAGACATTACTAGGATGGCGTTGAAGTTCCAAGCATCTTCATACACCAGAGATGTAAAACCTTCTAGAAAATTTCAACAATACTTAGTCACGTGACTGCAACATGCAGAACCCTGGGTGGACAACATACTCCCAAGCTGGCCTTTCTACAGGCAAAGGGACAGATGCGCTAAGCTTCAAAAGTGATAAAATGGAGAGTGATAAACCACCAGCCAATCAGCTCCTACCTGCCATGTTACAGACTGTGTTTGAAAAATGTCAGGCAGGAGCTGATTGGTTGGTGGTTTATCACTCTCCATTTTATCACTTTTGAAGCTTAGTGCATCCGGCCCAAAGTCTATGTTTATATAGTCCCTGCTTGGCAGTTCTAATATCACACAGAAATATATGAGTTTGTGGTGGAGGCATCACCTCAGACATCTGCTTGTAGTCACTGACTAATGTGGCAAAAGGGACGTCTGGCGGACAGCAGAGGATTCAAGCACCCTGGACCCATAACCCAGCAGAAACAAACTAGTTTATTTAAATACTGTCCACTGAACGCCAGAGAACTATCCCTGGTCAGCTGGTCCATGAAATCAGAACTATGAATGTGTCTCACAGGACTGACAATGATCTCCGACTGTTTCATGTTGGTTCTCTGAGGAATAAATGTCGTTTATTTAGAATAAGCCCCCTAATGAATTCTTCATTGAGTCTTTGAGCAGGAACGATGGCTTGTTAGCCCATTATGCCACTAATTAACCCATTGTCAGGCTGCTCTGAGAGCACCGTGGGGCAAGCAGGCGACATGTTTGGGTTTCACACTGAGATTTGTCAATGGTCCCTCCGAGATCCTTTTGTATCAGTAACTGAGATTGATTGAGGAGGACGAGGGAGAGTCCCAGCGGACAACTCGCTGCCAGAGGAACTTTCCAAGACTTTTGTTTATCCTCTGGCTATAATTTGCCAAGGACAGAGCTTGGGCTGGATAATAAATATTCATACCTTCCGAGAAGATCATTGGACTCATTAAGCTAATGAAGAAAGCAGGGAAATACAATTATTGACCTGCAGAGCCCGCGATGCGCTTCCCCCCCGATGTAACACAACATCTAGAACAGTAATGTAGAGCAGGCAGAGAGACTCAATCATGTTCCTACACTCTGATATATTTATAGCACAAACAGTGAGGTATCATGTCAAGGCCTAGATATAGGAAAGTGGTTTATTATCCTCCCAGGACCCACATAGCTTCAGGTTATGCTGTGAGCCTCAGCAATCTTTCAGGTAGCTGCGCAGGACCACCAGAGCTCCACACAAATCTTCCCTTCCATGTCCGGTCAGATTCATCTAACAAACTGTTTTATTTGTTCTAGTAGAAGGGATTAATTCTGCATCCAGAGGGGAACGGTCGTGTTACCAGTCGCCCACAAGTGAGATGTCCTCTGAGGGGTTCTTCGGCATCCTGGAGAACTGCAGTACCTCATTTATGTTTATGATGTTGCTACTATGAAATGACCTACAGTACACATGTGCATTTATATCTCATTTATTACCCACTGAGAAACTTGGACAGAAGAACATTAACACATTCACGTCCCTTTTTCTACGAAGGGGGCAGTAGGTGAGATTAGATGTTCAGGCTTCCACTGAGAATGGTAAGTCCCTACTGGGAATGAGGTCACCTTGTTGGAGTAGGCCGTGTTATCTAACTATACATAATCTTTATTCCAGATGTTAGCCAATTATTATACACATTATAATTTACTATGTTACCCATAGCAACCAATACCGGAAAAGCCCGGAGAGGAGACTTTCAGTTGCACTCAGGGGGGTGGGGACGGAGCTTTGCATCCTCAGTCCCACCCCCATTGCAGGAAATACCTCTAATCGTGTGTACATGGAGGGGGTGGGGTTAAAATGACATAATTTGCATATTTTTAGCCCTGCCTCCTTCGCATACACCCACAAATGCAGGTATTTGACCGGCAAAGTAAGAACATGTGGGGAAGAATGTGGGGGATTCAGGGAAATGTTGGAGGCTTGCCCACCCTTTCTGGGGGCCGGGAGGATGGCCCGATTTTCGGGAGCCTCTCGGCCATTCCGTTATGGCATTCAGGAGCCTCTCGGCCATTCCGTTAGTATGCAATCATATGGACTGACAGCAACTATTGTGGGTTAGGATAGGCAAGCAGTTTTTACCAGAAGGGG
Source organism: Crinia signifera (assembly GCF_055691185.1). Classification (NCBI taxonomy): domain Eukaryota; kingdom Metazoa; phylum Chordata; class Amphibia; order Anura; family Myobatrachidae; genus Crinia; species Crinia signifera. The sequence goes on from NC_139224.1 coordinate 151,733,977, forward strand.
TTAATATCTGTCACCATCACAGAAAAGGCATCAGTTTGTATTATACTCAGTCCGGGTAAATATGGGTTAACAATAGCAGTTGGAAAGGACAATGTAAAAAGAACAATGAAATCTTCCCGCAGTTTCTCCATCACAATAATTCAAACCTTTCTCCTTCCACAATATTTCATGGTAAATCGCAGGCTCAATACGTTCCAGATTATTGCATCCATGTCTGGAACAGCCTTAATGGCTCCACTGGAGTGCGGCCCTCACCGGCAGAGCGCCCCTAAATCTCGCAGCCATAGAGTTGCACTGTTCTGTTCTGCACTTGATAACTGTCCCCTCCTCACATTGTTTTTATGACACTAATGTTCCTAGCCTCAATGACTGCTGGTTCCTTTCCATGTCTTCCAGTCCCTCTCCTCTGCCCAGTACAGATGTAGGCGCTACCGGGCACTTCTATTGGGAGTATGATGCTGCACACCCACTCCGAGCCTAGGGGTTCTATATACAAAGCCTTGAAGAGAGCTTAATTGGAGAGAGATAAAGTATCAGACCATCTGCTTCTATCAGGTTGCAGGCTGTATTTCCAAATAACAGAAACTGATTCGTGGGTGCTTTGTCTCTCTCCACTTTGTCTATCTCCAAGGCTTATTAAATAAACACCTAGAAGATGACCATAATGAGTTGTAAAATAAAAATAAAAACATAGTGGATTTGCTTCCATATCTGAAGATGCAACTTGGTGTACTCCACCCGCTGCGCTGTAACTAGGGTGGAGTTGATTGAGCCACCACACACATCGCTGCAGGGTGGGGGGGGAGGTGGGGGGTTGTTGACAGCAAATGTCAATTATCTGTTTTAAATACTTTCACCTGTAGCTTTACTCCCTTTTTTAGGCCTGGCATCTCCTGAATGCCCCAGTCTTCTTCCCCTACCGATTCCTACCTATACATCTATGAACTTAAACTGAGAGCTCTTTATTATTCAGTCACACTGTCCTTATTTACATTTCAAAATGCTAACATATCTAGGCTTCAAACCCATCACTTGTGACAATGTAGTCAGACACCCTATTCCAGGGATAAACAACTTCAGTCCTCAAGACCTACCAACATTTCACGTTTTCCAATCCACGTGCACAGGGACATTCACTACCCAATGACACATTTTAAAGCAGCTAATTACTTCACTTGTGATTCTGTGAGGAGACCTGGGAAACATTAACTGTTGGTAGCTCTCAAGTACTGGAGTGGGACACCCCTGCTCTATTCACTGAAGTATGCCCTAAGGCAGGCTTGTCCAAATTATGGCCCTCCAGATGTTGTGAAACTACAATTCCCATCATGCCTTGCTACAGTTTTGCTATTAGGGAATGCTAAAACTATAGCAAGGCATGCTGGGATGTGTAGTTTTACAACATCTGGAGGGCCACAGTTTGGACATTCCTGCCCTAAGGGAATTCTAACTATTATCAGCATTGCAGAATTAAAATGTGTTATTTAGTAAAGGGTATCAGTGGCGCTGGAACGTTTTTAGGTTGGGGGGGGGGGGCAAGATATAATCTCATTTTGGCGCCCCCTAAATTGCTATATGTTACCCCCTGATAGTTAATGAAATATGTTTTCATCAATAGTAATAGAGTAACAGAAAAACACTATAGTTTTATTAGTAACAAAATAACATTTGTCCAGCACATGTCCCCACATCCCTCATATGTCCAGCACATGCCCCCACATCCCTCATATGTCCAGCACATGCCCCCACATCCCTCATATGTCCAGCACATGTCCCTATAACCCTCATATGTCCAGCACATGCCCCCACATCCCTCATATGTCCAGCACATGTCCCTATAACCCTCATATGTCCAGCACATGTCCCCACATCCCTCATATGTCCAGCACATGTCCCTATAACCCTCATATGTCCAGCACATGTCCCCACATCCCTCATATGTCCAGCACATGCCCCCACATCCCTCATATGTCCAGCACATGCCCCCACATCCCTCATATGTCCAGCACATGTCCCTATAACCCTCATATGTCCAGCACATGCCCCCACATCCCTCATATGTCCAGCACATGCCCCCACATCCCTCATATGTCCAGCACATGTCCCTATAACCCTCATATGTCCAGCACATGCCCCCACATCCCTCATATGTCCAGCACATGTCCCTATAACCCTCATATGTCCAGCACATGCCCCCACATCCCTCATATGTCCAGCACATGTCCCTATAACCCTCATATGTCCAGCACATGCCCCCACATCCCTCATATGTCCAGCACATGTCCCTATAACCCTCATATGTTCAGCACATGTCCCTATAACCCTCATATGTCCAGCACATGTCCCTATAACCCTCATATGTCCAGCACATGCCCTCACATCCCTCATTTGTCCAGCACATGCCCCCACATCCCTCATATGCCCAGCACATGCCCCCACATCCCTCATATGTCCAGCACATGCCCCCACATCCCTCATATGCCCAGCATATGCCCCTACATCCCTCATATGTCCAGCACATGTCCCCACATCCCTCATATGTCCAGCACATGTCCCTATAACCCTCATTTGCCCAGAACATGTCCCCACACCACTCATATGCCCAGAACATCAATTGTTCACACACTCCCCATAACTTAATACATCCCCAATGTACATTAACTCAAATTGTGAGCAAGTTTAGAGATCTCCTCAACTTACTTTTTTTGTTTTGCTGCCTGGATCCCTCCCATACACAGCAGGGCAGACACGCTGGCCGCAGCAGGATGGGGTTGGAGCGCGCTGGGGACCTGGATGCTGGATGCCATGCCCATGCGACGCTCGTCGCTGAAGCAGCAGGGGGCGGGCGGCCGCGGCGTCGGACACTGTAAGTGTCAATCAAACACCGCTGGGCAGGGCGGCCGGCAGGGAGGGGACTGAGTCTGACAGGGAGGACGGATGGAGAGACCCAGCGCAGCGGCGCCAGCGCGCATAGCACTGCAGGATATGTGAGTGTAGAAAAGACCTCACACATACATCAAGACACAGACGGGCCCCGGCCGGGCTCTGGGGCCCTTCAGATCGCCGGGGCCCGTCACACATGTCCCCCTTGACCCCCCCTGTCGCCGGCCCTGACAGCGCCCCCAGACAACGGTACTTTAGCGCCTCAGTAATTTGGGGGGGGGCAAGCTGCCCCCTCGCCCCCCCCCCCACCCCCGTTCCGGCGCCCACGAAGGGCATTACTATATTCTTTTCTGAATAAAAAAAGAGCTTTCACCATAAGTACATGAATGAATTGTAAAGAGGAAATGTATCCAAATGCATTTCTTGCAGTGTTCTAATAATGTTTTTGTATAATATATTTAACTAGTTAAAAGCAGGGTTGCCTACCCTCCCGAAATGGCCATCAGGCTCACGAAAATCAGGTCCCCTCCCTGCCCCCTGGAAAGTTGGGCAACCCTCCCGAATACCAATGGCACCCCTGAATCTCGCTGGCTGCAGTGGTATATTACCATGATTCACAGATTTTCAGGGAGGGTGCAGGATTAAAGATGCAAATTCCCACCTCCGCCCCGCCTCCTCCTCAAAGACCCGCAAATTGTGGGATTTGCCATCTACATCAGCCCCCCCCCCCCCAAAGTGCTGCCGCCAGTCTCCTCTCTGGGCTTCTCCTGGAGAGGAGACTTTAAAAGTAGGCAACCCTAGTTAAAAGCCGGCCATCAAAATGACGGCTGCTGCAATTTTCACTTTGAGCTGTGACAGTATTTAGCTCACAGACTCTCCTCCCCACCCCCAGTCCCTGTCTGCTCCTCACATCTCTCTCTCTCTCTCTCTCCTTATCCAGCAAGTTTGTAACAGATCAGTGTCCCTGAAAAATTGCTTTCACTTTCTGTTAAAGAGCCATTTGGTCAAGTGGCCTCTAGGGGTCACTGGCGGTGCTGCACCTTATAGAGGTATGGAGTTATCCTTTTATATATTTAGATGTGGGAATTATGGCTTGGGATTTGTCAGGGATCAGTTGTCCCATGTCCCTCCCCCACAAGGGGTGTAGGTCAAAGGGTACACTGTAGGAAGTTCGACACACATTAGGTTGACCACTAAAGGTTGACAGGGCTTACGCCAAAACACAAAATAGGTCGACATGGCTACGGTCGACAGGGTTAGAAAGTTGACATAAGCATTAGGTCGACAATGGAAGGTCAACAGTCAAAAGGTCGATGTGAGTTTTTCAAAAAATGTTGTCCCGAAATTCGCAGCTTTGCGAGTCAACCAGAATAAGGTCCTACGTATTGCTACTTTTTTCAGACATGGACCCAAAGGATCCCTCTCCAGTTTACAATAACTGAACATGTACAGCTCGATGCGCAATCGCTTAGCCACGTCCAAACCTGTAAATAAAGAGAATGCATAAGTGTTCATATTTGGCAGGGTATATTTACTAAGGTGCAGGCTTTCAAATGTGGAGCTGTTGCCCATGGCAACCATTTTGAAAGCGGGACAGTTGGGAGTTATGACACTGCTTTTGACTGCAAACATAAAGATACTGTACTTCCTCTCAGTACTGTAATTACACAGATAATCCACTCTAGCTATCCAAATAGTTCAAGTTCATACGCCATATGTAAGAGGTCACAGGTAACCGATCTGCATAGGTACATAGGCAATCAGCTGTGTACTCCGATCTGTCTGGCAGCTTTCTGTCTGGATCTGGCACTAGAAGTATCTTTTATTTCCTAAAAATAACTCTATCACCAGCATTGGGATAACTGTGGCACATGTGAACTGGGGTTTCTTCAAAATGTGAAGTAGGGGCATTGCAGTCTCACACAATAAAGATCAAGATGGTCCTTGCATATGCTGAGTAGTAATCTCAGCTGACATCTTGGGATAGGGTATGAACCGTCATTGAAGAACAAAAAGATGAGAATTTGTGCAGTAGAGCACCCCGCCCCACCGATATGCCCACTTGCAGCGTATTGCAGCCATGTAAATATGTCTCGTGGGTCTTTAGACTCATCATGGAGATTTGGATAAGTTCAATGGCAGGCACAGCTTTTTGTCAGACTATGGCATCCTTTGCGAGCTGTTTTGTGTGTTCGGATGCAGCCGCTGTCAGTGACACGCCCACATCTGCCTAGCCACACCCCTGTTACCTCCCAGGAACACACACTGAGTTCTACACTCCCTGCATCTAGCTTCTATCTTTGTCTCCGTTCAGGTACAATCAGGACACATGTGCATTGTGACTAGATGCATGTGCAGTACTTAAATATTGGCGGAATAGTAGCAGAATTGGGTGTGGTTAGAGTCCAACTCAGTATCATGCCCCATACATTTTAATAACATCACTAAATATTACACTGATAATTGAATTGATAGTTTTCCAGAAAAGTTAGTTGACTTGGGTCCCCAACATACCTTAATCTTTCCTATTGTTTTTAGATTTTTTTTAAATCAATGGCCTTTACCATCTACTAGGAATGGAAAAGAGCAGGTGCCTATATAAATGGCCTACCCTGCGACAGCTGGGTCAGAACTGTCCTAATGATACTGTTATCTTGTTAGAAGTTATAGTAATGTATTTTAAATGTCTTGATAAACAGTGAGAGCGCACCTGAGGTCTTGGCTCACCATGACTCCTATCTACACGGCTCTCCGTTCTCCTTCATGTACCAACTGATTGATATTACTGCTGGTTCTGTAATTCCGCAGATGACATGAAGTATCATCACCTCTTTCTCCAAGTCCATGGTATATGTACGGCGTGTTTATCTTAACCTCCTCACTCCTGTTTCATATATTTTCTTTACACACTGGCAGAGTTCAACTTTCTTGACTCTAATTTCCTGACTGGAGCTATGACCTTACCTAGCATTTGCCAGTCCTGTATACATGAGACCAGGAATGATCAGTGGCCTGACTGCCTGGCATGTGCCATTTTTTGACAATGGCTCTCAGGTGCCAGTGGGAGAATAATGATGGTAGTGATGGTGATGACGATGATGGTCATTCTGGTGGTGGTAATGATACTGATTAAGGGGGGAGAGAATGACGATGGCAATGATGATGAAGATGATGACGCTGATGATGAAGACAATGGCAATGGTGATGATTTTGATGATAATGGTTATAAGGGAGGTGATAATAGTGATGATGGAGATGATGATGATAATTTTTAGTTATAATGATTATGGTGGTGATAATGATAGTGATGATGATGCTGGCGATGAAGATAGCGGTAGTAGTAGTGGAGATGATGATTATGAAGGAGGTGATGATGATGATGATGTTAGTGATGAGGGAGGTGATGAAAATGATGATGATGATGATGATAATGTTAGTTATAATGATTATGGTGGTGATACTAATGATTGCGATGATGATAATGTTAGTGATGTTATGGTGGTGATAATGTGGTGATGATGATGCTGGCGATGAAGATAGCGGTAGTAGTTGTGGAGATGATGATTATGAAGGAGGTGATGATGATGATGTTAGTGATGAGGAAGGTGATGAAAATGATGATGATGATGATGATGATAATGTTAGTTATAATGATTATGGTGGTGATACTAATGATTGCGATGATGATAATGTTAGTGATGTTTTGGCGGTGATAATGTGGTGATGATGATGCTGGCGATGAAGGTAGTGGTAGTAGTAGTGGAGATGATGATGATTATGAAGGAGGTGACGATGATGATGGTGGTGATGATGTTAGTGGTGACAATGATAATGGAAGTGATAATAATGACTGTGATTATACTGGTGATGAAGATGGTAGTAGAGATGATTATGATGATGAGGATGATGATGGAGGTAATGATGATGTTAGTGATGACAAGTAGTAGTTCGATGATTATGGAGGTGATACTAAGGATGATGATGATGATGATGATAATAATGTTAGTTATGATAATGATTATGGTGGTGATAATGATAGTGATGATGATGCTGGCGATGAAGATAGTGGTAGTAGTAGTGGAGATGATGATGGTTATGAAGGAGGTGATGATGATGATGTTAGTGATGATAATGATTATGGAGGTGATAATGATGATGGTGATGATACTGGTGATGAAGATGTTAGTAGTAGTGTAGATGATTATGATGATTATGAAGGAGGTGATAATAATGATGGTGAGGATAATGGTGATGATGATGATAACTGTGCCCCACTTGCCCCTAGCCACAGTGCAGAACACTAAGTACAGGGCATCTCTCATAATCCATAGAACATGACTGTAAGGATCAGAGATTGCAGAACACTTGGAGGCACCCGCTCTGATATCGCCCCTTAGTAAAACATTTCCTTCATAAATTTTCTTCTCAGGCCGCCCACTGGTGGATGGTTATTGATCCTATAATACTATTTGTAATCCTATTGTGCTACCTGGAACCAGTGATGGCGAGAAGTCTGTCTCCTGGCTTTTATGTGTTGGTAATTGTATGATACTTCTATAGGACCCTGCAGTTAGTGGCACCTTCTCTATGGCCCCATTCAGCAGCCACACAAAACAAATGAAATATTCCGCTTGGGGTATAAGCGGCTGTTTCATTCTCGGCTGATTGTGTGCAGAAAGCACAAAGGAGTCAGCGGATTAGGACGGCACCAGTCAATACTTGCAGCAATGTCTGCTTCTATGTAACTGCTTATTAATGACAGTAACAGGTAATTTACCTGCACACAATAGGTAATACATACCAGTACACCTCATGTCTGTAAAAGATCAGGTTTAAATCATGTTAACAAGCTGAGGAAAGAAGTAAGCTACCTACCAGATTCAATTTATTAAGGTTATAATGGTTAATGGTTATAATAGTTAGTAATAGTTAGATAATTTGATGTGGAATATGCAGGGTGCTGTGCGGACGGTTTGCCCATCTTGCTGTGTGAGCCCCTTTACTGATCTGTGGCTGATCCATTACAAGATGTATATTATCTCTGCTTCTGAATAAATATATGTAACCCCTGGGATGCAGCAGCTGGACTGAAAAACCCAGGGGCTACTAATGTCTTTGCCTCAATGAGAAGAGAAATACAGTAGATGTCTCTTACAAGTCCAGGTAGAAAAACTTCATTGCCCAGAAGGCTGCCCTGGAAGGGGGCTGGGCCTAATGTGTTTGGAGATAGGCAAAAGAGAATGCTGCAAACCAAGGATGGCCATCGGCCGTCATAGATGGTTGCAAACAACCATCGATGGCAGCCGACTATGCACCGTATGACCATTGATGGTTTCACCGTGGGGGAAAAAACCCTGAAAAAATGATTTAGTTGTGCTGTGCCATCAATGTAGGGAAACCACTTGGTTCCCGCATCGATGGAAAAAGTATTCTACATTGACCATAAACCATCATTGATTATGAATCAGTCGATGGCCATCCCTACTGCAGACTGTGGAGTTCCTCAAGAGAGGCTAAGCTGTGTGACTAGCCCAGAGAAGTTGACCCAAACAAAAAGGGGACTAGAAAGGTGGACTGAACAGAGAGAACTGACAGTCTATAGAGATTGCAGAACAACTAGAGCTGTGAATGGAGGCTGCTGGGAAAGTCGAAGTTTCATTGGAGGAGGTTTGTCTGAAACTCGGAGGACCAATATTCTGCAGGTGTTGGAACAGGAATCAAGATCTGGGCCAAAGTAAAGGAGGGTGTGGCCTAATTGTGCAGCCTTGACCACGCCCTCTATAAAAATGTTTGAAAAAATAGCTGTTGGGTCGGGAAGCAGTGCCACACACCACACAGGATGGCACAGTGGGTGCTGACAGATAAGCAGTGGACAGGGGCTTCTACTAGGCATCTCCAACAAGCCCCAGCATAGTACCCGGCACCCCTGACCACAAGCAGTCTTGGGATTGGCATGGGCAATTATCGCTGATATTCAAATAGGGATTGGACTGTATCTTGCCACAAGGACAAGAGTCAGGGATAAATAGGCACCAAGTGTTGCTAATAACCAGTTGAACTAATACCCTGTTGTGCTCCCCCATGTATTTCCAGAAGAGAAAGCTGTTTGGGCGGACCGTGAAGACCAAGTCCAGAGGCCAGAAGCACCTACATCCATCTACATACACATACCCTTCCTCTGCATATCAGAGAATGGGGTGTTCTATATAAAGTATCTGGCTTGTTATAGCATAAGGATGCCTGCTGCATGTAGCACCTGTTACAGGGTTAATATACGTACACTCCAGTCCCTCCATCCGCCTTAAAGCTTTACAGGGTTGTAAAGTGGAATCTTCAAATTTGCCCGTTGGCTTTCTCTGTTTATGTCCTGTGTGAGTGGTTATAAATACTTGGCACTGGTGAGATAATATCCATAAATTCGTACCTGGAAGCACAATTGGTGATGGTATTTCGTACACACCGTCCGCGTAGCGTCCCCAGAACCCATAGTCCCCACTGTGCATCCTGCTGTTGTTATTGGCCGAGCGGCAGTGTCCCACCGGTCCCTCTATCTGGGAACAGTCATTTATTTCCCGACATGATGTGAGCTTTATAATATCATTTTATTAACGCAACGTATCCAACCAGTGTCTCAGGAAGAACTTTTCCATTTCTTAGAACTTATGTGCACAGACCTAAAAATAATAATAATTCCATTTGCTAATGTTTTGAAACTCAGGGTCTGATTCAGACCTATTCGCTGCCTGGCCGAACACCTGAGCCCTCCCACCGCGCAAATCCCCTTGGTAGCATGTGAGGGGGTGTATACGGTAAGACACCGTCACTCTGCGCATATGCAGAGAGACTCCCAAGTCTTAGACCCGGAAGTCCAGGGACGGGGTCGCATCGCAAAGACAACTCTTATCGTAGGAGCTGTCTTTGAAGTGTTACTAATGGCACATTATGATAGAGCATCCAACCCAATGATAAAGCATCCAACCCAATGTTCCACATTTTTTATTCAGTTATGTTATATGACATCACAGCAATCTTTTAACATTTACATTTGGACTATTGCAGTTGAAGATTATTTGGATTATTAAAGTTGAAGAAAACTGATGTTCACGTTTGTAAAGAAAATTAGCTTTTAATTTTGTGTCTCCAATTCTCCTTTCCCCACACAATTCGAGAGGACTCTACTGTAGGAACCTTAAAAATCAGACAAAAGACTTACAGTACCTGTTTTCTTCAGAATTTCAGTAATAACTCTCTAGATATCAGTAAAATAAATAAAATGTAAAAAATCTAAATGTTTAGCTCTCTTTTCTCTAGAGATGAGGAATCTCTGGGTGCTGTTGTTGAACTACACATCCCAGCATGCCCTGCAAGAGTTTTAGCATGGCCAAATAGCAAAACTGAAGCAGGGCATGCTGGGATGTGTAGTTCAACAACAGCTGGAGGGCCGAAGGTTCCCCATCCCTGCTCTAGTCTGTCAACATGGGATCCAGATAGAAGGTCAATATGCACAAAGTTTACACATGGAAAGTTTTTCATTTTTTAAATATTTTTTTTAATAATGTTAATTAAGATTATTGCTATTATATTAGTATTATCATTATTATTATTATTATAGTCATCATCATTAACCAGCTCATTAACAGCATGGAGGAGAAGCAGCCAGTGCACATTGATCAGGTGTGCGATGTGGTAGCACTGGACATGTATATAAGTGTACAGAAGTCTAAGCTACTAATAGTTACAGTCCCCTAGAGTCTGTTAGCGCCATCTTTGAAGGCTAGAGACATGTGACAGATGTTGGAGCTTGCTGATTGGCTTCTACTGTATATTCCATGCACCGAATGGCCTGATTCTTCACCATGCATTTTTTCTCTGTATTCTCTAGTCACAAAATAATTATCTGAAGCTGAATTATGTTAAGCGGGCTAGGCAAATGTTCCTATAGTTAATGGTGAGACCCGAGGGGGCCACAGCGGGTAAATGGCCATGGTATGACTCTTTACACTGGATCATTTGGATCATTTCTTTGGCGTCTTAGATGCCGCTCTACCTTTGTTTGTGGTAATACACTTCCATATATTGTTGTGCTGGGAATAATCACTTTGCTGGTCTACTGTTTTGAAGATCAAATAGAGTTTAGGCCCAGCGCTGGGAGACAGAGCAGTTAATACAATAACAGAAAGCTTAAGGAGAGCTGCTAAATCCTGTATATGTTTCTTATTGCGTGTACTCCGAAACCTTGAATTGAGAGGAAAGTTTGCATCTATTTTACCCCGTCTATTTTAAAGGCTGTCAGAGTTGGTTAGTCTCTCTCAAAATTAGTCCTTTGGATCATCTTCTTACTAAAAACAAAATCGGAGCTTTTTCTCCAAGCAATAGCGGATTAGGGCGAGGAGCTTTGTTTAGCTAAAGCGAAGGATTAGAAAAGATTTGCCCTCATAAAGTTGTGGTTTGATGGCGCTTTTATCCCTGGATGTTGCTAAAGCTGTGTTGCCGCAGGATTAGGGACATACAAAGAGTCCCCTTGTGCTGTCTCACAGGCAGGAGAGGAGGAGAGGCCGGGCGGCAGAGGCCGGGTTCCCTGGTCACAAATACAAAGTTTAATTCCAGTGACACAAACTTCAGTGGACACCTCCTGAATGCCAGATTTCCAAGACAACTAGTAGGGATGGCCAACTGTATCCCCGACACGGCGCGCACATGGGCCGGTAGCTGCCCTCATCGGCACACACTCAGATGGGATCTGCTGAAGTGGAAAGGAGAAAAACAGATTATAGCTGGATGACGTGAGGACACACACCCCCAACGTTACTTGTGGGGCTGGGAAAGGCCACATGTGCAACATCCTCACACAGCCGTTGTAATTCATGGTTTGCATCATCATGTACACGCAGTTATAGGCATAAATTCATCCCACTCGCCCGGAGGCAAGGTGGAGTTTGATCCCCCACTGTCAAATAAAAATGGGAAAACAAATATGTGTACAGTGTGTGTGTGTGTGTGTGTGTTAGAATTCACCGGTGCATCACATCAGAGTACAGCAGCAGTGGTAAGTGCACCATTGCTTTCTGCATGCAGTGTCAGTGGTACAGGTGTTGCAGTACATGAAGTTGCCCCTTCAGGGTTTGGAGCCTGGAGTCAAGTGCCTCCATTGCCTCTGGGAGTTACACCTATGTGCTCAGTGCCGGAGATCCAGGATCCACTTACAGTATAATAAAATTATATGGAGCCAAAGTTGGAGAAAAATGCAGAGATTATAAACAGCTCAATGCATAGTAATAAAATAATAAAGCAGTAGCAGGGGCGTAGTAAGGGCGGAGCCGGTGGAGCACGAGGACTTTCTAGAAGATATTAGATGGATTCTGATTGGGTGCCAATAGCAACATCCAATGTGAAATAGAAATCCCATCTTAAAGTAATTTTCCTCCACAGCGTGATAGTATTCACCTTGGCTGAAGCTACCTGTCTGAAAGAATAAATTTTAAGTTTGTTTCACTTATAAAGAACTTTCCTAATACTGTCCAAAATAACCAACAACCCTTAAACTGGGAAAATTGTGGGGCCTCCCAGTATGCCAGATCATGTACAACCGATCCTGAAGATCTACTAACAGGTCATGTTTTCCATACCACTTCGCTGGTTCGCAGGTGCAGTCATTGCTGACTGTCACATTTTTAAACATTTGCTGCATTTATTTTTAACCAACAGATTCTATAGATCCACAGGTGGCCTAGAAATCATGGACTGTTGGTAGATATCAAGGACTAGTTTGGCCACCCCTGATCTACAAGATCTGCCTTCCCTCATTTTTCTTGTCTAGTGCCTCCCTGTTGCTGCTCACTCTGCTTTCATACCCTCAACATCTGAAGGACAGAGACCGGAACTCGGGAAGGAGGTGTGGTCACGGGTAATGTTGGCATGGCCACATCCCCTTTTTGTAGGCATTTTTTTCCAAGATGCCTCTTGGCACCCCCCACCCTCCACATTCCCCAAACGCACTGCTTACAGGAGGATGTCTGGGAGGAGGAGAGTGCTTCATCTAGCCAGCTCTTTTTTTTTTTTAAAGTCTAAGAAGTTCCTCAGAGGAGCTGTGACTGCAGTTCATGATTCATTGAGACAGGTTCCCACTACCCGGCCCCTTTGTTAAGGTCGCAGATGGATGACACGGCATGCCCCCACAGTCAACGTCATGGAGTGGGAGCAACAGTGCACACTGTTAAAGCTCCGCTCCTCCTTTCTTTGGGCGCCGGACGGGGTCCCGATAGTCGGGATTCCGACAGGCATTCACCCGATGTCGGGATCCCGACTGTCAAAACACCGACAGCCGGGTTCCCGACGGCCACCTGCTATTTTCCCTTGTGGGGGTGCATGACCCCCATAGAGGGAGAATAGAATAGGTGGCTCGCGTAGCGAGCCATGGTGCCCGTAGCGTGGCGAGCGCAGCGAGCCCGCATGGGGCTTAGTTGCACTCACCATGCTGTCTGGGTCCGGCCAGTCAGGATCCCGACCTCGGGATAATGACTGTCGGGATCCCGACTGTCGGACCCCTATACCACAACCCTTTCTTTGACCCCAAGACAATGTAAAAGGGTTGAGTCCATTGCCTCTGGCAGTTCTGGCACAGGCAGTGGCGTAACTAGTGTAAGGCAGCTCCCGCTTGGGGATCAAACGGCAGCGGGGTCTGTGTGGGCACAGGGCACCGTCACCCGCCCGGCGCACTGACATGCTACCGCCTGCCGCTGCCTGCTGGCTGATTACCGGAGGCAAGTCAGCCATGGCGCGGGCTCTGCACGGTCATGACAGACTGACACAGAGACAAATCCCCACACCTGATTCACTTGCCTGTACACAGAGCCCGCTATTGGCTACTGTGTACAGGATGGGCTGGAGGATGGGCGGATGGTCGGGGGTGGCCGCTACCCGGCCCCTTTGTTAAGGTCGCAGATGGATGACACGGCATGCCCCCACAGTCAACGTCATGGAGTGGGAGCAACAGTGCACACTGTTTAAGCTCCGCTCCTCCTTTATTTGGGTGCCGGATGGGGTCCAGACAGGCATTCACCCGACGTTGAGATCCCGACTGTCAAAACACCAACAGCTGGGTTCCCGACGGCCACCTGCTATTTTCCCTCATGGGGGTCCACGACCCCCATGGAGGGAGAATAGAATAGGTAGCTCATGTAGCGAGCCACCGTGCCCACAGCATGGCGAGCGCAGCATGCCCGCAAGGGACTTAGTTGTTGCCGTCTGGGTCTGGCCAGTCAGGATCCTGACGTCGGGATAATGGCTGTCAGGATCCCGACTGTCGGACCCCTATACCATACCCCTTTCTTTGACCCCAAGACAATGTAAAAGTGTTGAGTCCATTGCCTCTGGCAGTTCCGCCACTGGCACAGGCAGTGGCATAACTAGTGTAAGGCAGCTCCCGCTGCTTGGGGGATAACACGGCAGCGGGGTCTGTGTGGGCACAGGGCACCGGCACCCGCCCGGCGCACTGACATGCTATCGCCTGCCGCTGGCCGCCTGCCACTGCCCGAGCTCTACACGGCCATGACAGAATGATACAGAGACAAATCCCCACACCTGATTCACTTGCCTATACACAGAGCCCGCTATTGGCTACTGTGTACAGGATGGCGGATGGGCAGGGGTGGCCTGGGACGGACGCGTCAGACTTTGAGCCAGGGGATTGGCGGCGGCATATTTGAGGGGTTAGGTAGGGTTGTGGGGAGATCTATTTTATGAGGGGGGTGGTAATTTACAGCGGGGAGGCGCGCATTTTATAGTTAAGCCACTGGGGGCAGGTAATAACCAGTACAATAGTTACATCAGTTTTTAGCCAGTACAGACCTTTAAAAAACGGTACTGTACCGACTAAATTGGTACAGTTGGAGGGTATGTGCTCTTTCCCTATGTTATATTGTCGGTACTGCTTTCCTAGCACAGCGCCCGTCTCATTGATTGTATGCCTTAAGTTTAAGGTACTTAAGGCATATAATCATGGACACGATTTTTTAATCTCATGGATCTTATGCATCCATAAGATGCATGAGATCCATGAGATAAAAAATCGTGAGCCCCCAATAACCATTGTTAACGCCACCAGCACTATCAACGCCAACCCGAAGCGTGGCGAGCGCAGGCGGTACGCGTCCTCCGACCTTTTCATACCCCCACTATCCACGTCGGCGTGGAGTTGATTTTATATAGCGTGGCAAGCGCAGTGAGCCTCCGAGCCCGAAGCGTGGCGAGTGCACGCGGACTACTTTACATGTATTCCGCGTCCCCTCGCGGGGCACGCTGCGCTCGCCACGCTTCGGGCTCGGTGGCTCGCTGCGCTCGCCACACTATATTTCACCCATGAGGGGGGTTAGCAATTAAAATTGGGGCTTTGGGGCCTTTTTACATTGATTCCAATGTAAAAATTGCGTCGATTGCATCATCTCATGCATCTTATGCCGCACAAACACATAAGATGCATGAGATGCTTGAGATATCAGCCCCACACATACAATCTAGATCATGGGCGCCGTGCTAGGAAAGCAGTACCATATTTTCTTCTTCCCGTGACTCCCTGCCAATGTGTCCCATCCCAGTTACTCTACCAATCTCCCCCAGCACCTTACATTTTGGTTATTTTGGAAAAAATGGGGGGTAAATGGGCCTAATTTGGCTTGGATCGCTAAGTAGAGAAATTACAAATTGAGCAATCAAACGCCTGCGCATGACCACCGTATGCATCGTGCATACGTGAGGGCGATTAGCAAAAGAAAATGCATAAGGCTCATAAATGCAATGTGGGAGTGGCTGGACTTTGACTGACAGGAAGCTAGGGAGTGGAAACCTACTGTTCTCTGAGTTAAAATAAAAATGCAGTTGCGTCCAGGCGTTATTGAGGAGGATCTGTGTCGTCCACATTGACCACTTCCACCCTGTCTCAGTCTGGGTGATCTAGAACATGTGACCTGCTGGGTGGTTTGGAAACTGTGACAGTTATTTGCTCACTAAATAGAGATTTTTTTGATTCCTAATAAGGTGATTAGGGGATAATATATTCCGGCCAACAAACCTTTGTCCGTTTGAAACAGGACATATCAGCTAGATCAGTATTACGTATTGGGTCCTTGCTGTAATCCTTGCTGTAAGGATATACAGATGGTGCGCAAGTCTTCTTGCTGGCGATGAAATCTCTAACCACCAGCCCCCGCTCGCGCGTCCCCTTCTGACAGAGCTCTCTGCCACCTCTCTGCTCCCCAGTTGCTGCCTGCACCCCCCCCCCCCCTAACCCTGCCCATCTCCCTGAAGCAGAGACGTGCAGGGTTTCCGCTTCGCACTGCCGAGTGACTGAAACGCACAATAGAGGAACAATCCGTGACTTTTCTTTACCACGTATAGTAGCTCTTACTGACTGCTTTGGGCTCATCTACATTTGGATATAAGTCATTTTAAAAGATTCCTCTCAGATGCAGCAGTACACACCCACGCTTCTAGGTGCCACGCTCACAATCTCTTTTCACAATCTCTCCATATATGGATATAGACACACCCTTTGGCGTGAAGCATGACACCCCCTCAAAGGGGCGCTGTGTAAAATTCTGTTACCAACTATAATCTAATATAAAAGGCAAGTATCATCTGTATGGCTCGAGGGTATTTAAGAGACTTATACAATACAACAAGAGGTATACACTGTTGCGCTGTCTCAATCATTGATAATTTTCTGTCTTCTTCTCACGATATGGAGTTTTCCACAGGCTAAAGGACATCCGTGTTTTCAAAATAAGACAAGGTGTATTGTGTTTGGAGTCAGCATTGGATGATCTCACAGGACTTGCTCCCTTTGTTATTTGGACTTCATTGGATTATCTCACAGGACCTTACTACCTTCAGATCATCGCAAACCAGCTTCTCAAATGTTTCGACATTGGTGACCTCTTCATATCCGTTTTGGTGTTTGCACTTTGGAGAGGAAAAGATACCGCTGAGTGAACATAGGACACAGCAACAAGGTGAGCGCCATTCATTGGGGAACCAAGGTCCAGAGGGGGCCACAAAGAAACCTTTCCGTGCAAATAGGGCTTGGCAGACAGGTCAGTTACCATTTTTGGTACCATCTCATAAAAATCTGGTTTGGAAGCATACCACTGACCTGTTCTCACTTGTCTTATTTTGAAAACACGGATGTCCTTCAGCCTGTGGAAAACTCCATAGCGTGAGAAGAGGACAGAAAATTATCAACGATTGAGACAGCGCAACAGTGGACACCTCTTGTTGTATTGTATGGTTCTTTGAGGGTTGGTAACCCTAGGTGCACACGGTGCAACAGTCTCAGGGCGTGGTCATCTTGACTATATTGTTTTTTGTATTTAAGAGACTTACAATAGGGGGGTGCTGTGGGTACAGCTGTCCAGGGCCTCAGTCTCTGGAAGGACCCGGGCAGCTCAGTTTGCCCACCCAAACCCCCTCACCATCGACTGCCTTCGCTGTGCTAAAAAAGACGGTCCCGGAGCGCAGGCTTATGCAGTCGAGGACGCCTACGTCTAATTAAAATCCTGCACCGGCTTTTGAGCCGATCAGAGCTTGCATACCGACAGCCAATCAGAGCGGCCGCTGGTACACAAGCTCTGATTGACTCACCAGCCGGTGCTGCATTTTAATTGCCCGTCGGCATCCTGAGTTAAAGAAGCCTGCGGGTAACTATCAAAGGTACATCAGAGGCCGCTGGTGCCTGTCCCCCAGCCCACCAAACACACTCTCCTCCTGTCTGCCGGAGACGCAGCAGCAGCGCTGCCTCTACGTCTCAGAGACGCCCCCCTTGCACCCATCTCCCCTCCCCAGCTCCGCAGCCAGATGGAGCATGCTCCCAACCCGGACCCCACTGCAGAATGAAAGCAGCTGTAGACCGTCCGCAGACCAGCTCCTCGTCCCGGGGCACCCGCAGGGCAGAGCAGCAGGTACTGTTCCTGTTTGGGGGGGTTCAAACCTCTGGTCCCTGTGTGTGTTAGTGTGCCCCTATACCCTATACAGTGTGTATGTATGTGTCAGTGTGACCTATACCTTGTACAGTGTGTGTGTATATGTCAGTGTGCCCCTATACTATACCTCCCAACTGCGCTCTGCCCAAGGCCACAAGTTTCCCACGGAGGGGGCAGTTTGGAATCCCCCCAGCCTGAAGGGAATAGACGCTATGCACACAGCATCTATTTAGTGCTGTAGAAGGGCTCAAAATGGGGGCATGGACTGAGGACGCATCATCCAGTGAGACCACGCCCGCTTTTATAGACCACACCCCCTTTCCCGGTGCATGCGGCTCAGCTGCGCGAGTGTCCCGTTTCCAGAACCACAGATGTTGGGAGGTATGCTATACCCTGTACAGTGTGTGTGTATGCTAGTGGGCCCCTATACCCTATACTGTGTGTGTGTGTGTGTGTGTGTGTGTGTGTGCTTGTGTGTCAGTGTGCCCCTAGATCCTGTACAGTATATGTGTGTGTATGCTAGTGGGCCCCTATACCCTATACAGTGTGTGTGTGTGTGTGTGTGCTTGTGTGTCAGTGTGCCCCTAGATCCTGTACAGTATATGTGTGTGTATGTCAGTGTGCCCCTAGACCAGGCATGTCTTGTGGCATAAGTGGACGTTGGGAAGCACTACCCCTTTGAAAGACAGTGTGTGTGTCCTGCCTGGGTGGGGGGACAATTGGGAACTACTCCAGGGGAGTGTCCACACCGTTCCAGATAAGGGGTGGTGAGAATGTCCCAATGCAGGTTATACTTTATTTAGATGGGGAATTCCAGTCGCTGCCATAGTTTCCAGTTGGGGCGTTTAAGACTCCGCCATTTTATAGTCGTGACTAGAGCTGGACATTATGTAAGACCTTATTGCCAGTCCTTTATGAAGAAGGGTCATTCCACTTAATAAATAACTATGACCTTTAGCGTTCTGGTGTCCGAGTCATTATTTTGTCAGTGTGTTTTATTTTTAGTGATAAGCAGTAAAGTTCCATTGAAGCACAAACACAATAAAAATATAGAGAAGCCTTATTTGATTTTGTTACTATTTGAATGCCAAACCTTTATGATAGAGTATCTGATACCCCTTTCACAAATGGAACCCGGGTAATTGCCATGTTGGTGACGTATCAACACGGGACGAGGTGCGGTGTGAAAGCACCAATGCTTATAACCCGGGTGGACCAACCCAGCAATTCGGCCTGGGTTATAAGAAGGGTTAAACCCGGGTCACCCTCTGCATCATAGGCAACCCAGGTTTAATGTGAAAGCGCGGCACCCAGGTCGGTGCCGGGTCAGACCCGGGATCGATGTGAAAGGGGTATATGGAATAATGGTTTTATACGTTCAGTTGTTGTTCTGCATTGTTACATAATTGTGTCTGAGAAAAAAAATAAACGTGGAAAGAGTTAATAAATAATGTTTTACCTTTGGTGGAAAATAAATGTAGGACATTGCTGTAGTGTTGCAGGCTCATTGACACACGATGAATGGTTTAGCATAGTCCATAACTCTTAATCATAGCTTTGCTGGCTTAGCTGCAGTCAGAAACAAAATGAAAAGCCTGCTGTTCAGAAAACTATTGATTCTGCCCCTGGCCGGTAATAAAGAGCAAGTCACCTGTAGGTAAAATACTTGTAAGATACATTTATACCATAATAGCTTAGATAAGGAGTTCTGCAATGTACATCATCTGCAGTTCTTAGACTTGGGACACGACCGCTCGGTCAACCTATAATCAGTCGACATACCTATAAAAGGTCGACATGGACTATAGGTCAACAGGGACTTTAGGTTAACATGCCAAAGGTCAACATTGTTTTTAAAATGATTTTTTTTAAAAGGCAGTTTTTCATAACCTACCATCCACTGAGGCACAGCTAGCTACGGCGAGCTAAGCGAGCCATACGAGGTGGCGCTGTACACTTATACAGTGTCCATGTCGACGTAAGTCAACATAGACACCCAAAAACTAATTTATGTCAACTTTTTCATGTCGACTTTTTGCATGTCGACCTAAAGTCTATGTCGACCTATCGTCCCTGTCGATCTAAGCCATGTTGACCTTTTAGAGTTGTTGACCTATGGTCTTGGCCTGTCGACCTAAGGGTGTCGCCTCCAATGTATGTCGACATACATTGGGTTGACTCAATGACCCATACCTCTCAAACTCACATTGTTTCAGTTCTGGATCATATCTTTAATGGTTTCTTGCACAAACACTTGCCGATGTCACCAGCATAATTATCTTCAGCTGAAGCTGTATTTGGATCCTGCTTGGGACATTAGGTGTGTGATATATTGCTGCCCCAGGAGACCTCTGCAGCAGCTGTGACTGCACAGACAGATATAGCCGAGTGCAGAGATCAGGTCCGGCACCAGGCCGACTCGTATCCTGTGTGACAATATTTGGAGCTGAGCCATGGCAATACCAACGTATAGCATGACATGGATTTAAATGCAAGTTGTATTTAGAGTTCTGTATTCCAGGTACATTGGCGATGTCAATCCCCAAGGATAAACGACATTACATGTATGTTTATATGTGTTTTTATATTACTTGCATTTTGATGCTGTAACATAAATACAGCACTTTGGTATTAATAAATATAAGCACTGTGCATTCACAGTGTGAGATATCATTGTGAAAACAAAAAAAAGTTGTATTTATTTTTTTGTACATCTTTGAATGTGCTCAATAAAGCTCAGTAGGTGATGTGCCCAACTGTGTTAATAAATATAAGCACTGTGAATTTGCAATGTAAATTTGACATTTGGCACCACTGCGTTAATATGAGTCGATATTTATTATTGATCACAATCAGCCGATTGAGAGCAGGAGCAGAAACCAAGTACTAGTGCTGTAGCTGCTGCCAGTCATGAAAGAACTACAACATCAACTACAGTTGGTCTAGGGGGCAGAAAGTTTAGAAAGGGCACCTGAAATCAAATTCTTTCACATTGTTAAAAAAGAGGTAAAGGTGTCACATTAAAAATCTTTGCCCAAAAAGAACCGTAAGGCTTAAGAACAAACTCTGCATTTACAAACTCTGGAGGAGAGTTTAGGGGTGTCCACATTATATATATATCTGTGATTCTGACATTTATATTCATATTCCACTGCTGCTGCACCATCTACAAATGTGGACATGAGCTGGTGATGATGACAGAAATAGAAATTATTAATTAATGATACTATTGTGGAAGTGGAACAGAATGAGGGGGATATTTACTTTCTGATGCTACAGATGATGTTGATGATGTTGGTTGTGTAAGTCAGCCACCAGTGGCAGCAGTTCTTGCCTGTGACAAAAGTTATTTAGATGCCTTGACCAAAAATGCCACGTCTGGGGTTCGGGATTAGTTTTACCCAAATGCTGACAATGTTTGTGAAGGTATCTGCTCCATTTGTAAGGCCAAAGTAAGTAGAGATAGGGACGTTAACTATCAAACACCTCCTCTATGTTACACTATTTGCAGCAAGTTCATGACATTTATTTTACTAAAGGATAATAATTTGTAAAAGATTACCAAGCAGTCCGGTATCAGCTACCAGCAGTTTGGACCAGCCCATGCAATCTCCACTGCCAACATTATCATAATTCAAAGTCCTCATTAGAGATCGGAGGTTGTCTTTTCAAAAATTAGTTTGCGCTTCAGCCACAAAAATGTCATAAATATTAGTTAACCTAAACCTGTCCTTTTACATTTCCAATATAATGGGTGATCCAACATTACCAAGGACAATTCAATCATATGCCTCTTTTTTTCTGCCACTGCTGTGAGTTTCATAGTTGTGCTAGAAACTAACCATGTATTTGTGCTGCTGCTCTGTCGCTTACTAACCAGCCAGTTAGCTGCAGCATTTGGCCAATCATAATCTAAACAATATTATGAGCTGTGAGCTTGTCAAAAATAATGTAGACAGAAAGGAAGAATCACAGGTGCGGCCAAAGCTGCTGTACTGGGAGTGTGTAAGTCTCCCGATAAAAATAATAATTTAAAAAAGAGAGAGGCTGTACAGCGCTGGGGTTTATGCTGAAAAATGCACACTACCACTGTTAGAAATATTTATAACATTTATTAAAAATAAATCACAATATATATGAGAATTTTCACAATCATAAAAATAAAATATTGTTAAAAACAATTTATAAAGTTGAAAAAGTTGATATTATAATGGATGTTATATTTTAGCTCCACAAGTCATATAATCAGCACAAAATAGTTACCAACTGGAGGTAGGGTGACAGTATAGGTCTCCTTTATGGAAGAGCTGCATAAACTCCGATACGATCCTGGATGTGACCCCGTGGGTCTGGGTATTCAAGAGATGGTAAGTATAGGCAGTCTGTTGGTTGTATTGTGCCTTATATACCGCTGTTGGGATTGCAATTGGAGACAATATGATGGTATGATTCTCCTTATGGGGTAAACTGCACAGATTGAATTCAAGTCCCGGATGATTGCCCAGTGTCCAGGTGGTTCAGAGCATGGAGGTTGTGGGCAGTCCTTTTGAGAGGAGTCCTTTTGAGAGGAGAGACCTGACACAACACTACTGGAGCTGCTGAGTTGTTGTTTCCTGGAGATATAACCGGTCCGGGGTATAGTGCGGAAAGGGTGCAGGGGGTCTTGTGTTGAGGTGCAAGATGGAGTCTTGTGGATAAAGTGCCAGTGCTCAACGCGTTTCAACGTGTTCACGCGTCTTCATCAGGAGCTAGAGTGTGGAGTATAACCATGGGGCCTCTATATATACCCTGAATTAATTATGGCAATGATTACAGGTGTGGAGGCTCAGAGAACTTTTACATTCAATGCACATTCAAATATAACAAAAATTGCTCTAACACAATACAGGTGGTAGGTATGCACAGGAGGACTGCAAGGAAATTTGTTTTTATATATCATACTTTATATCATACTTGCTCGCACAATACACAGTGCAGCCGACACCACCGCTGGTAAGTAATTGGGGGGCGGGATGCCGGCGTGCGCGAGGGGGGGGGGGGGGGCTGAAGGTACTAGTGGCATCCCTTCACTGCGGAATATGTATGCGCTATATAAGAAACTGTTAATAAATAAATAAAAGTGGATGTGATCCACCAATACTGAATGACAGGAAGGTAAAGAAGATCAAACAAGATCCCAGTGAAAGCGTGCCAGGCTATGGTCTTACCATTCTGCCCGGTCACCAGATGCAGGGAGAAGCTCCAGCCTTTTCTTTTCCAGCACCGCTGATGTCAGGGGCTGATGTCACTGTATTCCTAATGTAGGGCCAGATGTATCAAGCATAAAAAAGTGATAAAATGGAGAGTGATAAACAGCCAGCCAGCCAGCCAGGTGCTTAGACTCCGGATTTGTGGCCTCATTCAGGGATCTGTAGGCCAGAAATACTGTAGCTGTGACCAGCCTGAAAGAATGCACTCCTTATGTGAATGGGCCCCAGTGCACAATGACATTGTTTCCCTTATAAATTTGAGAATATTGTTTTTTTTTCCTTCCCTAATGTTATTATTCATTTTAATACGATTAGACTCCTAGGTTCCAATTACTTAGTCCATTAATTATCATTGTTCAACAATCCCAAGACTCGTTCCCAGACACTGTAGTAGCAGTATTCTTCAGTTTAATAATATGCTTTACAAATGAAAGACGTGGAAGCATTATTCCATAAACCATTAAGGCAAGAAAGAACTTAATTAGTACAATATTCCCTGAACTATCATACGATTACTTCTCATCCAGCCAAAATACAGCCAAAGGGAGCACGCCCCCCCCCCCCCCCCTTCCCTCCCCTGGGGGATATTATCCCCACACTGCACAAAGCCCTTGCGGTTCTTCTCAACCCATCCTAGGTTAAGAGGCCAGGGGTAATTAACCTGATCGGGACCTGGGAGTAGTATCTCTGCCGCCTGAATGGTCCAATAGAAGGAATTTCCAATTATTCTTTCATCATAAAAGAATCCTCAGGAAAAGTAGCGTTTTTTACATATGGGATCCCCAGGTAAAATCCGCCACTGTGTGATGCCAGATGCAGTCTATGAGACTGCACTGGCTTCACTGTGACTGGCAGTGACTTCCTATTGGAAGTCCGACCTACCAGTCACCCAAGGCAGTCCCATTAGGAGGTGTTCCCTCCCTCCTGAATGCCTCTCAATGTGCAGCTGCGGGGCAGCCCCTAAAAACAGATTGTGCACATATGCAGTACCGCGGACCATACCGTGCATGTGCCGGACCCGGGACCATCGATATGATTCTACGGGTGTGCTCCCAAAGCTGCCCTGTACCAAAGAGGCTACTGTGCATGCGATGGTCCCGCGCCAGTGATTGGGACAAGCTGGCGACAGCGGTTGGGACCAGCAGCGGCAGCACCGGAGGGGGGGTGGCATTGTGGCAGCCCCTCTCCTCTGCCGAGGTAAGAGCTGCCACTGCTCAGGAACCTTGTTCATCACTTTATTAAATGTCGAAAAAAGATTATTTCAAAATTCTGCATTATTCCTATTAGCTGCAGCCCATAGAAGCTGGCTAGGGCGGTGCAATAAAGCAGGGAGTGGCTTCCTACAGGAAGCCAACTCTCTGTCTATTGCAGCCCGGTCTGGCAGTACCGGAGGGAGGAGACACCTCCCATTGGTGAATGTTATGTGGGTGACTGGCAGATAGGACTTCCAATAAGAGATCACTGGCAGTCACAGTGAGCCAGTGCAATCTCACGCACTGCATCTGTCTCACTGACATAAGCTAAGACTCCTAATACATTTTTAATTTTACCAACCAACAGCCTATGTTCTGGAAACTGTAATGTAATCTTAATACTACAATGTTGACATACAGTACTGCAGGAGCAGCAGGGTTATGGGGCGTATTCAGATCTGATCGCAGGGCTGCAACTTTTCGCAGAACTGCAATCAGTTAGCCCCCTCCCCATCTGAGTGAAGCCCACCCCTGTACATGGCTTCAAATGAGTTTGCAAAGAGTGGAAAATCTACTCACCACTCAATGGATTCTCACCCCCACCACCCCTATGTGCAGCGCCGCGTAAGTCAGTACTTATTCGTGTTGTGTTGGCCAAGGGGAGATCAGGGCCACTAATAACATGAGCTTCCCTCCCAACGGCTGGGCCCGTCTGTGTTTTTGTGCTGCACTCCCAGAAAACGCTTGGGTGCCACCCACTAATACTGTCCGGCTGTTAATCAGCCAGTGTACGGCCTGTGATCCCAGACTGTATGCTGGCTGTGGCTGCATGATTGCTTGTGTATGCGCACAGCGGACCATGCACATGTGTGGTCCTTCAATAATCGCCTGCGATCAGGGCTGAAACGGGCCTATGGTTAGGCTGTGGAAGGGGAGCAGTGCTGGATTAGCAAATAGGCAGAGAAGGCACCGGCCTATCGGCCCCCTTGACTTCTAAGGGCCCCGCGACAATGGATCAATACAATATTGATTTGATCTTGAAATAAAATTACAATCAAGCTTTCCTTAATTGTCTCCAAATGATGGAAACACATGAATCAACATAAAAAAATGAAAACTTTAAATTAAAGATTCTATATAGAAAATACTGTATTAATGTAATGTACCCATTAACAACCTAAAGTACATAAACTATAGACATCAGATTGACATTCCAGGTTCCAGATCATAGACTTTTAGTTGTTATACTCAAAACGTATCAGGTGACACTTTGCAAGGGCCCCCTACTAGAGTTAGCGCCAGGGTTAGGGATACTTTCCGCTGGATGATAGCTGGAAGCAGAAGATACTGTCTGATGTCACCACTAGAACATCAGAGATGTATTGCCGACATTCTAATAATGTCAACATGATAAATGTTCACGTGGTCATGTAGACATGATGAAAGTCAAACCTGACCATTGGTGAATTTAATATGAGGATTATTCTGGATCATTCGCTCGGATGGAAATTCGCATCCTTGGGAGTGAACAAGATCCCGCCTAGCTAATGGTGGTGCGCCGGCCCACCAGTCACAAGTCGCATACGTTTGTAATGGCTGTGAATTGATGTTTTACATAAACATCCATTCTCATGCCACTGGGTTGGCGACCATCGAAAGATGTGGAAGGTGCACGCATATGTAAGGGTGCTCTGAGCTTTTCCACCAAAATCCCAGGTAAGAACCCGGCATTTTTCACCTTGGAATTTGCCGCGTCTAACTCGGCATGACCCAGTTTCCACAGCATTTTAGTGCCTCCGTTTCCAATGAACTTTGTAAAACCCAGGTATGGTCAGCAGAACCAATGGATGTCATTAAAAATGGCCTTTATTATGATGATATCATCAGTCAGCGCCCTGGGAGGACCAATCAGCGGTGTTTGGATGTACCCGTTGTTCACAAACCCGGGTAAGAGCTATTTCCACTGCCCGTCACGGGAGGATGCAGGAGAAAATGACAGGAGAGGCACCATGATAGGAGAGGGTTTGGGAGGGGGGGGGGTGTTAGTGGTGCCAGTGTACATACTAAGAGAGTGGCAAGAGAAAGGAGAGCAGAGAGAGAGGGCGGGAATGGGATTACAAATAGGCCCTGGCATTTAATGTACACAGGCCCACCTTGGCAACAAAAGTGAAGGACATAGTGGCGCGCCCTCCGAAGGCACGCTCTGGAAAAGGGGGTGTGGCCACTCAAAAGGGGGCATGTCCTTGAGTGTAGCATTATGTTGCATAATGTGTACATATACAATTTGGACACATTATGCAACAAAATACTAGACCCTACTATACATGCCCCTTACACATGATGCCAAATGGAATGAGCCAAAATTCACATAATGCCACATGGATTGAGCCAAAATTAACATAATGCCACACGGATTGAGCCAAAATTCATAAAATGCCACACGGATTGAACCAAAATGAACATAATGCTACACAGATAGAGCCAACATATGCTTCATAAACAGGGACATTGCACACCAAAGGCACGCATTAAAAATTTACACCATAATGCCCATTACATGTTAAGCCACACATCATAATGTCCATTACATATTATCCCAAACACCATAATGCCTATTAAAAATTATGCTACATAAGTGCTGCTTACCTACATGCTCATTGCCAAGGGTTCCATGTTCATTGCCAGGGGTTTCATGCTCGTTGCCATGTGGGATTACATGCTCATTGCCATGGGGGAATACATGCTTGCGTTAACTGGGAGACAGCTGCCGCCGGGCAGAAATGACAGCCATTGACAGCCGGGCAGAGAGTGGCCCGGCTTTAAGCGGATATATAGTTTAACCGGCTATATCTTCGGAAACAACTGACCCATTTACATGAGACCAGTACCATATTGAAGAACTTTTGAGTGGGCTTTGAATGATTTTGGAAAAACTGGACCATTTGGTTCCAGAGTAATCTGCCCTCAAAAAACATGAACAGCCATGAAATTACATTTCAGAAATAAAAAAATTGGTGTAGCCGCAATATCTCCAGGAACCAATTGACCCATATGGACCAGCCTGGTATCAGATTGAGGGCCCAATGATTTGGGTTTGATTGAGATCAACCAAGAATTGTGATGCCGGGGGGTGGGGTGGGGGGGGGGGGATGGGGGATAGGCAGCCGTCGGAACAGGCTGGGGATCTGAATTAGCGGGTCCCATTTTATTCTATGGGGAAAACGTTCCAGTTTTGCCCGGTGGTATATCTCCGGTTCCCAGGGGTCTATCGACATGGTGGCTTGGAAAGCTCCATTCCTCAGCAACAAAATGATGGAGGGGGGGGGGGGGGCACGTTCCTGGGTGCCACCCCTGTATCCGTACATGCTACTCGTCACTTATGTTTTGGCCGCTAAAAACCCTGCTTGATTCCCGGGTAAAAACTCTGGATCACTAGACCCAGGATTTTTTCCGTGTAGCCGTTTCCACTGGCACGAGTCCTGTGTCAAACCGGCAAAAACCAAGGTTCATTGGCTGTTGGAAAAGAGGTATTAGCCTTCCGATTACTGAATGTAAACATCTCTGTGACTATGTTACCTGCAACTCAGAAACAGGCCCAGTATGTGACGGGCCCAATATCAGTCCTTGCTCTGTGTGCACCAGGAGGACTTATAGGGGAAGAAAGATGCTGCTTCCTTTAAACAGTTCCCTAAATCTGAACACAAAGAACCTCTTTAAGATGAAGGCTGTGCTAATAACATGTCCTAGAGATGGCTTCTGGCAAATTGCTTTGTTATTCTTGTCAAAGAAGGTCCCCGGGAAGCAGTCACTTTTACACCATATATCAAAATGATTAATTGCCCTTAAATGAGCAGATGCTGAAGTACCCTTGAATTGAGCCATCACTTGAAGCGGATCCTAATGTATTCAAGGAGAGAACAAATACCGTAACAGCTATTAATTGGGAATAATCTGCAGGACAGAAGGGGTTAACAGTGATAGGAGACTAGAAAATTCCTGCATGGGCACATAAGCGCTCCCACCTGTCCTCTCCCAGCCATCCTGGTGGTGGATAGTGTCCAATCTGTGGCCACTGTCGCTGCTGGGTATTCAGCCAAAACACACAGGGAAAGTTCTTAGCAATTAACTTTACCCTGTAGCATGGAAACAATAACCACTCGGACCTGTGTGTAGTAATAATAATAATAATAATAATAAATAGCAGCACTAACTTTGTTACTATGTTCGTTATTATTTTAGTGTGATCACTATG